>NC_133976.1:72939930-73242543 GCF_047716275.1 Strix uralensis | reverse complement strand
AATCAACTGGTGCTGCAGCAGTTCCATGGAGTGAGAAGTATAATATTACAGTAATGTCCAACACCTCTATTACAGGATATTGTTAAAAACAGCTTTTTGGCACGTCTTCATATGGACTGTTAGTTCTGTTATCTTCAGTGTTTATATTTTCTCTTCTCTTTAGGGATGCCTGAAAGTCAAGGGAAAGACAGCGAAAGCTGCATCAGCAGCAATAGTTCCAGCACTAGCAATTCAGTTGCTTGCTTTGGACAGGTCAGTTCCTTTCGCCTGAGAGGGAAGTAGAAGTTTTATGCTTGCGCTTCTGGAAATCTGCTCTGCATATTTACTCATTTTAAAGTTGGATACAGTAAGGCTGGAGTCATATCCATTACCCTACCTATGCTATACCTAATTATACATTACATTTTCCTCCATGATACCCTTGGCATGCCTCAAGTTGTAATAAATTGCTCTAGATTCTCCACAAAAGGTTTTTAATTTTGTTCCTTAAAAGTGGGGCTCATTTTATTCTTTCTTATTCCTAGATGGCCTGAATCATGCTTATACGCATTCTCAGTACTGGTTCAGAAAAGATCAACTACTTTCAGCTATTAAAAAATAATTTTAAAAAATAATAATTTGGAAAAAAGAAAACCATATCTGGACTGAACAGACCTTTTGGTGGTGAATTCTCTTCTCCATGATAGGCATTTATACATAGTCCCTGAATATGGCATAGGCATGTACACTCCTCTGTTTTCCTTACACATTTTGGTTACAGGCTTGCATTCTAGAGCCAGAAAAAGACAAAAGTTAATCTTTTAAGTTTAAATAGAACCAAATATGAATAAGAGAGGTTTGGGAGGCGTTGAAACTTACATGGCACACAGTCTATCAAACTCTGTGTTCTGCTGAATGATAGGGCAGACAATACATGCATACACAATACTTATGATTTAGGTGGTGACATCTCTGTTCTGTCCCACATCAGAGCATAGCAACACAAGCTTTTTAGTGCTTGAATCCTTAAACATGCGTTTAGCTTTCTCTAACCCTTACAAATTGTATTTCTATTAATACAAGGAGCACAAGTTACAACACTTTAGGCTTCCAGTGATGCTGGTGTTATCTAATGATAACACCAGTGATGTTGGAGTTAGCCAGAGGACCTTTCCTACATGAGGGGAATTTGCTGAACACTCCTCAAGAAATTCCTAATTTGACTGCTTGCCTGAGCTGCTATCCTCCCTGCCCTGATGGCATATGATGGTAGAGTAAGGTTAAACTTTGGTTTTGATGGAGCTTTTAAATACACTTTTCTTGTTGGTCAAAGAGATACTGTGGGGTTTTTTTGAGAGGTAAAATACAAGCTTACATGTGTGTTCCTGGCAACCTGGACTAGGATTATGATTGCATTAAGATTTCAATAGGATACTAATAGGTCTGGCTCATCTCAGTTTTTCTAATGTAAGTGATGGTTATGAGAAATTAAAAATAATGGCTACAGCTCAATAATTAATGCTTGTATACATATACTTCAAGAGTAAGAGAAAAAAAACAATACAATGCACAAATGTAATGCACATGCACACCCTGAGGTCTTTCCTTGTCTGTTACATCCTGATTCTAAAAATGGATCATACACCTCTCGAAAGGACTGTTTGTGGAAAAATTGAATGAAGGAATGACATTAGGAGAAGAGGGGGAGGTAAAACAGGGATAGTGAGAAGATTTGTCTTACCTTGTTTTTGTCAAGTATCAATACACAGCAAGTGAATATCAAGCTATCCAGCATGCTCTTCGTCAGAGACTGGGTCCAGAGTATATCAGCAGTCGGCAAGCTGGAGGAGGACAAAAGGTATGAACAAACATGCGTAGATGTTTCAATTCACAGCTTTTTTTCCAGGAAAACTAGGGTAAAAAATGTTACAATAATCCTTACTTTTTTAAGTTAATTTCCCACTAGTAGTTTAATATGCAGATATGAAAGCAAAGTCAGCAATAGCATAAATTCTGGCTTTTACTGAGCCACAGGTTCCTTTTACACTTTAAAAAAAAGACTTAACTTTTCACTGCATCATCCTTTACAATGGAATATTTATGTACCTGTGGAACATTAAGATGTTTTTATTTTTTCCCAGAACTGGAGTATATGAGCATTATATAACATTGGTTACATTTTACTCTCTTTAGTGCCCGCTAGCTCTGCCTTCCATTGATTAAGTCATATTTGTTGTCATATTAACCCCTCCATCAAAGTTGCTGGAAAAGGGTGAATCTAAAGCTGCACCATCATCCTTTTATTCACATTACCTGAACCTTGAACTTAGCTGGGTTTCCTCAGTGTAAGACAATGTGTGTAATCCCTCTTTAAAATAAAGCATGTGTGGATGTGTGCACATGTGTATGTATTTATATAGATTTATGTACATAAGGGGTTTTTTTTCAGGTCTGTTACATTGAGGGTCACAAGGTAATCAGTCTGGCCAATGAGATGTTTGGCTTTAATGGCTGGGCTCATTCAGTCACTCAGCAGAATGTCGGTAAGTATCTCTTGAGGGTAAAGAAGTCTTTCCTCTTGTTTCACTGTGAGGCGCTGAAGGAAAAGTCTCTTAGATAAGGACCAGGCTATCTATCCTAGAACTTGATCACTTCAAAGAACCTGGGGAGAGGCATGTGGAATTTCCAGGTGTCTCAGCAGTAGGTAAGATTCAGAGAAACTGAATAATAATGGAGCTTCTGTTTTCTTTTTAGGTCTTGCACTGGAATATGTCATAGTCATTATGCTAAGTGTGTTTATGATTATTCTTGAGCTATTCTAATCAAGTTTTCTGATCTCTATGGGAACACTCAGTCAAGAGTAATTACAATTAAACTATTTAACACCCAGCAGCCTTGAGCCAACTTTCATACTCGCCTGTCATTTTTATATTCTAGCAAGTTGATATTCTCAGTTAATATTCCCCTAATCTTTAGGGACCCATCTTTTTTTGCAGATTCCTCTTCTAGCCAATACCTGTTTCTGAGATTTTAGCTGAAATAGTTCCTATCAGGGGAGTAGTATCTTTGTTTGCACATCTGCTATGCTTAGACTGAAGACTGGTTGTTGAAGTAGCTCAACAAAGCTGCTTAAATGTACCTCCTTCCTTCCCCACTGCCTTCAGAAGTCTTTTCTTACCTCAGACCAGTAAATTTTAGACAAAAAACAAGTTAATTCACTGTTTTCCATCTATTCTGTACTACTTTTTTTTCCCCCTTTTCAGTCAAGAAAGGACTGGCATCCCACAAACGTCTGTCTTTTTCAAATAATAAGCAATTCCTTAGAAATTCAGAGACAGAGGATTCTGTTATGTTTGGTTTTAAATTCCTGGGTAGAAAAAGGGCTTGCAGCTCCAGCAGGTTTACAAAACAATTAAACAATAGACCAGATGAGTACAGAACTTTTGGGCCCCAGAATACAATTACTTGACCTTCAAAGCATTTCATTTCAGACATGTGTCATGTTTCTATCAGACTTGCAAGACTGCTAACTGGAGTGCCCTATGTATATTATATAGCATTTATTTTGGTGTAAAATAAGGTAGATTAGAGAGTTGTATTGCAACCTGTTAAGCTCTTCAGGCAGTCTGCCCTGGATACAACCTTGTGCAAGATTTTGCAAACTGGAGATTTCTAGTATATAATGGGAAAGAAATTACTTTTATAGACAACAGTTTCTTTTCCATTGCTATTTTTCTAAATTGATACTTTAAATCTTTCCTTCCAGCTGAAAAAATTGTTACACTTTGAACATTTAGGATATGTAGCTCTTCTTTCATATGTTTAGGTTTATACACATAGTAGCAGGGTGTGAGTGTTTGGCAGGTCTAGCCACAAATAACCAGAAAGTATCACATAACATGCCCAGAACATACATGCAAGTTAGCATTCTCAAACTACAGTTAATATTTTGTAAGTCATGCTCCATTTTATAGAAGATCTTGGGTGCATTCAGCAAGTATGGTACAGGTTTATGAATGTCCTCAAAGGACAAAATAAAATCTATATGTGGATCAGAAGTCTTTTGTATTATTTAGGATATTGCTTTTCCTTCCCCCAGACTTTGTTGACCTCAGCAATGGCAGGTTCTATGTGGGAGTCTGTGCATTTGTGAGAGTTCAGCTTAAGGTAAGTAGATTTTTTTGTTGTCTCTGTCTGTGTTTGAGCAATTGCCTAAAGCTGTGAATGAAGGGTCATGCATAGGTCAGACTGTGGTTCTTGAGTACTGTACTACACCAGAGAACTCAGTGGTGTCCAGAACATTGACCTTGCTATAGAACAATCAGCTAAGAGCGAGTAATCAGGCTTAGGAAAGCACAGCGTCTAACAAGAAGTGCTGTATGTTCAGAAATTCCCTTATACTTAGTATTTTTAAAATTTTACTGCAGGATGGGTCATACCATGAAGATGTGGGGTATGGTGTCAGTGAAGGCCTAAAGTCTAAGGCCTTGTCCCTAGAAAAGGCAAGAAAGGAGGCAGTAACAGATGGACTGAAGAGGGCACTCAAGTAAGTGAAGATTAGTACTTGTACATTTTCAGAAGTTAAGTGAAAATTGTTATTTTCAGTCACAGTGAGCTCTCTTTTTTTTCTCAGGTGCTTTGGGAATGCTCTTGGGAACTGCATTCTAGACAAAGACTACCTACAAGCTGTGAATAAGCTTCCACGTCAGGTGCAGTACATGGACTGTTAGAGCAGGGACTGCAAGATGTCCGCTGCTCCTGGTCCTTCATATTAAAAAGGTTATAAATAATGATATCGATGTATCTCATCCCTACAGAGTTCTTCCCTGACATTTTACCACAGCTACTCTAAATTTTGACTATTTGCAGTAGGCAAGATTACTGTGGTGAAGAAACAGTATCCTACTCAAGATCTCATGTGACATTGAGGCCGCACCTCGATTACTGTGTTCAGTTTTGGGCCCCTCACTACAAAAAGGACATTGAATTACTCGAGCGTGTCCAGAGAAGGGCAACGGAGCTGGTGAAGGGTCTGGAGCACATGTCGTACGAGGAGCGGCTGAGGGAACTGGGGTTGTTTAGTCTGGAGAAGAGGAGGCTGAGGGGAGACCTCATCGCCCTCTACAGCTACCTGAAAGGAGGTTGCAGAGAGCTGGGGATGAGCCTCTTTAACCAAGTAATAAGCGATAGGACAAGAGGGAACGGCCTCAAGTTGTGCCGGGGAAGGTTTAGACTAGATATTAGGAAGCATTTCTTTCCAGAACAGGTTGTGAGGTGTTGGAATGGGCTGCCCAGGGAGGTGTTTAAGAGTAGGGTCAACATAGCGCTTAGGGACATGGTGTAGTTGAGAATGGTCAGTGTTAGGTTAATGGTTGGACTGGATCTTTAAGGTCTTTTCCAAACTAAATGGTTCTGTGATTTATGGCCATGTTGTCTAAGTCTCTCTGTTCAATGCCATCTGTGTTCATAGCAGGCTAAATGTTACCATAGGAAACACTGAACTGTTTGAACTAGCTTGTTCTAGGTGCCATTTTCTCCATGTGCTGCAGTTCTTAAGACTGTTTAAGCTTTGTCAGTTGCAGCAACTCAGTTCATCGCCCACATCTGGCCACATTCTTTAAATGTGAATCAGCAATGATACCAGTGCCAAGTTACATATTCATCACATAGGTGAAATGGAAGTCCTTGGGGGAATAGAGTCTGTTTCTTTACTGTATGCTTTTGCCCTATAAAAGGCAAAAACCAGAACACATCTCTGTTTGTTCTCATTGTCAGTGGTAGCGCAATCCAATTGACTATTATGATTTTTAAAATTCAAACTTACTTGTCATATTCCTCTCATTACTGGATTTTTCAGGAATAAAAAAAAAAAGGATGGGAAATAACTGCATACAGTTATACAATTTCCCGTTGCTATAATAGGTCATAAAACCAGAGGCTGTGGGCAGGGCAGAAGAGTAGGCAGACAGTATATCTATTATCTGTGTAACCTACCCTAAAGCAGGTACAGCTCCTCTGTGCATTCCTGGAAAATCAGGACTATTTCATTTAGTCCTGAAGTCGCTCAAGCTGACAGCCTATACATCAGCCAGTGGGCAGCAGGAAGAAGGAGCGTTCCTTTAGACTTTAGGGAGCTCTGGCAGAAAATAGAAAGTTTTTTCATGAGAAATACTTCTTCCTTCAAATAAAGTTTTTAATATGCATAGCACAGAATGTCCTAGAAACAATACCAGGTGAGTCACATACCAAAGCTGCTTGTTGTAGTTGGAACTTTCACTTAATTTTAAGCAAAATCCATACAGTAGCACTGTCAATATGATAATTGCTTTGTCCTTTTACTAACTGGTATTCAAACTCTACCAGGCCCTAATGCTCAACACAGCTAGATAGAAAATAAACTCAGTAACAAAATTTACAGCGTGCCTGTATTTCACCCCTCATCGTTCTTGTTAGAATAGTTAACAAGTAGTTATTCTGTACCAGTGTGTTTGTACTGATGTCTCAAGCAAAGGTGAATTCTACAGGTGGTTTCAACTTCCAGTTCCCCAAATGGGATTCTTCCCAAAAGATCACTGGAAACTACTAGATGCATTTATGATAGAAAGGGTGAACCAAACTGTTTAGGCTGGGCCCACAACAACTTTTAGCTGTTGCTAGTCACTTCAAAGTTTTACCACAGAATGACAAAACAGGTAACACTATTTTGGTTTGCTGCATGAAGAGTGGACAAATGGCCCTGCAAACATCCTCTGCTTGACTTCAAAAATGTGTTGGTACCTTAATTTTGCAACTGAATTATGAGAGCAGGATGTATTGGACTTGGCTGCTGGAGGATGAGGAATAACATTAGGAAGATCTACACTTCAATTTATTTGTTTTAAATACCTGATATGATACTATTGGCAAACCGTGGCTCTTGGATGTATAACAAATTAGCACATACAACTGATGTGTAATTGAACACTTATTTTCCTTGCCGTAACTATGATTCTTATCCTTCCCAAACAATAAGAAGCCATGTTACATCTTGCTTTGCTTTTCAGACTCCTTATCTCCTTAGGTTTCAGTTTGCAAGGGAAGAGATACAGTTACTTTACCCTCTGTGAAACACTAGGTCAGTGAACCTTCTGAGGTAACCAACACCATGGAGCAATGCCTCTTTTGGAGGTCTTTGGTCAGGAAAGAGACAAGAAATTGTGATGTACATCTTCATCAGTAACAGCCATACTGTAACCCTGTTCTTTCAGAGCTATAACAATTCATAAGTATGCTGTGATGTAACACAGCAGTCTTCATAGTATTAAAGTTGTCCTGGCTGTTACTGAGGTTGCACCTCAGTAACCAACAATATTCCTGTTAGCTCCTGACGTGTACCAGTTGGGGGCAGTAGGCTTCTAGGCAGTAACCTGCCTCGCTGAGTGAAGAAAAAGTAAGCCCTTTACAGCTTCAGATCCATGGAGTTTCATAGTAGAGTTGCCTTCATCATGCTAGGATTTACCAAACTCTGCTAGCCAGCCTAGAGCTGTAAGGCAGTTCAACCTAGCTAACTTAAGACTTCAGGAGCAGATCCAAAGTGACTCCTTACCAAGTAAAGATGACACAGATCTCTGCTTTGTTGGGGTCATTGTTTATTAGTGGCATTGCCACAAACTTGTAAAGTCACAGAGCCAAACCATCCCATCTTTAATAAAAAAAGAATGGTGTACCTTCCTCAGTCACCTCATGATGGCAGAACTGAGTAAAGGTTTGCCACGCACTTCAATACAAGCATGAAAGCTGAACTGGCAAAGCCAACAGACAGCAACAGACTTGTGAGAGGGTGGGAGAAGCTGTAGAATTCTGCATCGATCACCTACATCTGTTCTCGTTTGTGGAGAGCACAGTATGGGCAGACATGGGCTATCTGCCCTGCAGCACTGAACTAAAACTAACACAAAGTCTCATGAATTCAGTGATTAACTAATTGAATGACTTTGTACTGAAAATGTATTTCAGTTTTCTAACTTACTATTCCACTTAGAGCAAACAAACTGGATTTTTCAATAGTACTGTATAGAAAAAAGCTTGTGCATATTTCATTAACTTGATGAGGGAAACCTCTGAATATATTTTCTTTTTTTCCTTTACTAGATACCTGCTGAGTTAGATTTGGTCAAAGCTAAAAGACAGGACTATGAGCCTGAAATAGAGAAAGCAAGATACAATAGCTGCCTGGAAAGGCAGAACGCAGGAGAGAGACAACATTGTGAGATGGCATCGAACTGTAAGCCTGGTCAGACAGAGGCTGCTGTAGTGACAGCAAATCAGAAACAGCCAAATAGTTCCAGGTGAGACTGCTATTATAAATTTATTTGATAAGCTATATTAGAAGTTACTGTACCTTTTAAAACACATGGATGGGCCAATTCGGAATATGCCATTAAATGCTAGTTTAGTCAATTTTCTTGGCTGTTATTTCTTTATGCATTTTTTTCTTCGTATAATGTAATTGGTGAAATCCTGTTTAACTTTGTGCTTACTTGGGGGGAGGGGCAGAAATACAGACTCCTTAGCTATTGAGTGTGATGCCACTTACCAGCGGAAATTGCGACAAAAACAGCTACAGCAACAGTTCCAGGAACAGATGAAGAAAAAGCATCAGGTTCCAGTAGTTACTCCTAGCAGCAAACAGGGTAAGGCTTGACATTAAAAATTGACAATTTTAATGCTAGCTACTGGCAGGCACGTGTTACCCTCAATACAGAAGCCTGACCAGTTTCATTTGCTTTTGTCCTGTACTATCAACACACCCTTGAAGCCAAAGGAAGGAGGATTGTCATACTTTTTTCCCCTTATGTTCTTAAGGTGGCAGGAATGTCAGCTCTAAAGCTGCATCATTAAAACTTCAACTTCCCAACCTCCCTAAGGCATCACACAGCACAGCGGCTGCTCTCAGTACCATTAACATGCTGCGCCCGAGCTGAGGCTGCAGCACTTCACTGAGGTGGTTGCAGGCAAATAGACATTGCATTAGCTACTACCATGTTGCTATTTACTCATGGGGAAGTCTGGATAGCTGTGTCATAAGCAGGAACTTGAGGATGGGGTAAACAGGCTAAAAACCATTTTAAAGTAGTGCAGTTGCTCTTGTCAGCTGTCATCAGGTACAGAATCTTACCATGCCACATACTGCTACCAAAACATAACCAGCTCTAGGAAAAATGGCAGTACCTGGTAGCACTCACACACTGTTAAGAAGGAGCAAAAATGTTCTTCTGTATTTCTGATATTAATCTCTTCTTGTGTTGCCTTCGTCCAGCAACATCTGATCCTCCTGTAAAGCACAGCACTCCAGCAGCAGTACAACAGGAACTAGCAATAGAAGAGGAGTTCTTTGCAGGTCAGCCAAAAAGTGATGAGTAATAGTGTTAAACCATTAACATTTAAATCAACTCTTCAAAGTAAAGGTACAAGGTCTGAAGAGGCTGGAATAATAGAAGTGTGAGTATGAGTCTGATATTAATACAAACTTTGCTTGAGTGGCAGGCAAATGACATCTATCACTGTGAGGGGTTTCACACGCTTTTCACTAGAGTTGTTATACCTCATCAACATAAAAGATATTTTACAGTTTAACTTTTATAGTTGCTACCACTTGTGGGAAAAGAGTGGGCTGGTCCTGGAGTTACTGTCATTCCTGCAGCACAATACTGCTGGCTTTGGTTTGATTGCCCTTTCCTTCATTCTAGATGATCCTGAACTTTGGGACATTTCCTTGGAGACTGTTGATCTTAAGATAATGGGTCACAGAACAGCAGATCCATCAGCTGGACACCAGACACCTGAAACACCCCGTGGACATCATCAAATGACTACTCGTAACAGGACACCTCACAGAATGAATTACCACAAAGCTTCTGCTAGACTTGCACAATTGCAGCCATCTGCTACAATCATGAGCAACAGGAGCTGTGCCAACCAGCATACCCCAGGTACGTGCTACCAAAAAACGACTGCGTTCTGGCCTAACAACGGCTCTTGGCTTTGAAAGCAGCACTGTTAGATTAGTAAATTGGAGTGGGAGAAACATTCACCTTTTCTCAGACTGGCTGCAGCTGCTGTGATAGTGGGCTAGGAGAACTGTTTTTTCTATCCAACTGTCCTATCAAGGAAGAGCTAGAAAAGGAATTGAGGAGCACTTTTAAATCAGAAAAAAGCTTTATGAAACTTCCATTTCTCACTGTCTCCCTGTTTGGCAGAGCACAGCCCTCACAGAAGTCAAAGCTTGAAGAAAAGGAGGCTAGAACCTACGTAAGGCACCTGGTGGTGTCATTACCTCCATATGGGATTACATCAGAAGACTGCAGTTGGGTGCTCAAATTATGTGAGGAAGTTCAATGCATTAATGGATTTTCCTGTATATTATGGTGAAGCAACACAGAAGAGTTTAATACAGCCAGCAGGAATTTAACATATTTTTAGGTTATTACACGTTTCAGATGCCTTTTTCTATAAACAAGCAATCATTTCTGCTTCTGCAGCACTAGACTGTGGCTGTATTACAAGCTGACTCTACACATAATTTGCCTGAAATGGTAAGAGAATTAATCTTTAAAATGAGATGCAATTCAGAGCTGCTTTCTCCCTCAGTGTTGCGTTTCAGCACAGAGAAAAGATTTTCAGTCCAATGGGGAGCGGGTGGGTTATGGTCAGATGACAGAGCCTACGAAGCTGCACTCTCCCAGTCGGTGAGGCTGAGGCTGTGAAGCTGGGCAGCGTCTGCCCCCAAGGTGCAGCCCAGCCGTCTGCCCCGGCCCACGGCTCCTCCTCAGCTGTCCCTCGGCCGCATTGGGCTCCTGCGCAGCAGCGGCACGTTCAGCCCTGCCTGCGCAGCAGGGACTGCTGCCAGAGCTGCATACAGCATCTCAGTATTTGCTTGGGCCCTTTGTAGAATGAATGGGAGCTGCACTTTTGTTTTTAAATAAGCTTTCAACCCTTCTCAATATAAAAATAAACCTGAAATTAAAAAACAACCCACACTTGTAGCTGTTTGTGCCTCTATACAGAATCACAGAATTGTCTAGGTTGGAAAAGACCTTGAAGATCTTCCAGTCCAACCATCAACCTCACACTGACAGTTCCCAACTACACCATATCCCTAAGTGCTATGTCGACCCTACTCTTAAACACCTCCAGGGATGGGGATTCCACCACCTCCCTGGGCAGCCCATTCCCACACCTAACAACCCTTTCTGTAAAGAAATGCTTCCTAATATCCAGTCTAACCCTGCCCTGGTGCAGCTTGAGGCCATTCCCTCTTGTCCTATCGCTTGTTACTTGGTTAAAGAGGCTCATCCCCAGCTCTCTGCAACCTCCTTTCAGGTAGTTGTAGAGGGTGATGAGGTCTCCCCTCAGCCTCCTCTTCTCCAGACTAAACCCCCCCAGTTCCCTCAGCCGCTCCTCGTACGACCTGTGCTCCAGACCCTGCACCAGCTTCGTTGCCCTTCTTTGGACACGCTCGAGTAATTCAATGTCCTTTTTGTAGTGAGGGGCCCAAACCTGAACCCAGTAATCGAGGTGCGGCCTCACCAGTGCTGAGTACAGGGGTAAGATCACTTCCCTGTCCCTGCTGGCCACGCTATTGCTGATACAAGCCAAGATGCCATTGGCCTTGGCCCCCTGGGCACACTGCTGGATCATGTTCAGCCGGCTGTCAATCCACACCCCCAGGTCCCTCTCTGACTGGCAAAACCCTTCAAACCATTACAACTCATTTCCCGTTTAACAAGCTCAAAGAAGTGAACACATTCTGCCTCCTTACAGGTAGGAAGCTAAAGAGACTACCCCCACGTCTGTACAGCCTTGCATTTGCTTTAACATGGGCAACAGAAAACTTCAAGTGCGTTTTAAACTTCAGAGCAAAGTAACAGCAGTTCCTTCCAATAAGGTCAAAGAAAGAGTTCTTAAGCTGTATTTCAAACTGGATACAGTAGTATTTTTCAGAAGTGCAGTGCTGGAGATGAGGAGGATGATAGCACAGGACTGGCAGTTAGAGCTGAACCGGGAAAATTTACACAAACTCTAATTAGTCCAACTGCAAAATCAATGTTGGACTTGAAACAAGACTTTGTTCCTGTACTTTACAGTCACCGCTCTATCTGGTCAAGCCTCTTAAAGCAGTCTAAATGTAAATACATTCAAAGTATTCAGCATTTATTCCTGTTCCTCCTACTTTCCCTTCACCACTTAATTGGTCCTTTTTCCTTAAAAGATCTACCCAGTTAACTCCTCAACAGGACAAAGAATAAGCATTGACTTCAGTAGGGAAAGATAGGAGAAATTATAATTAACTGTAATAAATGACATCTAGAAAATAGTTTCACATTTCACTGTACTAGTTTCTCTCCAGTGCTGCATTCAGAACAGCTCAGGGAAGAAATACGTACCACATGCTTGAGTCATGCACCCCCTGTTCTGTTGAAATCGGATACCTGTTAGGATGGGAATGTGCAGACATTCAGAATTAATGTATTCAAAGCTGCTCTGAACTTTTACAACAACAAAAAAAGTCTCATAATACAACTGCATCAGCTTTCTTGACCCTATGGAAATGATGCAAACACAGCCAGGCCTCCTCTAAGAGAAATCACCCCAACACGCCTCTCAGGATTGGTCCCTTTGAAAAGGGCAGTAAAACTTATACTAGTTGTTTTTTTTTTTTTTTCTTTAAGGCCTTGTGCAGCATGACTCATAACAGAAGCTGTTCTTAAAATGGAAAGAAATGCAGCAGCAATTAGTGTTTAAAAATACCAAATAATTCCTGCAAGTCTACAGCAGAGAATGACCCTGTAAAGTAGCTCCACTCTTCTACTTTACCAGTACAGTTGCAAATTTGGGGATGGAATTTCTATTCTAGAGCTACACTAAAAAGTTCCTCCTCCCCAGCACTGCAGGTGCCCAGCCCTGCTCCCTTCCACCGCAGGGAGGAGGGCAAGGGGCCCAGCGGAGTAGGACCCTTCCGTGCCCGGGAGGGGGTACGGGGGCTCCCCCAGCCCTCGCCGCAGGCCCTGCTCCAGCTTCACTGCCCGAAGGAAGCACAGAACCGCTGCTAGCGAAGCTGCCAACAGGGAGAGCCGCCAAGTTCCTGACGGTCACAGCCGAGCCTGTTTCTCTGCTATTTAGTAACTTCTTGACAGTTTCAGCCATAAAAGCAATCCTACTGCCTACACTCCACAGCTTTGCCCTCCCCTTCCCCTCAGCCCCTCCTCTCATACAGAACCACCATTCTATTAATTATTCTTTACAGAACCTTGTTTCAGAGTATTCTATTAAAAAGCCAGAGGCTCATTACTGATCGCTGGTTTTGAGAAGTTAAGCATCTCATTAAAATGGGTTTCTTGTACTTTCCTGTGATAAACTGATAAATTGGGTAACAGAACACTCCAGGAAGAGGACGGAGAGGTTGGAACCTGCTGTTCAACAAGAAAACCCACAGCTCAACAAAAGCAGGTTTGGTTTATTTGAATGACTTCATTAAATATTCTACAAAGGTAACAAATTGCAGCACAAAGCGCAATCATACAAGAAGCGCAGTGCCTGGGTTTAGTGCAAAACATACAACTAACTACGGCCAGGGAAGCCCAAAGTTTCAATTCATTTTATTTTTTTTATTTTTATTTTTTACAGTGTACATTGTTAAATAATGTAAAGAAAATGCTTGTAATTCAGAAACAGATTTTATGTGGAAAAAGATACTCAAAGTGTAATATTAAACAAAATAATTTAACAGTTCAGTAGCATTAGTTTATTCCTCTAGACTTCAGTTATTCATCCACAGGAAGGGGGGGAATAAATCAATGGTAAATAAAACCAGTTCTTGCATAACATTAAGTGAAAAAACGACCTCAAACTTATTAGATCAAAATTAAATAACCATGTGCTGCATCCAGCTGATTGGGTCCCCTGTCACAAATACTCCCCTTGTTTCATTACTGCCTCAGGTCTGTCACCGCTCCCCTTCCCAGAGCTCGCCTCTCCCCTCGCACTGGGCGTGTTCAGGCGGCTTCTCTGCATCCCTTTGAGGGAGAGCAGAGGCCTCCGCTCCACTTCAGCCGCAGGGAGCCCTGCATCTCCCCCTTTCACCACACGCACACCACGAGCCTCCTCTCACTCTGTAGCTCTAGTCTGCACTTCAGGTACAAAGAATAAACCCCAAATGCAGGGAACTCGGAGCCCAGCCACCTCGCCACTAGCTTTCACCCTCAGGCATTCGTCTCCAGCCTGTACCTGCCCTTACTGCCAAAAATTCTGTAAAAAGTGACAGGAAAGGGACAGATCTTGCGTGCTTCTTTGTAAAAATAAAAGAGAACATCCACAGACAGAAAAACTCCCTATTAAGGTTCCACGGGGGAACAGCGCTCCTAGAAAAAAATTCAGGCAAGTAACATCTCTGTGATGCACCAGCTTCCAGGAGCTACTCCCAAGTAGCAGGAAGCAGTACTCCCACCCTTCACAGCTTTTTGCAGCACTACATAAATACTGGCTGGTATTATTTTTACTTTGAAGAGGAAACCAGTATTTTTTTAAATATGAAGAGAGACCAAATATGGAAAATGACCGAAACAGAAGGTACAGTACAGTTACTAAGAGGTGACAGATAGTTACAGTCCTGGTACCAGCTTGAAATTTGTTAAGAGTGAACAAAATTGTAAATCCTCCAAGTAAGACAGAGGAAACTTCTTGATGCCGGCTGTTTCAAGTACATCCATTGCCGGCAATGGACGTTGCACCAGGACAGTCTATTCCTGGCTTAAATGGATTTACCCAAAAAAAAAAAAGGTAAGAAGAAAAGCAATCCCAGCAGACAAGCCCATCATGCCAACGAGCAATGGCACCTCTCCTTCAAGTCACATCCTGACCAAACATCTTCACCACTTCGCAGGTGGAGTCAAACTGCATCTTAAGTTGGGCCTTTCCCAAAGATACACGTTCTCCCCATCCTCCCTCCGTTTCTGATCCAGACCTCCTGCCCCGTAGGCAATATTGGTTCGTCTCGGTTTAGCTTCACCCACAACCCTCTGTCCCACCCCCACCTGGCCCCTGTCACACCAGCAACTTCAGATCTGCCCGCCTGGACAAGTTTCCCCAACACACAGAAGTTGTTCCAACCCTCAGTGACTTCCCCCTCCGTACGCCTACTCTAAACAGTAACGGTATCACTAAATGAACTCCAATGTCCCAGTCACTAGGTACGAATAACCCGTCCTTCTCTGAACTTGCCCTCTGCCCACCTGGGGGTCTGCTGGGAAGACGACGCTAACTGCAGAAGCAATAGAAGTCCAAGGCACTAAAATATCCAGCAAGCATACTGGGAGAACAGACAAGTATTCAAGTACATTAATTTATACAATTTTACATTCACATTTATTTATCTAATACAATGAAAATACAAAGGAAAAAGTTAAAGTGTCTCCAATAAGTATAAGGATATAGCTAGCTTTTTTTCCCATTTTTTTCTTTTTAACTTTTTAACCCTCTATATTCCACTCATTTTTAAACTACTGTTGTCCAACAACATTTATATATCACAGTGTTTCCACATCAAAACTGATGGTAAGTACATGTCCGCAGGGAACTTTTAAAAAATTTTAAACAATTTAAATTGCTCTAATGCTGCAGTCAAAGCTGTTAATATCTTACTTAAAGCAGTAATGACCTATCAAGCACGGGCTGCACTGCAAGTCCATTCGTGTGCCCCATCATTTCGGAGCCAGATACAATTGACTGGGGAGAGGGAGAGGAGGGGGATTTGGACAGCTTTTCTCCTGGTCTTGGTTCTTCAGGGAGAGATGAGAAGCGTGCTAAAGCCTCATGCTAGGATTCAGCTCTCCCACCTCAAACATGTGTGGATTCAGCCTCACACCAGAGAGAAATTTTACAGCAAGACTGCATTAACTGACCCCGTGACTTCTCTTCACAGCTCTTGTTCCGTACAAGAGCAGAACCCCTCGGTCAAAAGCACTGTCCCATCATAAGGATGCTGATCATCCTCCTCCCCCTTGAAAGTGTGTGGGGAAACCCCCTTTACAGGGAGTTGACAGCAATGGTTGGAAAAGAGAAATTCATTCCCAGTCTGGCAAGCTACCAGTTCATTGCAGCACTGGTAGTTGATACAGGGCCCCGTCTCCCTCCCCACGTCCTGTCCCGAGGTCTAGCCAGCATGGTCGCCGAGCACGGCTAGGTGGTCCGCAGGTTGGAGCCTGGAGGGTTGCTGATCGATTTCTGCAAATTGCTGATGTTGAAGCTTTGCAAAGACGCGGCACCTACGGGCTGGAACTGGCCAAGCGGTGGCTGTGCTGGACCACCCGTCCCACTCCACGGAGCGGCAAAAGACGCTGCTGGATAACCGTACTGCTGCGGAGGGCACATAGCCTTGGTGAAGGGACCTAAAGAGGTAGCTGATGCTGCAGAGATGGGCGTAGCACCCAGGGAAGATGTCATAGAGATACAGAGCTGACCTGGTGCTGAGAATTTTCTTGCCATTCCAGGGCCCTGAAAGAAAACCCAAACCCCAAGAAAAGTTACACAACTGTGTTTAAAAACCCCAGGCTCACCCCTTGGTCCACAAGCCGTTCCCAAGGGATGTTTACAAGACCACGCCAGGGCCCTCCTCTTTAGTGACCCCCTTCCCTCCCACTGCAGGCGATACAATCCTGCGCAGAAAAGATACAGCTAAAGGTTTTCCAGAGCAGCTGTCCAAGCTACATGGCAACTCCACTCTAACCATGTTTGACACCCTCATGCAAGAGCAACAACACTGGCACTTTCTTACCATAAATGTTCCGGGATCACGTCTTACCTCATAGTTGCTATGCCCTTTGCCAACTTTCTTGCCAGACAGGTTCATGGCATCTCGGGCCCAGTTATCTACCAGCTTGTGCAGGTCATCTGTGAAAGTCCCTTTCCGGCTTGAGGCGATAGCAGTAGGCTGAGACTGGGGTGCTTGGCTGTTCACTGTGGCCCCAACTGTGTTAGTGCTGCTGGTCCCTACAAATGTAAAAAACAGGAATCAAAACTTAGGTTAAAGATCATCTTTCTCTAGTAAATTTAATAACTGTGGTAATGGTACATCAAATAGAGAGCCAGTTAAAATGCCATGCAGATTAATTCTAAATTTCAATTCCAGGACACACTGAAGTGGGAACTACAAGGACTCCTACAGGCATTTTCTCAGATTAAGAGCATTTCATAGATATGTTCACTTTTCAAGAAATGCTGCAAGTAGTCATCTTAAGAGGGGAATGGTAGCAGCCTACAGTTCTTTGCAGAGCAAAAAGTAGATTAGATTTCAGCACTGAATGACAGTACGGTCACATCATTCTCTCATCCTACACCTTTTAATTAGCAGCAACCACTACTGGCACAGGTCAAATCCATCTTGGAGGACAATGCTGGATGCTGAATAAGGAGCAGTACAATCAGCATCACCAGATGCTCTGTAGCAAATTATCTCCACTTTGTAAAATGAAGAGAAAAATTCACCCAGATTACGCAAAAAAGCCACAGTGACAAACAGCAACTGTTGTTTCCAATAGCTGCCATACTTATGTTCTTGAGGATAACCAGATGGGACTGTCTTCATCCGCCAAACAGCCAGGATCAGCAGGGGAAGTCTGCACTGCATTAAATTTTGCTTTTTGCCTCTGAAAGCATTTTTTTGCCATTATGTTCAGATTTCCTATGTCAGAAGAACAAGCATTTCAGATGCAAACAACTAATAGCTTGAAGAAGGCAGAAATGAGAGTAGTTCCTCAGACATGCTTTGACAAGTTTTTCTATTCACTGGGTTGATTGCAAGAACACAAAAAACTTTTCACATCAATAACAGGTTTCGGTTCTGCTAGAAAGCTTGCTGAACAATATCCTGTAAAAAAAAAAATCTAGAAGCTTTGTTTTAAATAGCCTCACTATCTCCCTCACACTTATAAACAAGGAACTCCACTCCAACTTCATTTTTTTTCAAAGGCAGATCTCATAACAGGAATCCAAGAAACTGTATATTATCAAGTATCCTAAATTCCCAGCAGTACTGCAAAGTATCCTCATTTACAGATGTGGATATGACAGTTAACCACTAGGGCAGACTTCTTCTGAAGGACATGGTAAGGACAGCATGAATCTAGATTTTTTCAAAACCAAACAACAAAATCAGTATCTCGCCACTGCAGGGCTAAACCCAGCACCCCTTGCAAGCACACAGCCTCATGTACTTGGTTCTCAAAGTTCCTCAAACATTTCTACTTGCTCACTCTGAAGACTGCAACTGAGAAATCCAAAAAAACCCTGAGTCTGTGGCAGACATTTCTGAAGCAAACTGATTAGAAGTGGAGCATCAAAAATCCAGCAATGAAAATCGTCTCTCTATTGCAAAGGCCAAATGACGAAGTTGCTGTCTCTTGCCTGACAGCTACTTCATCTGTTCCACTTTCCCCGGCTATCAGCCACATTCCTTGCAACCACCATATCAAAGAACTGGCTCCAAACCCCTGCAGGAATGTTTCATATCGAGGAGTGAATTAGGAAGGTGACGTACTTACTATGCAGGACAAATAAGCAAAAGTGTTACTGCCTCTAGTAGTGCTGAGGAGGGAAGGATACGTATCCCTCCCACCGGCTCCCGCTCAAGCACGGCAGTGGCTCCCAGTCAGGGTGCCCGCAGGTGGGGCAGCAGTTGTTACAGGCAGGCAGACACATGCAACAGTACACGCGGAAAGAAGGAGGTTCCCTGACCAGGGTGTGCAGCTGCAGCACAGATGAAGAGTAATAGGAACACACTGTAAAGTGGCAAGGAAATCTACAGCAAAACAACAAGAACCTTAAGCATGCATCATGTGGAAAGGGCTCAGAACACAATTATTTAATAAAAGCAATGATGTGAAAGGTGAAATTAAAGGCAAATGAGGCAAAAGCAAGAAAGAGGTACTTGGGGAGAACTGCCAAAACCAGTAATAATCACATTCCACCGTGAGGGTTCATGCAGCAATTGACACACTCGCTCCCAGCCTCTTCCTGATGGCCAGTTTCTGCTTTTGATACTTCACATTTCCACTTGAATCAGTAAGCACGCTGGATCCTGGACCTACACTGGAGAGCTTCCTCAGGCCACAGAAGGGGCAGAATTAAGCAAGGTATATACTACAATGCATTCAGCTGAAGATGTGAAAGATCATTTAGGAAAGTTTAAGTATTTAGAAAAGGACTGGATTGGTCCAGGATGGGAAAGGTGGGAAGTTGCGACAGCTTTGTTTCCAAAAGCAATTTTGTTAGGGAGCTCCTATTTCAGGTCACAGACAGACCAGCCTGCACCATTATAGGTAAACTATACAATTACTAAAGCTCCCAAGTAATGTCAATTTAAAAAAACAACTTCTCAGGAATTTCACATTTTAGCTCTGACGTAGTCACCACCTGCAGAAACTGCCGTCCAAAAGAGCCTGAAAAGGAAGTGCTTCAACTTGTAGCATTCAATGGAAACAACCCCCCACATTCCTGCTCGGTCACAGCAGCCGTCCCCAGTTCTGCTCTGACATGAAGGATCTGAAGTGAAACAGGCTTCTCCCTCTCCAGCCCGCTACCTATAATGCCTCCATTCTGTCCTTTTATTTTCCCCCCATAAACCAGCAGTCAAAAGACACCTTTAAAACAGTCTTAAATGACATGAGCATACACGGGCTTTTCTAAACATCTCTTGCTTTGGGAGACACACTGGAGATCTCTGATGGCTTACTCTTACAATGTTGAAGGAGTGTCTGCAATTGGATCCATCACTGAGGTGCCAAGCCCCATCAGATCTGTAAACAAACCAGCTGCTCAGAGGTACAAATCTGGCACATTACAGCGAGCAACTGACCCTGATGCTCAAGTCGCTCTCATTAGCGATGAGCGGAGTTCCACAGTGAAGGTGAGGTTCTGCCTGCCTCCACTTGTCTGCAAGAGTAATAGCCAGACTATTCAGTATACTAACGACAGAGTACACATTAGAGGGCGTAACACAGACAGACAGATGCTGTGCTGAAGACAGAGTCAGGGAGGTAAGGCTTCGGTGACCAGAAAAGCTGATGAATAGCTTTACACTCGGGAATCGGAGATAACAGAAATAAGATAATTACTACAGAGCTGGTTGCAAGGACAGACTTTTTTCACCATCTTCCCTGAAGCACAAAGAGAGAGTAATTTGTTAAAGATAAGAGAAACAGTGAGAAATGTTTAGTATCAGCAAACAGTACAAAAAGCTTGGCGAGAAACAGAGAACACAGCACAGCAGGGCTCTTGTAGTCACTACTGGGACATTCTAGGAAAAACCCAAAGACTGGTCTGACAGTTTAATGACTTGTACTTTCAGAAAGAGAAGAGGCCCAGCCTCCTACATTTATTCTTTAGAATTGCCACACCGTGGTGAAGAATGTCAAGAGACATTACTGTCACAACTGACTGTTACCACTAAAGGAAAAGCAAGCACATCTTACATTCTTGTCAGGACATATGAACCATTTTACAACTAAGTTTGACCATTTTACAACATGAGAACAATTTAGTTGATAGGTCAAGTGCTTTTACTTTGTCACCCTATTTTCACAAATCCATGGAATAGTTCAGACATTCCCTGCCAAGCTGTACCACTCTGTTTCTCCAGCTGTACAGTTAAAAGCATCAATTACTGCACTGTTTCCTCAACACTGCTGATTCTAACCCAGCATCTTCTCCAGTTGTCACTCTCCACCACAGTCTGCAATAGCATTTCAAGGACAAGACTCCAGGGAGCAAGCAACCTGCAATAAGCCAAGTGCCAGCCAAGCTGCGCCATGCCAAGTATTACCTGCTTTTACAGGACAGCTACAACACGCTTTTCAAAAGGAATCCGTTTCCCTTAGCACCAGTCCCATAAGCAAGAGATATACATGCCAAAGTATTCTTATAGCCAGATGATGGCCAATTTGCAGCAAGCCAAGGCCTTATAAGTAAATGATCCTCTCATACACCCAGTTCATTGTGAATTCTAGAAACAGAATGGCTGTTCTTTATTATTCCCTACCTCAAAAAAAGACAGGCCAGACTAAAGATGACTTTTAAAAGTTAGCTTTGGTAAGAATTTAACTTCTTCCAAGAAAGGAGTCATAAATCTTGAGACTGCAGATATCAGTTAGTGCACACCTGCACATTAACATAGCTTGCAAAAACATTTAAAACTGCTCAATTTGAAAAATTAAATACCATTAGTGTGTGTGTGTGTGTATATATATATCCCCAAATCCAATGAAGTGGGATAGAGGCATCATTGCAAAACTGAGCAGCCAGGAAAAAATTTCCCCTCCCTCTGACTCACTCCCTCTCTCAGAGGATGGAGGTGGTTGCATTGCAGCTGTCTCTGCAGAAGGCCAGGCCCAGTCCCCCCACACAGCTCTTGGCTCAGCTGTGCCGCTGTCAACTGCAGAGACACAGATGCTACAGATGCGTGGTACTGTCATGCAGTGCAGCGACTGAAGGTCTCTTTACAGCACTTAAAGCTCTATCATATCAAGTCATTCCAGAGGGTGGAAAACAAATGTTGGACATTGAAAGGGTCCAGCCTGCAGAAGCAGCATGGGAGATGTTGCAGCACTCCCAATAAAAAGCATCACATCAGCAGCCTCAGCTCAAGCATATGATTACTTCAATCACATCAGAAGTTTGAGGCTCTCTTTTAAGTCTGGCTTAATGTAAGTACAAACAAAAGGATTTTGAAAAGAGCTGCAAGGTAACTCGTGAGGGTTGACAGGATGTCTGAAGATGTCTATTTACCCACCTTTACTGCTATTTGGCACACATTTACTGTGTCTCCTATTCACAGTAAAAACTTCTAAACCTGGGCCCATTAGTAGGTAAGGATCTTTTGAGTTTGCCTGAAAATATTATCTAAGGATTTTTAAACCCCTTAACACTTCAAACTTTAGCTGTCTGTCTGCTAACAAACATAAGAAGTCAATATTAACTGCCTACAGGTGGCATCAATGCTCTGCACTGTAATCAGCACTAGTGCTGAGAACATGCAAAAACACATACAACTTGCACAGCAAGCATACTGCTGGAGGAAGTCAACATATTCCCCCCATCACTTAGAGAAGTGTCCAGCAAAGGAATAATTTGGAAAACAAATCTTTCTTGCTGTTCCACTAGAAAGACTACCTCCCCTCCAAGTCTTATTGTCAGTTAACATATGCCGAAGCATAATTACTAAGGCAGGCCAAAAGAAAATACCCATGCACCCACAACTTCTTATCTCTCCCCAGTTTGTTATTTCACTGAACTGTTCTGAAAGTTTCCACCAAAAGCTTAGAGAAAATGAGTGCTTGTTATTATGAGTTTAACAACAGAGAATACCCAACACGAGAACCCAAACTTCTAAAGGTGTGCTAAGAGCAGCTCAGCTGAGCCATGGAATGAGAGGAATACAAGGTGGCAGATGAGAATGGGCTGCATGAAACAGATCCAAGCAGCAGAAAAAAAAAGGCAAAACAGAAAACAGACAAGGAAGGAGTAAAGGTGTTACACACAAAGAGCCAAGCAGGGCGTACTCAGAAATCGGGTCCTCCTGCCACCAGGCTTGAACGTCACTCTCTCAGATGCACAGTTAAACTTCGCACAGCCTGTGAGAAAACAAAAACGGGAAGAACAGAGAAAGGAGAGGAGAAGAGACAGAACACCACTACAAGATGTTAGCAACTTGAGGTTGGAAGGGTGAAATGCATTAACATGACACACAAGAATAAGCCTCAAAGTGTGGACCAAAGAGTATGTAGACAATATACGGAGTGAAGGAACTCCCTCCAATACCTCCAGTCATTAGGCCAAGTTTGCAGTGTTACTCTCTAGCACATAGCCCAATAATAGGGTTGTGATCTATAGGAAAGCCAAATCCTGGCAAAAGTATCCAATTATAAAACCATACTGAACAACTCTAGATACAGGGAGACGATTGAAATAGCTCCAGAATACTTGAAACAATTCATTAAAAAAACCTCTGAAGAAAATTCTTCCAAGAAGTTTGTTTCTATTTTCTGTCTGTACTTCTCAAATTTCAGCACACACACACACACGAGAATTGGTGTACTCAGTCAGTTCATGGCAAAGCTTTTCAAAAAGATGTTCAAGGGGGAAAAAAAAAAGGAACAGCCAAGTTCAGAGAAGTAAAGGAATCAAGCTATCATCCCCTTAATGACTGACAAGCAAAAAAAAGTCTTCCCTACCAAATAAATCAGAGCTACGTCTGAGAAATTATTTGGTAATGTACTAATCCACAACTTGAGTAAATTTAGTAAATGAACAGTTTATTATTCCTACCATCCCGTCCTCCTACACTAACTCTTCCTTCCAGGTTCTTTAACTCACAATTGCAGAACATGAGCCTTTTTTACCTTTTATTGTTAAAAATTCCAGAAACAGCCAAAGCAATTTGGAAGTCTAAAAGGATTCTGAGTCTTCAGAAATCTCCTACCATTTCAATTCTCTGTTAACACCAAAGCTGCTCTGCCCCTTCCTTAGTCTCACTTCACATTTCTGACCCCCCGTTCTCATCTGTCTCCCCATCTTCTCAGCCAATACCTTTCCCCCAGGTCAGCAGAACATTGCTTGCCACCACCACACTGCACTCTTTTGTGTTCTCCTCGGTGCTTTCATTACAGCAGACAGGGCCATGCACTACGTATTTATTACTTCAACAACCTCACAGAGAAGGTAGAAATCTACATGCAAAACACACCCTTACAAGCCTCCACACAAAGGTCGGAGACTACCAATCTACTTTATGCTATGTATTAAAAATCAAGCATCACCAAGGTGATCATTCGTTCACCAGTAACAAAGGTGCAAGACTCGACACTAATTCCATTTAAAGTCTTACCTTGGCCTGGTGCTGAAAGGCTTGGTACTGAAAGGGCACCATCACTGGTAAAGGCAGAGTAGAGATTTTCGCTAGAAGGTGAAGGTTTGAGGGGCTGTAACAAATGGTTCTGCCCAGTGTCTGGCACACTACCAGGAGGATGAAGAGTCTGCTGTGGGGGCAAGACTGATGGTGCACTTTGAGCTGACAGATTGCCTAGAGGAAGAAGGAAGGCAAGAAATCATTTAACGTTTCAGTTTCCCCACATCATTTTTTGAAGCTTCTGCCACTGCTCCCAAGGGACAGGGGAAAAAAAACAGAGGGAAGTTTGACTGGAACATTTACTAGGGAGTGAAATCCTTACCAAGTAACTCAAATGATCAGTTGAGCTACTACGCTAGTGATACAGGACAAAGTGCTGTGGTAGGGGGGAAAAAAGGATATCATCCTCTGGTCAAGCATGACAATCCATGCAAGACAGGGGGAAGCAGGGGGAGGGAACTACTCTAGTTTTTGAGAAAGTAGTAGGACTAGAAAAATTCTTCTTTACTTAAGTTTTAAGGCAACTCTGTGCTAGCTTACTGTCACATGCTCACACATAGCTCCTCTATCACAGAACAACACAGAAGTGAGCAGCCAGGGTGACTGGATACAGAAACTGCAGCATGACATGGAACCACCAAAGTGAATGTGCAGGAAGCAGTAACACCTACTTCCGCTCACAGTGCTGGCCCTCCATTATTGTTTACTCAGGGCTACAGGATTTGAGAGGTATCTACAATTACCCAGCAAGCATCTGACATCCATGTCATTCAAACAGTAAATAGAACTACTTTTGAGTTCTGTTTATTATAAAAAGGCTTTCTTATTTACTAAAACCATTAACAACTGAAACTGTTTCTCAATTTTTAAGTACAAAAAAATTGCAGCTCCATTCAAAAAAAAGCACTACTTTAACATCCATCAACTGTGACTAAGTTTCTGAAGTGTAAGGACACTAGTGATACCATACTTAAGCGTTATTAAAGTAGGAAAAAAAAAATCTCTGAAGATGATTGAAGAGATCAGCCCCATTCTGCAAAATCAGTTTCAGGAGGCAACAAGAACAGTTATCTTAAAATAAAAAAAATAAATCAAAGTTTTTCCCCATGCTGTAAATTTACACTTTTCTTCTTAGTTCAAGCCCTACAACCTCTAACAAATCAAATCACAACTTTAAAACTGCTCTTACAGAACAATGTAATGGTATCTTTCATCAGATTGCAAAAGTCACAAGTCTACCAAATAGCAAACACAAATTCAGAAATGATCCAGAACTCCAGGCAATGGAAGAACTGGGACACACACCTCCCCACTCCCGTTTCCAAAAGACAAGACAGAGAGACAGACACACAGACATAGATCTAGGAATGAGAGATGGTACCTTGTCTGTTTTATCCACTCAGAAAACTGAAGGAAGTCCTACCTGATAGCTGGGGGCTTTTATTTCCCTGGGAGCTGCTACGACTGGACTTGCTGCTTTTTCCTTTAGTAGGTCGTCTCCTCCTTCCCGAAAGGGGTGCAGCCGGGGGAATAATTACTGCAGGTGGGGCCTTTCCCAATTTCATGTATAGTGACTCAATCTCCTGCTTCTGGCGACTCTGCAGTTCCTGGATCTCTTTAAGGTGCCTAATAAGTTACAAAAGAGTATGACTTACAAAAATTATATGTATATAGATGCATGCATACAATCCCTCCCCTCCAGTCAAGCTTGACCAGCTTCTTTGGTCAAACTCTCATTAACATTTAAGAAAGAAGGAAATAAGTCTTTTCCACAAATAACCACTGAACACACATGGTAGAACACTTGCCATTTTCCACTGTGCTCTAACCCTGGGTAGAATTCCAACAAAAAGTTGCCAATGTTGTAATCATAAAACCAGGATAAAAGGAAGTACAAACTAGAACATACACCGATTGTACAAGATCAAATCATTCAGCACTGAAATGCTACAAGGAATAGCTAGATTACTCATTTTCTGTGACATATGGCCTTGGAAGCTTCTACATTTGTATTACCTTAGGTTTTTTTTCAGAGCAGTTGCATACACAAGATTTAAAATTGCCAAGCTGCCCTAAAAAAAGTTCAGCTTACAGTATAAATAAATTAGCAGGTCATCTTGACTTCTAAAATTTTTTTCTAATCCAACAAAGATTCTTCAGGAAAAGGAGAACCATTAGAAATGCCAGAAATGCATATTAGAAATGCAGAGTTGAGTGACATTTTCAAAGGAGACACCACTATTTCCACTAACTACTAAACTTCAGTGATATGCAAAAGTTTCTATACATCTGCAGTCTTATCCACAGTGCAGCAAACAATCTACATGTAAATACATACAAGGTTACAGGTTAGAAAATTAAGCACAGCAAGCATATATACACCTTTGTAACAACTGTGTAATACTTTCCCACTGAAGGATCTTACTTCCCACATAAACACTGACAATGGGTCCTGACACTTAGCAAAGGTTGAGTCTTTTAAAGAAGTTTACTTTTGTTCTTTGTGAAAAGTAAAGTACAGTTGAAATTCATATTAACCCTGTTACATAAATTTCATACACAACCACACAAGGAAAAAAGCCTTACTTCTCCCGTAACCGACGGAGTTCCAATTTCAAGTCTTCATCTTCAATATCCGACTCATTGTCGCTGCTCATGTAGGAAGAGTTGAACGAGTTGCTAAGGCTCTGAACGGGGAGGCTGATCTTTGACCCCAGGGGCTGGAGGGAGTCTGGGCTCCCCGAGCCATCATCCAAATCCTTAGCCATCCCACTTAAGAAGGCGGCCTCCGGTTCAGAGGACGGACCGTTCATGTGTGGAGACTGCCTTGACTCCAACTCTTTCTTCGGAGCTGCAGCTGAAGAAGCAACTTGTTCCAAGCCCACAGAGAGAGGAAGCGTCATTGGCTCTTTCTCTGCACAGCTGACCTCATCCTGAGTCTTTGACACCGAAAAGCGCCCCACTTGATCCGTTGTTGTTGTTACCTGAAAGCGCCCTACCTTAGTAGGCTGACCAACATCTACTGGTAATTGCAGCACAGGAACTGTCTGAGGAACGCCATCTACCACATCCAAGGAAGAGTCAGCGACAGCCTCGCTTTTCCGACTGCCAGCCTGCTTTACCAGTGTACTCTCTGGGCTACTGCCAGAAAGAGATGAAGAATCAGTGGAGGTGGTTTCAAATTGCACCGGCTTAGTTTCAGGTTTGTCACCCTCTTTTAGCACATCATCCACTGCCACGGATACCTAGAATAGAAACGCAGTCATGCAGACTTTCTTAGTTCTTCCTTAACATGACGCTTTTATTTACCTGAATAGTAAAATGCATCCGAAAGGAAAATAACTCATTTCCTTGGTATGCCACAAAGCAAGCTACTGCTTCCTTCCAGGTAAAACACTGTCACACAAAATAGTACTTTTAAGTAATATAGAGGATTAACTCCAAGAAACACAGCAGAGTCAGAGGGGACTTCTTTCACTAACAGGACATAATACAGTGACCATTCCAGCATTGTTAGCCAAAAAGAAACTAACATTAAAGACTAAGGCCAACAGTTACACAGCTAAGGCCTGACAGGATGAAATGCTGGATTCACAATTCTAGACCTGCATCATCTAGTGCAACCTCTGCCCTGAATGAAAACAGCATGTACACAAACCACTGGACTTCCCAACAGAAAAGCCCACCATGAGGCACACTGAGCTGGCACTACACAGGAACTGCTCAAAGATCCTGTATCAATAACCAAATCAGTTTAACATCTCCTACCTGAAACCGTCCCATCTTAAGAACACCAGCTCCTGCTGTGGTAGCCATAGCACTGCTCTCTCCACTACATGATGCTGATGCTAAGGAAAAGGAGAATAGGATTAAGAAGAAAACAAGCAAGATGTTCTTTGAGCTCCAACCATTTGTTTTTACCTACTTCAAACTCAACTATCTGTTAACTCCTAACAGGCCTTTGGATTCATGGAACCTGATCTCTTTTTTCAATTTTACCATATAGAATATCAAACCACAGTGTTAAAATGAAGTATTTTTCTATAGAGTTTCCCTGCACAGTATACTTGCTAAAAGTGCACTTTTAGATAGCAGTAAAAAAAGCACACTGATTTCAAACAGCAATATGAAATAGCCAAAGAACAAAAAACAGAACTGAAATTTATGTAAGAAAAAGCTTATTTTAATTCAATACCCACACTGACTACCTAAATTTCACAAACACTAGGGACAATTTATTAATAGAGAAGTGGCAAGCTGAAGAAATGCTATAAACCACATTTACTCAAAGCAGTCTATCTGAAGCTTTCAGAGCTGGATTCTTAGGTGTCAGCTCCTAATTTTGTTGCTGTATGCACTGGCAGCATAAGGTTACAAAGCTGAGAAATAACATTCTATTTTTAAAACAGTTCTATTGGACAGCTTGCTGTGTTTAGTAAGCAACTTCCCCATTTGTTTACTTTTACCTTCTAAACTTTAGCTGGCAAAACCCAACTCATTTTCTAGCAGACAAATGAGTTCTATAGTTCAACTACTGACATACCAAAATGGGAACGTTATTTTCCTACTGGTTTTATTAGTTTTTGAAGGTCTGTCATTGAACTTCAGAGGCATGTGCAAGTTAAATAATGTTTACTAGATAGTTCAGAAATAATTTTAGTACCACATTAACAGTTTCTTTTAAAAATGGAAGATTTTTTTAAAATTAAAGCAATTAGGGGAATACTGACAGGAAAGTCTCAGACTATTTTTCAAGTTGTTGGGTTCCCCCCACCAACAACTGAACTCATTTAGATTTGAAAGTCATTGATCATTTAGACATCAATTATTGATCATCCAGTCAACCTTCAGTTGTTCTGAAGCAGCCAGAAGGGAGTCTGGTTTTCCTCCTACTTTTCTTAAAGCTTTAGTAGTTTAACCTTCACTTCTCTATTTAAATAGAAAGTAACACTCTTACGTTAGGAAGAGGTATCCTACATAGAGAATGCAGCACGATGACGCAAAATGACAAGTCTTACTCTTGTTGCCAATAGCATAACACAAGACAAAACAGTTCCTTCAAATCCTAAAGCTCTACCTTAGGAGGATACTGGAGATTCTTTACAAGTCATAATTTAGCATTTTGGACAACTTTAAATCCTAAATGAGTTACTATAATGTGCATATATCATTTCCCTCTCCTGGCCTACAGTGGAAAATTTCAGTCTAGGTACTAAATACTAATATGATCATTAAGGGATTGCCATTGTATGACTTACTAAAAAAGGCTATATCCTTTGAAGTTGCCAGTCTGTTCAATTTTGGATTATATATCTATGCTGAGAAACCATCTAAAATAATCAAAGCTATCTTACCATCCTTCAGAGACTGTGTTGCTGTGGACACCAGCCCGGTAACCGTTGTAGATGCTACTGAGGGCACAGACTACAGGTTCAAGGGGGACAACAAAATAAAATTAAAAGAATCAGCAATTTGATTGAATGCCAACAAATCCACCATAGTGCATATTACATAATCTTTTAGTTCTACCAGGGTCAAAGTATGACCCATGACAAGACAAATACAAGTTTTTAACCTCCAAAGCAAGCAACACCAGCAAGAGATTTTGCACGCCTTATAGCAGAACATCCCCTTTTGCTTTGCAGAATTAATGCATAAGTAGCCACTTGAAGATCACATTGTCATCATTATCTTCACTTTGTATTAAAGTTTATTATTACAGTTCTTTAAAATTTCAGAGTCACACTTTAAACATCCCTTTCAAATTAAGACTGACATATCACATAGCACTTGTTTAGTGCTCTTTCCCTCTATTCCCTAGTCACTGCCCCTTCTAGTTTGGTGACATTAATGACATCACTAGAAAAGCTGGATTAAGAACTAATACCAAAACCAGCCTCAGGAAATACGTAACCTATTGCAACATACAGATTTTCCCATTTCGGCTGACTCAGTCCCTCAAACTGAAAGACGACTCTTCATTTTTATTTTTAAAAGTCTAAAGACTGGTGTACTGATATTAAAGGCAGTGACTTAAGAGCACAACCTTGAGAAAGCACTACAGTTTTTCAAGAGTACTGAACTGTCAACAACGCAAACGTACACAGGCAGGAGCAGATGTCACTGGAACCGTCTCTGGACTAAGAGTTCTTCTCAGCTTAGCATCCAGATCTTCCAGTGGCTGTTGGGACTGAGAAAGGAAAGAGTAAAGAGCTGTCCCAGCTCAGGAGCAATACACCACATTTGAGAAACAGACATATTTAATACTGAAATTTAAAGCAGTCAGTACAACTTCCATACTTCTACCAAGTTCCCTTCCTATATGTTTACATTTAACATGTATAGCACAATAAGACTGGAAGCAATCTGAGCAACATATTTGGTAAAAAACATAAAAGAAGCATTAACTGAAATTTCTGTTTTCCCCACAGTTAGCATGAAGTTTGCATTCCCACTCTTAAGAACTAGGCAAAGATGCTGCAAGCCTCCAAGTTCTATATTTTTTGGTTGGAGAATAACAGAGGTAATTTGTATTATGGATTATACAAAATCTTGAAGAAAGTAAGTCAACTAGGAAAAAAAAAATTACAGACAAATTCAAAAAGATGCCCATAATTTCAAAAGCAAGCCTGGATAAAGCAAGATTGGAGGATAACACCAAAACAACTATTTATAAGTTCCCTCAAAGAAGCTATCTGGATGGACTGACTTGAAGAGGAGAAAGGGAGAGGGGCAGAATCTCTCTCAAGTATGCTTATTACTTAGAGTTCAACTCTGAGTTGACATCCAAGATGTTTTTCAAACTTGGCCAACTGAATTGGGGAAGGGAAGAGAAGAATTACCTAAAAATATCTTAAAGATAAGAAAAGTTCAGATTCACTCAGAGTTATTAATTAGGGCCATACCCATAAGGTACATATGGAAGAAGAAAGTGTTGGCAGATATCGCTAATTTGCAATTCTGACCCTATGGAGTAGAAATTTCCATCCAAATTTTAGTATCATTAATCTTTCCAAGTCTTTTGTATTAAAAAACTAGATCTGCTTTTAGAACTGAAGCTGAGGTCATGGCAACATAAAAACATTACCTTCCACTTTCAAAAAAATGAAAGTTAGAAGTACACAATAGCATAAAGATGCTTTCAACGGGTTGCCAGGATTGCATTATTCCTGAATTGTGGATTTTAAAACACAACCATAAAACCTAAGAACAATACACACTGTACCAATTCCCTCCAAATAAAAAAAAAGCACAGGACGATGCAGGCTTCTACGACTCCATTCAGAAATCCAAATGCTAAGCAGACAAGTGACATTTAATTCAATCATACTGTAAAATAAATAGGATATTTCACCTGAAATACAATGTAATTCTCATCACTTATGCTCACAAGAAGATATTTGCTTCAAGTAAACAAAAAGCTGAGATATCAGAATGATCAGGAAATAAAGATTTCCTTGTGGAACAAGTGTACCAAAATGAAGCTTGAAAAATTAATCTAAATACACTTTAAAAAGCAATTAAGGAATAAATAGAACAGGTATTTACGACTAAAGAACAAACTGTCCAAAACTGGTCTTGAGATGACATGTACTTTGTCTGCAAATTAGGAGTCTGATACTAAGACCAAAAAAAAAAAGTTGTGTAATGAGCTACTGACAGAAGCAGTAAGGAAGGCAAGCCTATCTACTTTAAAACAAGCCAGTATTTTTCCAGCTAGTATTATGTGATAGCAGCAAATGCTCTTAACAGTCAATTAGATTTGATGCAGTTGGTCTCCTCCAATTTTGTCTCACTTCTAGACAGGCTTTAGAGTTCAAATGAGAAGTGAAATTAGGTAAGCTGTTTGCAAAGGACAAGAAGCAAGGGATCTATATTTGTGACTCTTCCATACCACAAATCCTGCCAGAAATACCTATGACAAACAGGAAGAAGCCTTTTGCAGTGGTACAGTGACTTGAGTCACAGAAGTGTCTACAAGTGCTCTGAGTTTGGGGGAAAACATTACTAATATACCCAGTTCCAAGAAATGACAATAAAAAGAACTATGAACTTAGCGTGACCGATTTTAACTAGCTGCCTCCAGATCCCTTTGCCACCCTTGCTCATGGTAAGAATGCCTATAAGAATTATCACCAAACTGTAGTCTCCTCTTCACCAAAACCATGCTTCAGGAAGAACTGGCTGAAAGGCATAAACCAGGTTGTGCCTCCAGAAGTCAAAGGGAAAAAGAAGTGTTGCTTGCTAACTCTACCATCTTACAGCTCTACATAAGTCATTCAGCTTCTTGCTTAGTTTGGAGGCTAAAGATACCATTTCCTGCTTACTCACAGAGCAGGAATATGGCCCTCATTCAGCCTGCTAGAAAGAAACTGCATAAAACCAAATACAGCAGCAGTCCTTTCATGACAGGTTTCAAGAGCCATATGTTCACTTTCATAGTTTTCTTACATAAAGAGCACAAATTTCTGCCTTTTCACACTGAAAAATACTTTCCAAGTAGTGGATTGATTCTCACTGCTTACAGAAGATTCAAACATGCTTTAATTAAAAAAGAAGAGACAACCAACAAGTAGTTTGGGACACAGAGGCCATCTGTGAGGACTCCTTGATTAACATCACTGATTTGCATTTGCTCCATTATTTGAAGACCAAGAAGGTGGAAGAGCAGGAATAGACAGGATGTAACATAGGTCCACTAGACTGTTTCCGTTCTAACCTCCAGGTCATACTCTCCGTAAACTTTGTCTAAGAGATATTCTTAAGAGATCACAAAATAATTACATTTACTGGGAGAATTAGAGAAACTGCTGAATAAAGACAGAGCTTCTGCACAGAGAGCACTGGAGGAAAAAAAGTTGCAATAGTTAAAAAGGGACTACTAATGTCATAGCCAACATAAAACCACACGAAAGCAGCTAACATGCCCTGCTGCTTAACTCTACTCATGTCTTTAGAACCAGATAATACCGTGGTTCTCACATTTGAAAGACAGAAATGGCAATACTCTTCCAATGGTATCTTTGAAGATCAGTACCCTACTACATGAAAATCAGTTTCTACAGTTTTAGCTGTAAGAACATGAACCATGGCAGTTCATTAACCAAAGCTGCCTTCGCACAGTTTGAATTTGTGATTTTCTAACACTATTCCTTTGTATGAGTCAGCTTAAATCCTTTCAGATAGAAGTTCATCAAGCTACTGTAAATCCCCAAAAAAGGAACAAAGAACTAAAATTACTTTTAAAGTTTGTTTTAAATTCCCTTCCACAGGTGAAACTTGAATTCAAGAGCTCCATCGCATGAGATGAGGAGGAGAACGTTACCAGAGTATTACGGAGAAAACTTTATCATTAGCTCAGTCTGCATGAAAATTCTCAGTGGTCAAGAGAACAAAAAAGAAATCAGGCCATAATACTAATAAGTATTGTACAAATTTTCATACTGTAGCTATTTTATTGGAATTACTTTAAAATTATAGTTAGGACTTAAGTGAATAATTCCATTCCATAAAAGGACAGACTCCAACTCAAGCATAGCTTTTGGATATATATTGCAGAACTATTCACTGTGGACTTAAGCCACGGGTGGAAGAGGTTAATTCTATAAGAAGCACATGTACGCAGGAAGCACTAGATTTAACACAAAATTACTCTAAGCCTTATGTAGTCACCACTAGGTACCCACTTGAATCATATCTTGTTTACAGGTTTGAATATAAAAATGGGGTGATAATTCTGTGCCAAGCGTACTTTAATATAATACTATAGAAAGCCATCTTTGTGTTTATTCACAAACTTCTATCAAAAGTAGCACAACTATCTCATGGTCTCATGGGTGTTGTTCAGTTATTTTTTCAGCTTTTCTTGGCGTATTGAAGTGTAGTGTTCCCATGGTACATCTCATTGCACAGCATTTAGAAGATCCATAAAAGTTCTGTCTTAATACAGTTCTTTCAATTACAGGGGATTTTTTTCTACTTTTTAAACAGAAGAGAAGACAGATTTAGTCTTTGTGGTCTTGAGCTGATCACCTGTCCAATTTACACACAAAATATCCAGGCTAACTATTGCATACAAGGACAGAACCTGAGCAAGGGAAGCCGCTGTTACATTTCAACTCATGTTTATGATCAGGAGCTTCAAATACCTTTTGCAAATCTGAAAGCCTAGTGAAATCAGAGTGTAGTAATAACCACAGAAAAACGAAACAGAAATTTGCAAAGCCAGCATTTTCATTAAAATTTAACTGCAGTATATGCTGCTTCCCTAAAGAGCTATTATTTTGTAACTATACCCTTTTCAAGAAGAAAACAGGTTCGAGTTTTATGCACACATTCACCTGTGTTATATTTAAGAAAACCCACCCTCTAAAGTGCAGGTTAACACACTAAAAAAACCCAAGCTTCAGTGTACTTCAGACACTGGGTACAGCATTCCAAAGGGCAAGCTACACATCCAGTGCTGAAGTGACTCTGGCTGCTGCTACAGTTACACAAAAGGGGTTACTCGGTCAAAAGAAAGAAAACCAAAGACATTAATAACATGCAATGGAGAGTTTAATCGAAACATGCTCTTTGAAAGGAAAAGCAGCAGATAAAATCTGCCCAGTCATGTAGCACCTGAGTTAGTGAAGGTCCTGGAAAAGGTGGCAGCGGCTCACTGGATGGAGTGCCAGCCGGAAGTTCAGAACCTACTGGTAGCACCTATGGATAACGAAGAGGAAACGCGAGTCCATCAGACACGAAACAACAGAAGGATCAGATACCAAGCTACAGTCAGTCATGTCATACAACAGAAGCCTCAACGCTTTCTTCTGTAGAGACTTCCTTCCTGGAGAGTTAGCAAAGAGTCTTTAGAGTCTTCTGCAACAAAGTTAGGGGAAGTTGTTTGTTTGCTTTTGTTTTATTTTTTAATCCAGATTATTTTTGAGCAGCCACAATTTCCAATTTAAACAAGCTGCTGTGTCCAGGAGCAAAGTATCTTGGCAATATTATTTTCAAGTCTGCAAGAAGGCTACAACAATTCTTCCAAAAAGTAATTAAGTTTCCAAGAAGCTTAATTTATAAAAGGGTGCAAGAATGCACTCAATCTCCTTACAACAGATCTATGTTAACTGCCCATCAGCAACAGTAAGCTATGTGCTTCTGGCAAACTGTTCCAAGCAACATGACTTGAGAACAGGAACTGTCATGCCTGAGGATGTCTCCACTTGTTGGGAAGCAGATTTATAGACCTCTTACACCAATCTCTTGATCCATCACTTTTTTTTTGAACCTGAAGGTTGTTGATGACCAACAGAAGATGACTAGGCCATGCAACTGGGTAGGGGGAAGTCATCCAGGTTATGTGGAAGGGGTTAGAGAGACTGGAAAGGTTAGAAGAGGGCATCAAAGCCTCCTCGCCAGGTCAGATAGCACATTCCTGTTAGTTATTTCCATTGTTAGGCAAGTGGGAAGTTCTAGGAATTAAGCGATCCATTACACAATTTGGAATTCTTATTCTTAGCTGTAATCTTGAGGCTTGACCATGACTTTAAAGTTTGAGAAACACATGATAGCCTTATGAGTTATAGCGTTGGTCAGCTGGCTTCCCTTGTACGAGTGAGCACTGCTGGATATGGGTAACTGGCACAAAGTCTACCCCAGTCCTCAACAAGCAGAACCAGTTCTAGCTTGCAGTCACGTTACCGCAGCTTAACTAATGGTTCGAACTGCAGTAATAACTGCCCGGTGAAGATACACTCCATAATTATCTATCCTCCCCAAAACGTTTCAGCAGGAACTACGTCAAGTTGCATTACCCCAGCTTTTCTGTGCACTAGGAACATACACACGGATGTTACCTATTCTGAGGCATGATGAATTAAGCTGTGGTAAGTTAATCATTTAGTTTATAACTAAGAGGCAAAACATACTTTAAATAAATTCACATGACAAGTCTAAACACATTTAACTGCCCAGGTTAACAGGTTGGCCATAAACAAAATAAAATGCAAACACGCAGAGTTTAGTAAAACCCAGAAAACTAAAAGCTCAAAAACAACACAGAAAGTGAAACTGAAATTAAACTTTGAAGAAAACCAAACTAATTTATAAGTGGAAACTTCAGAGAGGAGGTAGTTTCTCCACAACTGACAATCAAAAACCCCAAACATTTAACACATTTAAATCCAATCCTTTGCAATTACAGGTTTGCAATTAGCAGGTTTCTAACTGTTCCAACTGTTCCTGAACCAATACCAATTTTTATTATTTTCTGATCTTTCTTTTCTAATTCTCAACTTCATTTCAACATAAATTAATGCCTCTGTGTCTAGATTTCCTTCCCAACTTCCTTAGCACATATTCCTGCTCCTCCATGGCAAAAATCTTCTACTTTGTTTGAATATAAAGAGTACAAGGGAAAGACTACTAATGAGTGGAGATGCTAGGAGCATTAGCTCAATTTTAATGGCCTGAAACTGGTTAACAGCAAGGCTGGCTAAAGGCCAACACAAAGTGTTGGTGAGTGGAAAAGAACATTACAGAAACAAAAAGAAGTGAGTATTAAGATATTTGGCTTGTTAAACACCTGAAAGTTTCTTCAACTTATTTAACTTTGAAAAGGGAAGGGCTACCAATAGCTTAAAAATACTGAAATGCACTGTCTCCCAACACAGGGAGCCATTTAAAAGAAAATAGGTAGTCTGATTTCACATATTGATACATCTGGTTAGCGAGCAGGTAGCAACATCCACAACACATCTCAAGTTTTTACTATAAGTCATTACTATCTCTGTATGAAAGGGTTTGAAGAACACAATTCAGTAAGTGAACAAAAAAGTTTGTTTTAAGATATCTTTGAAACTTCTCGAAATTCTGCTTTCACAAATCTGACATTTGGAAGGAAAGCATATCCAAGGCACCCCATAAGCAGCAGACGATTTTTTTTTTAAAAAAAATACAAACTTTCAGTCAGGTTCACTCTTGCCATCAAGGAACAGGCTGATGCTAAGAAGCAAAGCTAAGCTATCCTGACTACTTTGTGAAACATGCAACCACCCTGTCTCATTCTCATGATCATGTACAAAATAAAAAGCTATTTAAAACAAGCCTTCCAAATTCTATTTGAAAAAACAACACCAAAACCCCACAAAAAAACAAACCACAGTTGCCTCACTCTTTGTAGTTTAGGAGTAGGAAAAATTAACAGTGACACTAGAGAGCTCTCTCAGAGGCACGGGATAGAATTGGACTTTTTTTCCCCAATACAGACAAAATAAAACACCTCTTGGGACACATAAAAACAACCAGAGCATAAAACTTTCAATATTATATTAAATGAAGACACCTCTGCCTGAATAAGTATTTTGCTTCATAAAAAGGATTCTGCTCAAGGCGGCTGTTTCCTACAATACTTGAATATTCACACAAATGTTGCATTTCTTACCGGTACCCTGCTAAGAGGGGGCTTTGAAGGAGAGGTCCCTGGTTTCACTACTGCTGTTGCAATGCTGCTCGATGCCGAAATATAGCTGACTGGGGTGATCACTTGCCCGGGAGTGGCAACTGGTGTCAGCACTGGCAAGCCAGTTGGTCCAAGAGGCAAACTGCTCGGAGGTATACAAGTGCTAATGGATGTCAGGGGTTTAGTTGGTGCAACAACAGTGGTTGGTACCCCAGGAATAACTGTAGTTTCCATTACCAACGATGTCTCCAGAGATACTGATGGATGTGCTGTTCCCACGTTACCATGCTCACTGAAGAGAGACCGTAGTTTTTCTTCTAAGGTCTTTATATCATCAATACCAGGAGCTTTAGACTGAGCATCAGCATCAGCCTCCAGACAGTGAGTATGAGGCTGATTGGGTAACGGAGCTGGCTGAGGCTGGCTGTGTATCAAAGTTTGCTGTACTGCAGGCAGGTTAGTGACTGGTTGTGGTAAGACACCAGGTAAGGGAACCTGGGGCAACATGGGTGTTGCACCTGGAATCTGGGGTAGGACAGGTGTTGATGTAATTCCTGATGGGACAAGTAAGGGGTGTATCACTGGCTGAGTAACTGAACCACATAAGCTTGTTGCTACTGAGGATGATAAAGATGCAGAGACTGGAAGAGATAAGCCAGCTGCACTGCAGAGCTGTGATTTATCCATAGACTGCCCACTCTCAGGTAGTGACTGTGGAGCACTTACAACTACTGTTTCTGCCAGATTGGAGACAGAGCCACTGCTACTAAGCTGAGGAAGCTGCAAAGCCACATTCTGAGCCAGAGACAGGGCAAGAGATGTCTGTGGTGCTGCCATACTACTTCCAATCTGAGGAGTAGACTGCGATGTCACAGCTGGTGCAACAACACCAAGACCAGCGACACCAGGAACCTGGGTAGATGGCAGTGCCAAAGACAACGGTGTGCTGATACTGGGGGCAATGTCTCCAGTTACTGGTTGAGCAGGCTGGGATGTGGTGGGTAAGGAGAAAGAAGCAGGGGCGCTCACACTGGAAGCGACACCAGTCGTTGGCTGTCCAGATTGTGAGGCTGAAGGTGGAGAAATAGAGCTTGGCACGCTTGTGCTTGGTGCAACTCCAACAGCTGCACTTTCTGAAGGCAAAGTAACAGATCCTGGAAGAGAAACACCTGTGCTGGAGGGAACAGATACTGAAGAAGCAGCCAAAGATGCGGGAGGTGCACCACTGCCCGCCATAGTAGAAAGTGCAGGTGGAAATGGTGGAATTGTTTGATTAAACACTGGAGGAGCTGTACTAGGTCCTTCTGTCATTTGAGCATGCCCCATCTCAGAGAAAGCTTGTTGCAAGCTCAGTGATGATGCTGAGTGGGAGAGATTCATTCCAGGACCATGTAGTGGAGATGCAGCAACTGGAAGAACAGAAAAATGTCAGTCAACCTAGAAAAGTTCATTACGGTATTACTGTCTATTGCTAGACTAAGATCACATTTACCCCTCTGCATAATAAAAAAAAGTTACATCCAGGCTTACATTAAAATACAGAATTAAGGTTTCAGAGTCTTGCAGACAGCCCATCAGCTTTTTTTTTCCCCTCTGAGAATTGTGCATAGTATCACCCAAATTATACTCACTTCTTACCAGCACAGACAGTTCCTTACTTCCTTAAGTACTTTAAGAGGTCTTTAGGAACAGTTTAGTTAACTTCCCAGTTCTGATGAACATGTCCTAGCCATCAGATTTTAAGAATTTAGATAACTTACCTATATCTGGAGTTTCTTTTCCTCCAGGAACAGCAGATGTGAAAAAGCCCTGTTCTTTTAACCGACTCTCAGGGACAGGGCTGACAATAAACCGTCTTCCTGCAGAATGGACAACCTGGGTAAAGGAGCTAGGAGGAACCCCTAAACAGAAAGAAGTTACATGTTTAGTGATATATGGTTGCAACTAAATACATAACCTGCAATATGGAATGTGCACTCCATCATACAAAATAAAAACTTGGCTGCACCCATCCGCTGAAACAGAAAAGGGTAACTGTTGAAAAAATCACAAAAGACTTACCTATTCTTTGTGGCATGGAAGATGTAGGATCTGGCTGTTTGAACTCTAATTTCTGTAAAGTAAGATAAAATTTAAAGTTCTATTCTGAAACAGAAACCCACAAGATAGTTCTTAAAATGCTAGCTTACTGAAGTGTGGGCATTTAAGGTAAGCAGTACCTTGGACCCAAGCACTATCACCAAACTAGTTGAATTCTGCCCAGATAAATGTCAGCTACAGTGCTTTTAGAGCTTCTCAGCTTAGTGACCATCAATATAACAAATTGATGTAAACACTCTTTTGTTAACAGGCAGTCCAACTGATTTCCTTAAACATTCTGCAGATAAATGGATGTTTCAAACTCATTCTGGGTGGAAATTAGGCAGAGATTCAGGAAATGTCACTCCTCCTTATTCCCAGCAACTAGTTTCAAAACCTGTGTTTCCTAACCAAGTCATTCAATCTCTTAGTAGCTCTCACTGAGCAGAGAGCCTGAGTCCAGGATCTCAGTGTTTAGTGAGCAGCACAGGGCTGGGGGTTTTACTGTCCTACCTCACAATAACCTCAAATCCAAGAAGCCTCATCATTTCAGATTATCTGTTTAGTGGACTGTTTAGGAGATTCAGCAGCTTCAGAAGTGTTAGAAGAACACGTCAAAAAGCAAGATGATATGGAACTTCCTCTGCTTGTCTTTTCATTTAATTATTAAGCTTTGACATTTCTCATGAAAGAAAGTTTCAGTTTCTAGCTAGCTCTAATCACAAAACCATACCACCCAAAATGGAAAACACGAATATCTAAGGCAATCTGTCCTTTACATACCTGTGACCCTGGAAAGAAGCCATCATCTTTTGTCTGCATACTCTCCAAACCCTGATCACCTTCTGGCTCCACACTTACATCTTCACTTAGCATTTCATCTGCTTTCTCAATAATCTCTCGTACCTGTTCTACAAATGAGTCTCTCTCGGTTGCTAAAATAAACTCATTCTGCACCTGTAAAGAGAACAAAACAACAATAATTTTCCACCAATTATTTCAAAACAATAACCATAATTTACTTTTAGTGTTACTCGTTCATTAAAAAGAAAGAATGATGTGCTTCTATCAGCCTTTGCAATGCAGAATACTTGCTAAAGAAACCTTCAGTGCTTTAATTTGAGCAATGACAGATACATATATGGGGTATACCTTATAGTACCCTTATTAAAAGGAAACCAGAAAGTCTTACAATCAAAAGTTTCCTCAATATTCAACAAGAAACCAATGAGCACAAAATTCCATATTCAGTTGTCTAAATTAGGTTGCACACTTTTAACTATGTGACTGCATTTTAGATGCACAGTTCATGTATTTTGCTTCTACTCATCTTCTCATATTTGTGGTTTTTGTTGTTTGTGGCAGGTGTGTGTTGTTTTTTGTTTGGTCTGGTTTTTTAAATCAACCATAACACTTATACCTCCATAGGATCACTTCAGCTTTGAGGCAAAATCTGTGTATTCTCTCCCTATTCCTTGACACTTGACTTGATGTTATTGACTTGGTTACACTGCCAATACATGTACACAGCAAGAATCAACCTCTTCCTCTTTCTCGGAAAGCCGTTAGTGGCAAAGAGATCATTTCTCCCATGTCACTGATTTGCTTCCTTTTTGACAAGTACAAACCCAGCACACTACCTATGATTCTGCCAGCTCTCTAAGCTAAAAGATGAACACTGCACAGGTATCCAGGAAGCTGGCAAAAGATACAGCTTTCTGTCATCCCCCTCACTTCAGTAATACTAAAACAGTCTCAGTTTCATTCAGATTGTACCAGCCCAAGAATACAAGTTTAAATTTAAAAAAAAAAATGCTACACAGTACTCATTTAAACACACCTCTGCAGGGCAAGTTCTTTCCTATGCTTGACCATTCTAAACTGAATGGAGAGGTTTTTTCCTTTGAGAAAGTCAAAAGCAGCATCAGTCATTACTGACTTTCAGAAACTAGAAAGTGATTCACATTCTTTACTTTAAGGGCAGAATCTTGCCATTTCAGTTGAGAACAGTGGCAAAAAACTCAAAGCTTAAGCATAAATTTTAAAGATCTAGCAATGGTTGCTCTTAGAAAAGCAAACAGAACTTTAACCTGTCATTTACAGAAAGTTGTTTGCAGTTTTCCAACAAATTAGATTGCAAAAAAAACAGATTTACTTGACAAAACCACATTTCTAAGGTAAAAACTGATGCAAATTTTCACGTGAACTTAGCACACAACATTAACTGTCAATTTGGCATACCGCTGTGCCCAGAGTTTCTAGTTATGCTTGTGTACCAATAAGGTGAGCATATGCCATGCTACACGGAAGAACAATTCTGAAACACAAATGAGAAATTAAGATTGCTTATATAACTACTGTGATTAAGACTGCATTCAATTCTTCATCTCTAAAACATATCTTACCATAATTGAAGCTATTTCCTCAGGGTTGTCACCATCCAAATCAAATTTGAAAGTAACCATTTTCCGATTGTGTGTCTCTAGCTGGCATTCCACTACCCGATCACCTTTATTTGAAACCTACAGCAAATAAAACAATAGTTCAAACAAAAAGCATGAGAATCTAAAAGTTGTGCTTTAAAGCTGAGACAAACGAATGGTACTGGTCTAATACAAACACATTCTCTCTTTCCAGTCTAAAGTGGTGCCATGTACAGCACCATTTTTTTCTGAGGATACGTCAAATATTCTGGAATAGTCTGTGGAATCACTGGTGGCTAAGCAAACCTGTTTGCCATATCTAATGTTCCAAAAAGCTCTTAATAGATGACATTAGGAACACTGACTCCAGAAGTCAGTACACTGGATAGCTTGAGTGCTCACAGGGAACAAGACGGCAGAAGACATGCATTCCTCAAAAGAAACTTTTTGAAGCTCGAAAAAGGTATCATCACTACCAAACTGCCACTAAAATAAAAATACTCACATTTAGAATTCTCAGTTTTGGCCTAGCAGTCTTCTCATGGCGAGAGCGACTGCGGACAGACCTCCGCATATGACGCTTAGTAGCCCTCCCTTCGTGCCTGCCACTAGAAGCTGGAACATTCTCGTTGCCATCACTCAATCCTGAAGCAACATCAGAATGCGCACTAAAAAAAGCAACTTTACATTAGTGTCCATGCACTCCATAACTACAACAATACAGTTTGCCCTACGAGATGGTATTTTCTTCCGGATAGCAGTAGATGTCTGTTAATCACAGGGTAGGGGGGAGAAGAGTCCTGTCAACACTTATGTTTGCTTTGATTAGCAATTCTAATAGTAATTATTTAGCTACATATCTCCTGCAAGCGGAGTTGTACAACTACATTTTCTAAATATGTTTTCAACTTATCTGGAGTTTGAATTCTGTTTAAGTGCCAAAAGGACAGAAAAACATCCCTTATGATACATTTAACTAACAAATAAAAAAGGATTAGAAGTGAAATTACTATACACAATCCTATTTACTCCCTCCATATCCTGCTGGAAACCAAAACTTACTCCACCTGTCATAAACCTGTTTTTCTTCTAGGAAGTTTATTTCCTCACATCCTCAAGAACACACTCATGGTGAAAAAAAGACACCTAAAGATCACCCAAGGAAGAATAATCTAACACATGAAATTGAAATTCAGTTTGGTGAAAAGCACACAATGCTTACCTATCCATAGAGGAAGCCAAAGGGGTAGACTGAGCAGGCTGTGTTGCTGGAAGAGTTTCTGAAGGAGCAGTCTGTGAGACTCCCGGAGTGCCCTATGGATAGAAATCTACATCAAGAACCCCCCCAAAGAATACCATTCCTTTTCAAGTAACCCAGTAGTCTTCAATGTTTTATCCCAAATCAGTTGTAAAGCTAAAAGCACTCCCGTTTTAGAACTTCAAACAGCTGGCATCTAGACAGCTCTAATTTACAAAAGATTCTAGAGCAAACTGCAGTGAAGCAAATGATCATCTGGGGGGGGTGGGGAGAGGGAATCAGCCATCCTTTCTACTGCTACGTGTCACTACAGTTTGCCATGCAGCCACAGTCTTACTAACAGAATGTGCAAAAGGCAAGCCAATGCAGAACACAAAGACAATTCAAATTCTCCCTAGCAAGAATGCTGCAGGGAATAGGCATAACGAGATTCTGAAAGGCTATCAGTTGCAGTTTGTCTTTGATACGGCAAAAAATGTTCTACAGTACTAGCAAGAAGTGAAGTGTTAACAGGATTTTGCCTGCAGGACGCACACTCACTTCCCAACAGAACAGCCAGTGACAACAAGGTCCCCACATTGGCATGACATTCTGCTGTAAGAAAAAGGTCATTTGAAATATTAATTTCCAACTGAAGACAAGCATGGAAGGGATTAGTTCCCCACAGACATACTGTTGCACAATTCAAACACCCTAAATGTATTGTTAGGTTATATTCAACATATTTACCTCCAAAACTGCTTGCTGCGAGGAGGCAGATGAGGCCTGTTGAGCTAAACTCACTGTAGGCTGGGGCACTTGAACCTGTCCTCCTAGGCTGCCCATGGGAACTAAAACATTCTGCTCCACATACGGCTGCACAACAGGAGCAAGATAGCCCGGCTGAGCCATTGCATCTGTGGGTAAGGGAGGGGACAGCACGGCAGAAGGAATGCTAACAGAGGCCACAGCAGAGGAAGGTGCAACATTCGAGTCCCCTGGGTACTGAGGCGGCAGCCGAGATGGGAAGCCCTGTAATAGAAATGAGAGCGCCAAGTCAGTGAATGTCAGAGCTAATTAGGAAACCAAAATTAAAAAAAAAGTATCAGTTTCAGGGGCATGTTCCAACCTTCTGTACTTGTTCAAGCACTCCCAAAATCTTCCCAGAGACGCAAACTGCTCACATAGCCAAAACTCAGCTTGCAAGACACCATGCTTGAACAAGCAAATTCCCACTCAAAGTTCCAAGTCTTAAGCAAAACAATCTTCATCTCCCAACTCTCACAGTTGCCTAGTTAGCTTAATATTTTAAGGTCTGAGACTTGAAATGAGTTTGAAGAATTTTCAGGCTGAACAACTACTGTTGAGGTGATGTTATGCAACTGCTGCTGATTCTTGACAGTAATAGCAAAAACGCTCTTGTGTTTTTCCCATCCTCTCATGATAAGCTGACCCGGGAACCACGGAACGTTCCTACACACTGTTGCTGTTCTACAGCACCCCTTATAATCCCAGTGCAGGTGTTTCTACATCTATACAATTTTTGTTCTAGAAGAACAGTCATATGCTGAGTCACTGTTTTTGTCACTATTCAGATTGCCATTTTTACAGTGATCACACAAAGTAGCCGAAGCAGCCCATGCCCACCAGTCCAACATTTCATGACTAGCATCAGGTACTTACGTCATGTTCAAGATCCATGCTGTCTTATTTCTAGAAAATCCATTTCCCACCCCTCCCCAGACTTGGAATGAAATACTGACATTGCTGAATATGCTGCCATTGATTTTCTTTCCAACACATATCTCCCATTTTTAAAATTACTTCCCCCCCACCACCACCATTGACAAATCTCTTGGATATATAGCTGTCCTCTTTCACACAGTGGTTGAAAAAAGTCCTGCACTATAATTCTGTCATTTTAGACAAATTCCATTGCCAAATACAAAAAGCTCAAAACACCAGGGTGTCCAAGGACTTTCTTTTTTCCCCCTCCTTAAAATGGTCCTTTACCACACAACAGAATTCACCTTGGTGGCTTAATGGCTCTCTTATGAGAAGTGGGTTGGCCAGGGCACACAGTTCAGATCTGGTACTTTAGAGGAACAGGTAAAAATGTGGAGAAGAGCTCTGCTGGCTTGCAACAATACCTGGTAAAGAGCATCTCCAGCAGGAAGTGAAGCTTCAGCAGCTTGTCCAATGCTGACTGGCAATCCCACGGACTGGACAGCCGGCTGCAGGAGCTGCGGGAGAACCTGGCTGGGCAACTGAGCCACAGGCTGCATCAGAGTGGGAAGCTGGCTAGGACCAAGAGTTGATCCTACAGGGACAGCGGTTGCCGCAGCAGATGTTGCCAGTGTGAGCAATGGCTGATTCATGCCAGCTGCCATTGAAACGGGCAGTGACTGGAAACCTGGCTGAGCCACTGACACATGAGGAGCTGCTATGGGCAACTGAGAGACTGAGAACTGGGGAACCATGGAAGTTGGCAAGGGCTGTCCCACGGGTAGAAAATGAGAGCCAATGGGGACTGATGGGGCAACTGAAGGCTGAGGGAGAGAAGGTGCTGCAACAGGTAATTGAGGCTCGCCTTGGATGATCGACACTGGTTGGGAAACAGGAAGCTGGGGAGGTAAAGAAAATAGAGATAGATTTTTTTTTTTTAAAGCAGGGTTGCAGAAAGCAGAGTTTTTACACATTAGTCAAAGATAGAGTTATTCAAGTTACAGCACTCTGTTAAAGTGGGTGGGGAAGCACAGTTGGCAGAGTGGCTGGGAAGTTGGCTGGAGTTCCAAAAGGTCCTCACTTCGCAACACTTCCCTTGAAGAACTCAACAGGCTCTTGAAACAGACACCCACAGAGGGTGAAAGAGCAACATTTGAATACCCTGAAGCACTGACTTGTGCATAAACAGAATCGAATTCCCCTCAACTCTGTCCCCAGAGCCAAGCCTGCCTTCTTACAGGAAAGAAGTGCAAATCTTTCAACAAATCTGTCAGCTTTGGGTTTGGGGACTAAAGCGATGGAGAATGAGAAGCCACTGTGCCAGCATTCAGAGAATGGCAGGGTGCATGTCAATTAAAGCCAGCGAACGATGCAACTGGGAAGGCAGTTTAGATGAACAAGCAACAAAACAACAATTTTAAAAAACAAAATCAAGGCTCACATGTTCAAGATAGAGATATGAGCCAAAATGAAGTAATATTCAGTAACAGAAGCTTCTTGACCAAGGAGTAAAGGAGAAGAGCGGATTAAGAAAGATGACAGAGTGGAGAAGGCAGTCCTTATGGTTCACTACCCAAATAAGTGAATGTGTTTTACACACATAACGGTGCAGAAGATAGACATTATGTGGGAAGCAGAGAAATTACAAGTTCCTCAAAATCCATTCATAATATACCATTCATCAGTATGCCTCATGATACTTTTGACATTTTAAAGATCTTTGTGCATGGAAGTGCTATCCCTCCCTCAAATTACTCACGACTGCCACGTGTGAAAGAAAGGGTTTCCAACACATTTTCCAACAAAATTGACAGTTGTAGTACACTAAGAATACTATTTTCTGGATGAATGTTTTGGAACCATTAGAAAAGATGACAAAAGTGAAAGGAGCAGCATGTTGAATTTGCCAGCTGTGAAGAAGAAAAAAATCTTCTGCTAGAAAGAAGAATTTGTTTACCTGTGTCCCAGCTGCTGCCTGAGGCATTGGCATAATCTGTGAAGTTTGAGTTTGAGAGACAGTTTGAGTGGGAGTAGCGCCAGCAGAAACTGATGGCTGCTGCAGCTGGTATTGTCCAGGCTGTTGGGAAGAGGCTGGCTGCTGTGCATTCTGTAGTAGGGAAAAGAGGCAGAAGCTATTTTTCCCCCCACAGAAGTTTTTTAAGCATATCCTATTTAAATGTACTTTTTACTCCCTCCTAAGTGACATCGGTGGTTCTTCTGAATATGCTGTCAATTAAGCTTTAGCAATTACTTATTAGCATTATTAATACAACTCCTTTATCAACACCAAATCTTGCAACAGAATTATTATTTTACCTGTGAAAACAAGAATTAAGATGCTATAAAGGAAAAAAAAAAGCAGTTAAGAGATTGTTGCAGAAGATAGTATTTCCAGTTAGAAGAAATAATGAGAATGAAATCCACCTCTCTAAACAGTCTAACTTGCAAATCCTGACATGCCTCCCCTTGAATGGGGCTGCCACTGCAAGCTCAGGTGGAAGTTGGGGATGACAGACACATGAAAAAAGCATTAACATGATTCTAAAAATAAATTTCAGAAAGTCAGTGAAGTTAATTTCATTGCATGTTACACTGGGTAAGAACCAGAGGATTCCTTTGCTTTTGTCCAAAACTATGGGTTAAAGGGGGACAGATGCTCTTAAAGAGTCATCAAAATCCTATTGTTAAAAGTATTTTAGTCCTGGGTTTAGAAACTGTGATCTCACCTGCTGAGTATGTTGGGTAGGCTGGGATGGCACCGATGCACTGCTTGAGGCTGACTGGCCTTGCACTTGTGTCTGGAGGAGAAAAAAAAAAAGACAGAGAATCAGCTTAAAAAACCCCTATGGTTTCTTCAGCAGGCAGTTAAAATCATTTCTGCCTGGAATAGGTTTCTAGCTGTCCTTTTGGACAAGCAGTCCTTTTGGCCAAATTCCACTACAACAACCAGAACAAAGCAGAGCAATCTGGAAAGTACCAAACTCCATTTTAAGTCTTCCAAAACAACCAATATGGAAAGTCTTTGCAACCCACATGCCCCTCGACATGAGACAGATCAGCCTACCAGCTGCTTCTTCCACTGATGATGCTTTAAGAGCAGGATGCCTTGGTATAATAACTGGAAATAGAGGCATTAAGTTTTACCTTTACATGTGTTCTAAACACACTTAGGTGGGGGGATACAAGGAGGCTAGAAGGAAATAAAACTATCTGTTAAAAAAAATTAAAGATATACAGAATTCTAGACCAATAACAAAGTACTCAGTACATGTACATGTCATGAGTTCCCTTTGAGTGACATGTCAAAATACAAGCTAGAAATCATTTCTAGACTCACTACAATTCAAAGGCTACCAAGAATTAAATATTGAAGAATATGGGGGTTCACATTCTAGCTAAGACAGAATTTTTGAATAAGCAATGAAAAAAATGGATGAGTGGCATACAAATGAATGTGGAAGATGCAGAGGAAAATGGAATGGATTTTCATTATTATTTCTGGGACTGACATTTTTTTTATCAGATCCCAGGATTTTCATTATTTTTTTTGTGGCAATTATATTTCTTTATCAGCTCCTGGGAGATAACTAGACAAAGACCTCCAGATGAGCTCCCTGAGCACACACCACTTTGGTGAACCACCTATATAAGAAATATATCTAGTGCATATGCATCATATCAGAAATATCTACTAAAATTCCTTAATGTTCTGATCATTCAGCTTGCAGAAGCTTATTAGGAACAAGTTTATTAAAATTATATACTTTAATTACAGAAACTTTGGAGAAAGCAGACTGCCAATGAAAAGAACCATTTTTTTCTTTGCTGTTTTAGAAGCTTGACACCCTTATTGGCTAGGATCTAAACATGTGCTATATCCCACTGTTGTAACATCTGTTCACGTTGACTCAGTTTGTGCTTCAAATTCTGATCTTTTAATGAATTAGATAAAAGATCCCAGAAATTACATTCTGTAAAATATTTGTAATCCCTTATCGTGTTTCCCAGATGTATTTTACATGCATCAGAATTCACTTCCTGACATTTAACAAAAGGTGGTTTATGGAGAAACAATCCCCAGCTTCACTCCCCAAGTAGCAGCATCACTCCACAAGTTCTCCTACAGCACAGAAACTATCTATTAAACTAGTGATTAAAGCTGTTTCAGCTTTAATAAAACACCTTTATTATCTCATACAGAAAGCCTTAAATATTTAGTTTTTGATCTTACCACAAAAAGCAAAAAGATTCTCCTCCAGTTCCTTCACACAAATCCCAAAGTTGCTAATACTCCAATAACAAAAATGTCAGAGCGCCCCTAATTCCAAGAACAGGAGTAAGAGAGAAGTCTACTTAAAGTGAATCCTCTCTTTTCACAATTATCTTATGAGAAGTTTCAGACTACAAGTGCAGACACAATGTATATACACATACACCTCACAGTCACAGTGTACAAACGTGTTACTGACTACTGCAAGTACCATATATGCTGATAAAACACGTACCTCCAAACTAAGCTTCAGGCCTCAAATTTTGCTTTTTAAAAGGACACCATATTCTAGGCTTATAAAGAAGCAACATCTATTAGCAACAGTTGTTTGTGCCACAAAATTACTACTCAGCTCGTTTAGTTTAACAATCCTGAAAGTACATTTCCAAATCTGTGTACACATACATAATACAGCTCCTTCCATTCCTCTCTTCCCACTTTCTTCCCCCAAGCCTAGAAAAACCTCTTGCATTTTGAACAGTCACCAAGTTAACCTTGTTGTTGTCTAATGAAACATTATTCATACAAAAGTTCAACTTCATGTAACACATTCTCATTAAATGGCTAAGGAGCAACAACAAGAATACAAAGCAGTTTTACTATCACTGCTGATTCAAACTGTGGAGAAGACATATTTCATTAAACCCATTGTTTAAAAGCCAGTTTGGTACTGCAGCTATCTCTTGCCACAAGAACAACTAGTCCCAGGAGGAACGCTGACTATTTGTTACCCTTAACACAAAAGCCCTACCAATATTTCAGCCAAAGCTGAACACAGACCAAGTGGTTGCTGATACCCCATTATCTCATCGCAACCGGGTAAGTTAAAGGGATCCTAGTATTCTACTGACTTGGTGGAAAGACACTCCCATGCATGCTAATACTTAGAACCACGTGGAGCAAGTCTAAGACCAAGGCTCCCCTTTCAGTGCAAGGTATGACTTATAAAAAGCAGAGACATTCTGGAAGGGTTTGCTCCTGTAACCTGAGGATAGAGTGCAGGTGGTCCTGATGAAAGCGAGGTGGACAAGGCCTGCTGAGTCGAGGCTCCCTGGGGGAAGCAGATGAAGAGCTGCGACTCTTGCAATACCTTCTGAGGCAGCTGAACAATGGGCAATGAGAAGTCTGAACCAAAAGCAGAAGATGACCCCCCTGTAGGGGGAGGAGACTGGAAATCGCCAGTGTCAGAGGAAGTCAGCTGTGAGGAATCACTGGAGTATTCTGGGCTTCCTTCCGGCCAGCTCCGCCTGGCAGAGCCCCCTCTGGGATCTGCTAACTCAGGACCAAGATAGTTACACTGCTCCTCTGTCACAGGCTGAAGCCGACCATGCGACCCTATGCCTTGAGTGGATTCCTCTTGACTGATCTCCATAGAGCCCCGGCGACTTCTGTAGACCCGCTGGGGTAAAACTGCCCCTTCTGCTGAAGCAGAAGTCGGTGTGTGCACATGGAACTCAAAGACACAGCTCGCTCTGCCATCACCACTGTGAGAGAGCACAGCCGGGGCAGAGTGTGGAACAAATACCTGGTGGAACGTCATCTGAGCAGGATCTGCACTCAGAGGAGCTGAAACACTGGATAATGGAGAAAGGGGACCCATCCCAGAATCCAGCCTCAGGTTCTGAACATGTCTTGCCAGGTATGTTTGCCCCGACTGAAAGTCGAACACAGAGCTTTGTGGAGGACCACCTTGCCCATGGTTTGACTCAGAGACCTGCTTCAAATGTTGTTCAGTCACATGAGAGTTATAAGCTACTTGATCATACTGCTCCGATACCTGTGATGGGTAGTGCATGCCCACCAAATATACAGCTTCTGGATGCATTCTGTAGTGAGCATCCTCTGGAGGTGTTGGTCCAGATCTATAGTCACTGTGGACAGGAGCTGGCTCAAACACAGGATTAACTTGCACATGCAGAGGCTCTCCAGCGACTCTCTGAGCTGCTGTGCCCAGCATAACGAATGCCTCTGGTGTCCAATTGGTGGGACTACCACCAGGTGGAACTAAACTCTGGCCAGTCTTCAGCAATGGCTGGAAGTGGCAAGTTTGGGCTTCCAAAAATGAAGTGCTCTTGCGCCGCTGAGCAACTGCCACCTTCGGCGGGCAGGCAGGTGGTGGTGAGAAAGACACCGGCCGTTCATGAACGGTTGGGAAAAATATCTGTGAATCTGGGAACGTTGGTGTTCCCCCACGCGGATGCTGAGGCTGTATTGACATGAACAAGACAAGTAATTCATACATTAAAAGTGAAAGCACATCAACATGCACAGTTCACTAGGCAGTTCTGTGAAGTAACTTTATAGAATGACTACTCAATTCATGGTCAAAAACATACAATACTTAGGAAATTTAGGTGAGTTGTAAATATCCATTAAATACATCCATGGCAGGCATAGCTACAAATGGAAACATTTGCTTATGTTAGAGCTGCTTTTCCAGTCCAATTCCAGTAATTCAGAAGAAGAAACTAGTTTTGCTCCTGACAATGGAATGAGATTTATTGTCATGGGCTATCCATTGTGATCAGGGCTTGAAATCCAATCAAACCCCTAAGGCTACTGCCATATGGCAAATATGAAAATTCAGAACTTGGTAGCAGTAACAATGCAGAGGCTCTATTTTGCACTTAGAAGATAAAACGACATTAAATCTTACTATTATCCAACACAAAACACAGTGCTGGTGTCCTGTATGCTATCCAGAGAGCTAAAGAGGAACCTTTTATGAGCAAAACTGAACCATTCCAGCCCACAGCTGGAAAAAAAAGTATGATGAAACTGCAGCGCCTCTGGATTCTGCCAAAGTTGATCATCTCTTTCAATCCCTTTTATCACTTCTGATCATACCTTTTCACATAGAAAATTAGCACTCACTGAAACAAACCTAACTCTTGTCTGGACAATAAAACATTCATAGGTTTAGTAATAGCAGAGCCCTCGGGCAATTCCACTCCATCTGATGGACTTAACTTCAGATGAGGTTCATCTTATTTAAGATTTGTAGGGAAAATTTCACTAAGGAAAGTTCTGTGTAAGAATACCAAACAATTTAGTAATTCTGCTTTTTTTCATCTCTGCCTAGAGTATGCTGAGAGACAATGTATTATCTACCCTAAAGGGAAAAAAAAAAAAAAAGCAAGAATCAGTGGCAAATATACTGTCTGTAAGACAGAGGGCATTTATGACTTTTTCAAGTTGCTGTTTCCACATTGTTCTCTTTCTCCCCAAACTCTTTTCTCCAGAAAAGCAGCAGCAAATTTCCATATTGACTGATACTAACAAGAAGGTCCTACAGGATGAAGAACTCTTCCTACATTCTGAGAACTGGTTCCAATTACTTCATTTACAGATAAATGTTTCTCAAAGTTTATTTTGTGTAAAACAAAGCCCAAAACTGAAGAGACTATCTCCTGTCTTGCAAGCTATCTTACAACTAACTTTAAGAAACATGAAACTATGGCTTCTTCCCATTAAGAAGTAGCTGAAGTGGCATTTCCGATTAAAACTTACAGAAAAATCCTCAAAAGTATTTATACTCTGAATTTCTAGTATCACTAGCACAGCTAGCCAAAGCTCTTAGAAAAAACAGCCACAGCAATCAAGCTTTAAAAGCTGGTTGTTTTGTGGAGGGCTTAACTAACATTCAATGTTTGCTTAGAAGGTAGAAAATAAGAAGCTGGTCTTCTGACTTAAGGCGATAAGAAATAGTCTTCCCTTTACCTTCTGTGCTACAACTGGGTAATTTACATTTATACTATCCTAAAATACAAAGAACCAAAAATGGTCAGCCACTGTTTGATATTGTTTAAGTGTACTGCTTCCCAGAAAAAAGAAAAAATCAACATTCCAGCAGCACAGTGTAAGGAATAAGGAATCAACTCTTCATTTGCTCATTTTAAAAATGCCCAAAGCCCAGGATGTATTTAATGATAACTTATCTTACTGTGCCGGGAGGCAAATGGTAACACATACAGGACTGACAGAGAGGGAGGGCAGGCTGGAGCGTCGATGCTTGCGTGGAGAGGCAGAGTGCATGGGCAGGACACTTTCCAGGGCTTTAGAAAGCTTTTCTGCAAAGGTTTCTTCAGGGACAGTCCGAAGGTAGAAAGGAGAAAGAGGTGCAGACAGCGCTGGTGGTGGGGTACAAGGAGCACTGAGAGGGATGCAGGACATAGAGGGAAGAGCAGGAAGGTGGGGGACACAAACTGACATGCTACGACCACGTTGAGGCTAAAGAAGGAAAACAAAAGTTAAGAATTGAACAATTAAAAAAATGATTAACAAAACAAGCAAAAACTATAATGAGATAGAAAAGAAATGCAGACACACAATGAGAGGCCCAATAGTAACATGTGTGCAAGAAGATATGAGAACACTGAATGAATGCCAACACACACTGGGAACAGGCTCTGAACACCTCTGAGGACTCAAGTTTGCCTTAGGTTACTGAGCAGTGTGGGAAGTTCCCAAGTACCCTTAAAAGAAGCATGTGGAAGGCAGAACAGACAGGAGAATATTTTCTCTGGGGCCACTGACGCAGCCCATACTGTGCGTACTCACAGCATCTGGTAGTCTGACAAATAAAAAAACCTAAACAGATACTGATGAGTTTTCAAACATTCATTCTTAGTTTAGTGAGTGGGTATGTGTTTACACATAACACCTCACTCCCTCTCTTTGCTTGGGCACCTCTCTGCCTGAATTAAGTGGACTAACTGTATGCAGCTGGGTCGTTATTAACTAAAACATTACCACAAAAATCTAAACATTACACATTCTACAACATGTGTTGTGGAAAACCAGTTGTTTAATGTGTGGAAAACTCAGTAAAATTAGTCTTAGACAAGCATTTTCCAGACACTGGGCCAATAAAAGCATCAGGATTTTGTAATCTTGCCACAATCCAGAAGGCCATAGTTCAAAATTCAACCAAATTGGAAGAAACAGAACTATGTTTTGGGGTTGTTTGGTTTTTTGGGAGGTTTTGTTTGGGGGTTTTTTGTTACTGCCTTTTTGGTGTGGTGCATTTTGTTGTGGTTTAAGTGAATGGAAAGATGATGTTTTAAAGACACAGTCTTCAACTGCAGGCTTTCCTTCTCTAATGATATATGCCTCTTATGAATGTAATCCACAATTTCTTAACATAACTGAAATCAAATACAGACCTCCAGGGAAAAAAACCTCAATATACCCAGTGGAGATCTGATTTTAATGATTTCTGATGTGGGAAATCTTGCTAGACTGCCCAAAATTTGGGAGAGGCCCATAAGGGAACTCAAAGGGTTAAATAAATACTTTACCCATAATCTTCATCTGTTCCAAGGCAGGACTAGTTATATATGTCCTTCCTGACTAATTTATCTAAACTGTTCAGAAACATGTGATGGAGAATGCCATACTTAACTGTCCTTCTTGGTTAGGGAAAAAAAACCCACCTCCCCAAACAGTAATTCCATGCTGCAATTTAGGCTTATTATTTCTTATTCTAGCTGACAACAAAGCTGTGATCGGATTAGCCTTCTCCTATTTTAAAGCAGCCTTTTACAGCTTTCTTCCTCCTCAAACTCCTCTTTCATAGGCTCAGCTTAACTATTTCAGTCTTCCCACAAAAAGCATGTTTTCTGTATTTCTGGTGGGGTTTTTTTGTCACTCTCCTCTGAATTCTCTCAGTTCACCCTCAAAATCACTCAAGCAGGGTGTCCAGGATAGACTTACCAATGGCCAAGAGCAGAACAACTATTTTGTATAACATGATGTTTGCCTTTTTCACAACAGCATGATGTTTTTGACCATGTCCAGCTTGTGGTCCAATGTAAACCCTGACTTCTGAGGGGCAGAATTGCTGCCTAGTCAGTTGTTACTCATCCTGTACTTGTGTAGCTGATTATTCCTGCTTAAGCATGAACCTTGTTCTTGTCCTGATTGAATTTCATTCTACTTCTGTTTAAGACCATTTCTCCAGCTATCAATATCATTTTCACTTGTCATCCTATCTTCCCAACAGTTAGCAGTTCCTGTAGAGTGTTCTACTCCATTCTGTCAACCGCCTGGTATCACTGTTGTCATCATAGAGCATGAGCAGATCTTAGCAGTGAACTAAGCAGCTTGACTATACCTCTGTCATATGCTCATTCTCTCATCTTCTCTAAAAAGATTATGGTTCTTCAACCTGGAAGCTAGACATCCCAAGACAGTGAAATGGCTTCTGGTTCAACATATGCCCACACATGAAAATATGGCTTATCCAGAACAAGAGCTTATTTAGAGGAATTAAAAACTCATTTGATCACGGATTAGCAATACCACACACTTCAAGTTAAGTGCCTCTGAAAAAGATGGAGATGCTTTGCTTGTGAGTGAAACCAGCATGTTTTCCAAAAAGCTAGTGACACCAATGATGCTGTAATAAAGCCTACAACCACAGGTAGCAAAAAAGTGAGGACCCTCAGTCTTAAGTGTCACATCTTCTCCCTTATGGTATTACTACATTATACCATAATGTCTCTGCCTCAGGCTTAGATTTTTATTTGTGTAAAAAACAAGAGACAAGGGAACCACTGAGGACAACGTAACAGTAGCAGAAGTTCTACTCCAGAATTAGAATAGATTTCTGCGTACTCTCATACTCAGATCTAAAAACATACCAAGGAGAAAAACATACCAAAATAAAAGGGCAACACAAATGAACATAGTAGGAAAAGTATTTGTGCCCAGTGCAGACTTTCCAGGCAAAAGAAATACGCATGACAACTGATGAGCAAATCAACACAAGCTAGAAATAAAATTGGGAACAAGGGTTTGGGGTCTTTTTGATCTGGAGTTCTCACATGCAGCATTCTATAACAGTTAAAATCTTACCTGCAGAATCTGTAATCAAAGCCTCACAGAACACACACAGCAATTTCACACTTATACAGTAGCTCAAATTATTCTAACCCTTCTTCAAACCAAACTAACAGCTTGATCCTGGTAACTTCATATACACATACACACATCACCTTCCCAAGTGAGATTAAATGCTTACTTTCATGAGATAGTCTTGTTCTGAGGATATTACTTCATCCATAAAAAAAACCAACCCACCATTCTGCACTCAAGATTAAATAAAAGCTTTGAAGAAAAATATGCCCTCGCACTTTCCCCTCCCCACCTAGACTCAGTCACCTTGCAAAACCAGCCCCTTAACTACTCCCATACAGGATTTGTACCACATGCAAAACAAAACACACACGGAAGATTGCCTGGCAGACTTCCCTCTCACCTTTCAAGAGAAATACAAAATCAAATAATTCCATGCATTTGCAATACTCTCTTACCACTGCAGGTGGCTGATATCCTCCATGTTGCTGCGACTGCACTTGGCCAACTGAAGCTGCATATCCCTGGACTGCAGCTGTTGAGATTGACTGGTCATGCTGGGAACCATACGACACTGTCTGCTGACTGCTCACACATGATTCAGTATAAACAGATGACCCCTGGCCACTGTCAACTGTCCCATCAGCTGCAGAAGTTAAAGATAAAAATCTGAATTTGAAGAACTGCAGTCTGGATTTCACAACTTTAACAATATTATAATCAATCAAGTATTAGGTTGATGTTTGTGCCACATCAAATGGACCTTATCAGCATTTTACCTTTTGTGATATTTAAGCTAGTTAAAAAAATTTTTTTTTTCTTCCTCAATACAGTAATTCCTTACCAATATGGTTTCCCCTAACCTCTGAAAAAAAAAAAAAATCAGTAATTAAGTATCTTATAGTAAATTATGCTTCCTATAAAAGGCTAGACTAGAAATAGAAACTTAAATTCCACATTGTTATGAATGATCTTTCAGGGGGTTTTAATTATTATTTTTTTAATTTTACACAGACATATAAAACAGGTCTGTTGTGCTGGCTGACAGATGCACCCAAACTTAAAATCCCTATTACCTAAAGAGCAGATAGTAATTTGCTTTCTAACTTCACCATTCTAGTACAGAAGTTCTCATCCACCATCACTATTCAAATAGTGATTCAAATGTTAGGATGGCAGAAGAGGAAAAGTTAGGAGTGTTAATTCATCTTTTCATGTATAGTATGTAAAACAAAACTTTTCAGAAAGCAAATTATGAGCTGAACTGCTTGTACATTAATCTCATTTCCCCCTTAAACTTAAGTTAACAAGAATTCAAATAAGTGTTTCTAATAGCTTTAACAGCACTGGTGCAAGAGTACACAGCCTTCTGCAGGGCCAGAATACAGTGTCCCTATAGAAGGACAGCAAAAATTAGGACAGGTGTTCGTGCTGCAGGAGCTCCAGTTCATCTAGCGTATTACCTTGAAACAGAGGAAAGTTTTGTGGAAAATTATTTTGTGCTAAGTCACTGGACTGTGAATTGTGCCAATACATGGCTCAGCTAAGGCACAGGAATGCATCTTATTTTGCTGTGCTTTCTAGTGTGCTAATGTTCTTCAGCAGACAGCAATGGCAGACAGCAACACCTTAAGATATTTACTGCTATACACACCAAAAGTTTTAGACTCTAAGGGGGGAACTGTGTAAGTGCAAGAGTTCCTAAATAAACCAGCTGACACACTTACAAAGAATAGATATACTGGGTTGCTGGAACTGCAGTTGTTGGTGTTGATCAGCTTCTGGTTCTTCAGGCTCCACTTGTGTAGAAACCGATGCTGAAGTAGTGGGGACAGGAGTAGTACCAGTGACAGATAGGGGATGCTTTGACCCTGCATGGGAAGCACTTGATGGTTGCTGTTGCTCCAGCTGCTGCTTCTGACTACCTTCTTCCTGAAGCTTCTTCTCCTGTTCTTCTCGCACCAACTGACGCTGCTCTCTCTTTCGCTTAATCAAAGATACCCTGTCCTTGATAGCTTTCGCCATTGTCTTGTGATCCCCTTCACAGACATAGCCAGATTCCACCTGAAGGAGGATATATTCACAGAATTCAGACTGTCATAGACAGCCACTGTTGTAGTGCTACAACATAAGCTACCACTCTCTGGCACTAACTTCTCATTCACAAACTTCCAAAGCTGTTCTATTTCTAGGCAATAACAATGGCAAACGCAGAGGCTGACAGACTACATTTCACTGTCAGAGTACGCCAGTACTTCTGACACTTTGTAAGACCACCAACACTTACCATTTCCTGTGCTACATCCTCTGGGACATCTCTCTCCAAGTCAAAGGAAAACTCTATTGCCTCATTATCTTTATATTTGCCCTTAAGTTTTTTGATGTCTTCAATTCGCAGCCAGAGTTTAATGGCAATTTTTTCTCCATCATCTTCCTCTGCTAGTTCTACCCGTACTCCAGTCTCTTCTTGGAAGAAAGCATGATTCAAAAGGTCCTTAATAGCATATCTAGCATATTGGGAAAGAATGTAGAAAGTGTAAACAGTTATTATGTTTTCATAAAATATTAAGGAATATCCTTGCCTGATGACCCCCCAAATTTGTTCTCTACATTTATGCTTCTTCCATGAATTGACAGCTCATCATTCAAATTTATACTTAAAAGCACAATGGAGAAACAAAATGCAACAATGGTACAGATGTACCAAAAAAAACCCAAACCAGCACACATTGGTCATCAGAAGTACCAACAGATTTAAGCCAACTGAACAGAATATATATTAAATAAAATAATAAGAAGCCTTGAAGAAACATTTTGGCTTTACTGAACATTAAAATCCAACACACAACCTTTAGTCCCCAAATCAGTACAGTAATCCCATGTATTCCAGTCTATTTCAAGATTTTTATCAAAAGCCTCATCTAGTAAATTCAGCACTAGGTAAGCACCAAATGATTCCTTTCATATTTTATACTATCTTGAACCACTTCAACTTGCATTCTGACACAATTAGAAGCATCCTGAAGGTACAAAACAAGATCTATGTTCATATATGCACAGCATTAACAGCAGTAGTCTAAAAGTTAACCACTTAAACTAAATGGCAAGAAATAAGTGATGTGAAGCTACAAAATTAACTTAAAATGGGAAGAAAATATGAAGATCAGAAATTAGAAATACACAGCAATGCCATCAGATGCAAAACTTCAAGAGTTAGAGGGGATGAATAAACATCCATGAACAGACAAAACTATCTCTGAACAGAATAGCAGAAGGCTGGAGGAGGGACGAAGGCTGAAGCATTCAGTAAGCAACAACTATGTAAAAGCAGAAAACAAAACCCCACAAATAAGCTATCAGAACAGTTACAGATTTCCTGCAATGGTGTAAGTTAATCACTTGAAGTAGAAGTCACCGTGCAGAAAATGTGGATGAGAATGAGCAGGACAAATTTAAAAAATAAAAAGAGCCCTCAAAATAATCAGCCATAAACTAACAACAAAATCAGAGGGACAGGAAAAACAAAGGATTACAGAATAACAAACAAATCAAACAATCCAAATACCTGGGAACACAGGAGGATTGTCTTCCACTATATTGCTGACTAGGTCAAAGCTTTAATAAAAGCAGTAGAATTTCTGAATAAACTGATATGAATGGTTACTATAGCATTTGCACTTTTCCTGATACTGTTAATTCCCTAAAACAATCATTGAATAAGAATCTACCAAAGAATAGAAGCTGCTGAAGTAATACCGGCTTCCCAACTTTCATCAGAACACAGAAGACCCCAGGAACTAACTGGATCTGGTATCATCACAGATAAAGGACTCAGATAAATGTCCATTTGAAAAGAAAGTACTTACCTTTCACCTTTGTTCTGTCGAATGCATCCCTCAATAATCTCCTTCACTTCAGGGATTGCTACTTTATCAAAGCTGGCTGGCTTAACACCCTGGAACATACAAATAACAACAGAGAAACTGGAAGGCCCACTTGATTTAAGTTTTGATTGTGTTTACAGACCAACTATTTTTACTCAATAGATAACTGGCCTGAATTCCCCACTAGTGCAAGTGATAGAGAAATCTGACCACAATCTTACTGTTCAGCTGTTTGTTAGTGACTTTTGCAAATATTTCACACACACCCCCCATTTCTCAGCTACACTTCCATAACAGAAGGCTTTGGTAGTTAGGTTCTCAGTTATGATAGGACAACCATGTTTCCATGGAAGTTATGCTGGTTAGAGATAAGTACACAGACTGGACTGAAAATGGAAGGAAATGTTTCCTATGGAACACTAATGCATGAACCCACATGATTAATTTAACAGTCTTCAAAGGATTCTGCTGCTTCCCAGAATGTTTCCAACATGCCACTACATAAAGTAATTTTGGCATAGATGGATTTTACAGGAAAGACCTTAGCCCAGAATGATGACTGGGTCATTAAGTAACTTGTCCAATGTGTTTAAAAAAAGGAAATTAAAAAAGACCTTCCTGTATCTTAGCTCTCACGAGAAGACCCACTATACTCAAACCACACTCCTACATCACTACTGTTGTGAGTTCAGGAAAATGAGCTTAGCAATACAGACCTTTACGAAAGCCCTTCACAACACACAGTAATCCTTTTTCCAATACATGCTAAAATCATTGGGGAAACCAAAGCAAAATCTAAGTATGATCAGCCACTCAAATCAGTAAAGCAAACAGGCCAGAAGATAGGACCATCTGGGAATTCTTTAAAACACTACAGGCAGAGAGCCAAGCTTCATCACTTAATCACAGTCAAAAGCTCTATTTCAGGGGCAATTGTCCACAACAGCAAAATCTGGCACTCAATTTTACTTGATTCAGCCTTTAGCTTCAAACTCTGTATTTAAGACAGCAGAATGAGAGAGGATGAAGACATCCTGTTCAAATTCTGTTATCTGAAGAACCCATGTTTTCAAGCCGAACAATCCTGAAATCATACACTTAGTGTATCTGACCCTGTCTCACTGGTAAATCACAACTAAAGAAAAAGTGAAAACCATAGAGGCTGAAGTACAGAAATAAATGAAGTATTAGTACAAGCATCATCATTTGTGTCCTTACCAGAAAGTACTTCTCTCAACATCCTAGATGATACTGCTGCCCACCAAATGGGGACATCAAGACATGACCCTTCCCCCTTCCTGTACTGTCAAGGGGAAACAAGTCTTGAAACGAACAGTTCGAGTCTCTAAACCAGAGCCTTTGTAACTACAGACCTTCATTTAACTAAACATGTAGAGTTAACTTAATACGATAACAATTTCCATCTACATTTAGATACTTTTTTTCCCCTTGGTCAGACATGGCAGTATATTGACTTCCTATGTTCACCGCCTAAAATATTCTCTACCACACTCTTCCAGGAGAGGGCACAGTCAACATCAGCTTTAACAGATGCAAACACAAGACTGGGAGAAGCACAAGAGTCCAGTCTTTCAGTAGACAACAGTACTATTTGTCACTACATTTTACGAAGGTGTTGTATGTAGAATTTCTAAATGGACCAAAAAACAACTACAGAAAGACACAGTTTTTCACTTGATAAAAATTTCCTGTTACAACAGCATTCTGGTTATCTATTTCTTTGCTCTAAAGTTTGTTCTTACAAAATTCTAGCAATTGGAATTCACAGAACTGAAGAGTATATTGTGACTAGAATAAGCCCTGAAACACAGTCTGTCAGTGAACATTTGCTTAACACTTTTAAAAACTTCACTGAACATTAAGACTTTTGGAGATCAATGTCTCAGCTGATAAGACACCAGACTGAAGTTTGGACAGGTAAGTTTAATATTGCTACCAGGTCATACCATAAATCTTCAGCTTCCTAGCAGGACATCACAGAGCCCTACACCCTATAAGGATTTATAAAAGTAGTTTTAGTGTTTACTACTGGCATCAAGTACCTGTTTGCAACTGTCTCTGCTCATATAACAGACTAGTCAGAGACACCCAACTTTAATAACGACCAAGCTTAAAAGGGTCCCAAGAGTTCAGGTTCATACATGTAGAGATAAATGTTTCTATACATAATTAAATGCTCTCCTATGTACACATACATAACCTATGCAATAATTATTCAACTGCTTATTGCATGTATTGTATCTAAATTTGCCAAAGTTTAACACATCTAAGTCCTAAATAGCTCAAGCCCCAGACATAGCAGCAGCCTGCATGCATGTTCGTTTACACTATGGCAGCAGAAGGAAGATGTCAGATCTGTGACAATCTCATTTTGGAAAAACTAAAAGCTAAGATGAATAAGACAACTGATACAGCAAAATATTACCATAACAAAGCCAGAACATGAGTTTTCTTGTTAACTATTTTACCACATGCTCTGTTCTTGCACAAAGCCTGAAAAGGTAAAGCTGAGAACAGTTTTTAAAATTATTCAGTCTGCTAACCCCATGTTTCTCTATCCTGAAAGAAATTAAATACCTGTCCAAAATCTTCAGACCCTTACATGAGGGCCATTTTACAATACCAAGAGCTCAGTTAAAAAGAGAAGCTCCCACCAGCCTCCACCAGCATAGCTTCTATGTTCCTAACTGCTCCTCAGAAAATCTGAGAACCTCACACTAGGGCTTAAAACCAGAGGATTCTGTGTTCAAACAGCTACCTATTTCTCAGTCTGCTCCACAGTCCATGAGAAGGGTTGCCTAAGCCTAGTCTACAGTACTAGCCAAGCACCCTTACGTGCTGAACTTCAGGCCATGTAAGTACCATCAGCTTTCCAAACATTTTTCCCCCTCCTCCAAACGCTAGGGGAAGTGTCAAACTATTTTACATAACAAGACAGAGGATACTATGAATGATAAAAATCAATAAATCGGTGAACCCTTTTCTACCCAAAGCTGCCTATATATCTTAATCTGCCATCACAGAGAAACCAAAGGGAGGCCAGGCCCTGCAGTTCACATAACCTTGATGTGCCCTTAAGAGTGCACGAGCTGTGCAGCCAAGCATATGTTCATCACTTTCTGAAACCAAAGGCACTCAAGTACATACTAAGCCATTCAGTATTTCTGGGTTTTCACCAAACTTACTGCAAGATGGTCACATTATTATATGCCTCCCCCAGTACCCAAATTCCTTAGAAGAATCACAGGATAATTCAAATATTCTAATCTGCTAGTCCTATTCCCCAGTGGCAGTTTAAGAACTAAACACCCAAATCCCACTAGCATTTTTTCTGAGTTTTCTAAAGAAACAGAAAGAAGAGCTCTTGCAGAGAAAGAAGAAGTGTAGATAGGTGTAACATGCACACATGAAAATCATCATTATTTTCTCAAGCTACCATCTAAAATAGCATGAACTGGCAGTGCTGCTGAAAGCAGCAGTCCCCTGTTCTCCACCTCCCATTCCCACACCCATGTCATTTCCTCCCTTTTGCCAGCACACACATTTATACAGCTGCATAATGAACCAGATCATGGTGTTTATCAGACTTGAAACAAATCCAACCAAAAAAAGCCTGCAGAAGTTTCCAGTGAGATGAAGCTCCCAATCTGGTTCCCTACGCTGCTGCACCAGTTCTCAGGCTGACAGGAGGAAAGTGATAGTGCAATAGCTAACAAGGGCAGAACTGCTTCTTTTGAGAGAAGTACCAACTTAAGATAAAACCCACTGAACCCTTACATCTTGAGAGCACCTCTAAAATATGGGCATATACGTAGGTAGCACAAAGCACAACTGATGCAAAACTATCTTACAGTCTTCATGTTAAGCATAAGAAGAGATTTCATATTTCACTTATCTTAGACATGGTAAAGCTTGCAATTTTATCAGATTTCAATCAGGTGAAAAAAGTGTGTTCCAAAATTCAACATCCACATTTATAGGGTTATTTGATCCATTAAAGACGAGTTAGGTACCCTTAAAAACACTAGATTTTCAAAATTCTTTAAACACCAAAGTATAAGCTATTCAGAACTCCTCCTCACAACTTTTGCTTAGAAACATGTGGTGTTTTGCATTAGTTAGATCACTAGATTACTGGGTCAGTGGTTTAGCATCTTGTTCTACTGCAAGAGATAGTGAAAATATCATTTACTTCATAAGAGGAGGTATCACTGCTTTATAACTCTTACACTAAACCAAAAGGAAGACACAGGGAGTATTACATACCCTCAGCAATTCTAAATTTAAAAAAAATACTTAGACTTGGAATAACAATGTAAGTGGAAAAGAGCAGAAGCAATAAGTGTTCCAGCCTTGCTGTTCAGGATTTAATCTACATTTTAAAAATTACAGGGGAAAAAAGTACAGTTAAGTTTAAAAGCTGAAGACCCAAGCTATGCAACTATAAAGCAGTTCAGCAGATTTGTCAAGAATTCTGATTCACCCCAAAATCCTCTTCTGTGGCTACACACACTTTACAGAGCTGAAATTCTTACCTCTTTAGCGCAATCCTTGTGTGAGCAGCAACAGTGGGAACTAACAATTACAAATACAGGACAGATTTCTCTTTTTGTAAAATCCATCAGGAAAAGAGACACATATATACCAAAGCGTTAGTTAGCTGCTAGTTTCCAGTAGAAATCCACTAGGCTGTGGACTTAACGCACAGCAGAAGGAAAGCAGACATCAAAGTTAGAAGGGAGCATTGTTTTCTGTTTGACCCCTCTTGTACTTTTCCAAGTCCAGTACATGAGGCTGCAGAGATTTGAGCTTAATATCTGCTTTTGACACTCAAATACTGAATAGAAAGAATCAATATAAGCAAGAGCCAAGTGTGTCCTTTTCTGCCTGCCCAGCTAGATGTAAAGGAGGAAGAAGTTAGATGTAAGGAGGCAGCACAGGGATCCTTTACTTCCTGCATGTCCCCGCCCCCTCTGCTTGGTTGCCCTGCCTATTCTCCACCCAGGTTTTCTCAATAGTTTAAGGCTGCATGTAGGATCATCAACCAGTTCACTCCTGATGTTGCAGAAGTACCCTTTTAAACAAAGGGGAACAGGTCAGTCAGTGTGTTGTTCCGACCCAAGGTTGCTGGCACTAGTCTTGTACTGGGGGACAAAGGCAGCTGCTGTTTCTCCTCTTCTTTCCATGGAGCAACAGAAGTATACATACAGCTGACCAGAATTTAATCCTAACAATATACAAGTCAGCACTAGGATAATATAATACATTCCACCTCCCTCCTTCCTGACAATCGCATTCTGCTACCTTTGACAACATCATCTGCTTTCCTTTTACCTGGTACTTAGTGTATGGGAACAGGGATTTGAAGATGATTTTCAAACTGTGGGACAAAGTTAGAAAGCTACATTGTTGCTTGTTTTACGCCATATGCACAGAAATAATCCAGAGTTATGTCTTCTAATGCCTCTTGCTAGACTCCAAACCTAAATCTGAAATCTGACCTCTCCCCCCCCCCACCCCCCGGTACCTATTTTCAAACAGACACTGTAAAACTTGTTCACTAATGAGTTGTCCACAGCTTCAGGGCTTTTGGGGGTTTTTTTGGAAGGACATAAGGAGCAATGCTAAGAAAGATCACATACACCATTTTAAAGTGTGAAATGAGCAAATGAATTTTGACCAACTAGTGATGATAAACTGTGATAAAATTCAATTTCAAATTATCAAGATCACTTTTCAGCCCAAAATATACTTAGTTCCTCAAGTATAACAATTATACCAGTGTTGCTGTTATACCACACTATCAATGTTGCAAAAGTAACACTTTTTGATCCTTTACTGGGCATTTCAGAAATCCTCTCCACCAGTTGCTGTGAAAGTTTAGATGGGTCAAGGGAAAGGGGATCATTAAAGATCCTACGTGGCCTTCCAAGTCCTTTGCTAGACATTTTATACACCCCCCCCACCCCAAATCAACTAACTGTTGATTACCATCTCCATTTTAACAGTGCTTACTTGTATCACAAATATTTTGCTTGCCATTGCTTATAATTTTTTTTATTGTTACAGTTGTGCTCAAACCAAATAGACACTCTGTAGTCAAAGCAAATCTACTTCACTGGAATAACAATCTAATATTTAGCACACCTAATTAAGGCTACACTTTTCTGGGGTACACTGCATGACCTGCAAAGAACATTAAATGTTTCAGCATTTAACAAGTGCAGACTCTACCTGTTCCAGTCTAACCACAATTCTTGCTTAACTCTTTTCAAAGGTGCTATAACTGCAGAGCTTGAAAGGAATTCTACCGTAACTGATTAATCTTCTCAAACAAAGTGTTCTAACTTTGCAGTCCAGAGGCTAATAGAATCAGTAGCAAAGTCAAATCACACAAAGTAATTAAAGTCTCTATATTTTCTTTTTGCTAAGTTGTTACCATTCTAGTTTGAGCCAGTCCCAGGCTGCCACAAACCATTAATTCCAGGAATTTAGACAAAGCATATGATTCCAGTGGAAAACAAGCCAATGATCCTACCTCCTTCCCCATAGTCTCAAAAGAAGTCCCCAGGCAATGGTATATATGGCATTTAAATTGGTTTATCCCATGATCTTCTGAATTTTACTACCTGCTATTAATTACTTACCCAGCCCTCAAAACCTACATGTTTAACCATTTCATCACCTTTTCCATCTCTAATCCTTCATCTTAATCCTGTTGTCTGTTCTAGAAAATCTTTCAGATGTAGTTCTTTCCTTATTTCACACAGCATACACCTATAACTTATTTGATAATACTCGTCCCAGTTCAGTCGAATACCTATTGTGAAAAGGAAAACTTCAGCATAAGATTTACTCCATTGAAAGGAGATATGCGTTGCCTACATAAAATAGATTTTATTGTTCTTGTTAAAAAGCAAGCTAGAGTAGTTGAGGCTGCAGGGGAAAAAATGTATGCAACACATTTCACAGAAGTGAAAATTTAGCTTCTCTGATTGCAGTATTTTCATAGCAATTAATTCTGGACAATTGATAATTCTGCCAAGAATTACATCAGTAAATCCTGCAGAATAAGCTCTGCACCAGATCAGTATCCTAACAGAGTAAATAGCATTACTGCAATACAAGCAGTAGGAGCAGATGAAAGCTTCCAGTGAGCTAGAGTTAGCTCATGAGGCACTATTTAGATCAGGACAGACCTAGTTTTCTTCTCATCAAAAACTATTGCACATTTTGAACCCAATACCTTTTGAACTTGACTGATCTACCATGATCCAGATCAAAACTGAAAGCTCTATAGCACTGAAACAGCTTAACCAGTTAGTCTTCACCCTTTGTAATGCAGGTGTGTAATAAACTAAGTCCCATGAATCTTAAATTTCTCCAGACCAGCTGTCTTCACAACTTGCAACAGATATATGTCCAGATTTCACAAACACATTGTAAAAACAATGGAGACCCTGTAGTATTTATACAGGTCTGCTTGCTGCAGCCTGACTGATCACAATGCTTTTCCTCCTCAATCTACCATCTCATCAATTTTTGAGGCATTAATGAAAAACAAGAGGCCAGTCACAACAGTAAAAAAAATTCCCAAACATACATGATTAAAGTTGTTATACACACAAAGTATATTTGTACTTTGATTGACACACCCATACTAACTGCTTATTCCTAACGTTGCTTAAAAGAAGCTTAAAAGAAGCACCTAGCCATATGTATGAGAGAATCTTTGGTGAAAAGAATAAAAGACTCCTCATTTGACTAGACATCACTGCTCACTATCACCTCCACATGTGTACTCTACAGCTGATCTCCAGGTCCAGGAGCCACAGGACACTGACACTGCCTGCTTAACCAACTTCTTTGCCCATTTCTCAATACTGTATTTTTACTTATTAAAGCCAGAGAATTTACACCATTAAAAGCCTTATAAAGACTGGTACAGTAGGCTACAGTTCTGTTGCTTTGTTTCCATACAGTTAAGTTTGAACAAGAACTAGTCATAACTCTTCCTAGAATTCATTGGCTGTGATCCTTTCCAGCACCCAAGTAAAATGCTGTAACAAAGTATTTGTGATAATACTGAAATGCAACTTATGCTATGCACTACTGCTGAATATGCGCCATGCCTTACAACCACCCCATTGACTAATTATCTAGCCCAGCACACAAGGCATTTTAAGTTTTACTTCAGACATTAGAGTCCACTGTACTGCAGCACCTACAGGTAAATAAAAATATCAACCTATTTCAAAAGTCCCAAGAATCTGGAACCCTTATGGCTAGCTAAGCAGATGGCTTTAGTTAAAAAGCAGATTAATTAATCACAGCACCTACTGTAACTGCAGCAATTCCAATGAATAGAAGAAATTACTCAAGCTCTAGAACAGGAAATTTGGTAACTACAAGGCAGGACACAGTTCCTTAGTGTACAGCTGGCAAACAATTAGGATATTGGAGCATGTAACAGTGAGAAGGGCCTTGTTTAGAAACACACAACATGAGGACAGAAGCTCTTCTGAAACAGTGAAGTCTGACTGGACAAGTGGACCAGGCACTAACTTTTCAGTTTTTACTCTTACACAAGAGTGTAAAGCTAAGATCAGTTTAATTAATCTATTGTGCACAGTTCTTTAACCTCACACTTAGGAGCAGGGATGCTGCCTTTATCATCCGAACAAGAATATGCAGCAGTGAACATCTTGAACTATCCGTATGACCTTTTGCATTATCGGGACTTCTGCTTGGAAATGGCTTTCAAAAAATACAGACATGCCTAGACACACATTTCAGTGATACAAATTTAGAAATGCCGCAGTGACACAATACTAAAAGTATCTTTACTCTATTTTCAGTATGGAAAATACATTTTTGAAAAATCAGATTATATTAGTTGCATTCTCTGCTTTAATTAGCTACCATTCTGATAGAAAAACATCATCTTGTACTCATTTTTAAAATCAGGTATAGCAACAGTAATTCAAAGATAACATTTTAGTTCCAGTGGAGTTTGAACTGAATTAGAAGGAACGATCCAACATGGGCCACAAAACCCATTTGGTACCAGAACTAAAAGGCCTAAGATAATGTTGCAAACAACAAAAATAGTGCACAACTCAGACAATGCACCAAAAGTCATCGTCCCTTATATTTTATGACTTACTCTAATAGGAGCGAAGCCTCCTATTTGTGTTCAAGAAGATTCAACAGTTTCAGAGGGTGGTCCTAAAAAGTATCCCTACTATGCAGAGAACTTTATGATGGTGGTAATGGGTGGTAAGGTAGAAATATGTCTCTGAAAGAAATTTACCTTAAAACAAAGTCACAAACTCATTATGTTAGAAAGCTTCTAAATACTTACACTGGACACAGAAGCAACCACCTTTTTTCTCTTTAGCATAAAAACTTTATTCACAAAAAGCAATGGAGTTTCTTATATTTACATTTTAGCCTGTTATGTCTCTATTTTGGGGAATAAACTGTATCTGCAAAGTCCCATTCAACTTTGGTGACCTTCACTCCTCTAACACAGGGACAAACAAAAGCATTCCAACAAGCACACATACCCCCATGTCACTGCCTGCTCTGGCAACAGCCCTGAGTAATCTGGAGGTAACTATAACGGGTTTATGTAACACTGGTGTAGTTCTGGCCTATGGATCACATAACAATCTCGAAATAACTTATTATTACTCAACATCCCTGTGAGCTTCCACTAGACTAAAACTTTGCTGGATTTATCTCATTCCTACCCCTCTGCAACTACAGCAGTACAGTTGGCAGGACAACAAATAGTAGCTCGTGCATTCTTAATGTCAGTATTTTTGACTAGTGGCATTATACTGACAAATAACATTGAGCTATCAGTCTCCCCACAGTAATGCTTCAGTGATTCATTAATGGTTCCCATCACACTGCAAAGCCAGGCATTTTAAAAACACTTACCACCTCCCTGTTCCTAAGAAGAGCCACCTTCCCATCTCTTGTTAAATTAAATTAACCTCAGTTAATGTACAGCTAAATAGATGTCAGTACAGGATAGAATATTAAATATTAGTATCACAGTTTTAAGAAGCCTGATCCTTAACAGATAATGAACAACTTTCATTTTTAAACATACATTGTTTACTCAGTAATCCCTGAATTTATTTAGGTTTCTAAAAACACATTTGGAAACTCTGCAATATAACCAAATTTTAGAATTTCAGATTTTAAAAATACATCAGATCTTGATTTTATGCAACTCAACCAAACCTCACACCCCTCCCCCCCTTTTTATTCCTGATCAGTTTAATATCATATCCAATTCAAAATTGGTCAGACACATTCCAGGCTCAGCAGTGAATATACACAAATATCTCCTTTCACTTCAAACCAAGTTTACAATAATATTGACAAAAGTTTTAGCTGTAATCTAGAAGCTTTTGATGCTGAATAGTACAAATGCCTGTAAGATCAGCTCGTAAAAGTCAGCTACTTTTAGAAAGGCCTTTTTCCTTCCAACTTCAGATATCATCTGCCCTAGTCATGCAAGCCATACAGCATGTTGTATCTCAGTGTTCAAGCTGATCCCTGCTTTTCCTTACTTAGATCATTGTTATTTCTTAAAGAGGACTTCTAACACACAAAGCTTCTTAAGATATTAGTGCTTCAAAACCTTGAATTCCTATCTTCCATTTTTAAGGCCACATATTTCTGAACTGATGAGTCAGTGACTGAACCTCCACCCAGGAAGATTCTTCACTGTTAAAGACATTCCGGCAAAATGCTTGCAACTGAGTTGAACAGCTATGAGAGGCAAGTGGTAGAAGCTTAAGTATTCTTTAGTCCATTCAGTGTGATGAACGTGATGTGCAGTTTTTTCCGTTCGATACTTAAGTACCTGAAATTTCTTCTTTCAATGCATGCAATTACAAGAGTTTGCTCTTTCTTACAATTCATGTTTCCTGTGCTCAGTTGAAGGTTCATGGCCATTTGGTATCTGCTTTAACAAAAGACTATTTGCCCTGTTTGAGGTGGTTCCCTTCCCCTACTTTTCCATTGATTTTTTCCAATGCTTTTTCCACTTCAAAGCTTGATAGGAGGGTGTCTGAACCAGGCCAAGAAACCAAGTTATTCAAGGTAAAGAAACAGAGTTTTACGTATGCCTTTAAAAAGTTGTATATTGCTTCCAGAAAGCAAAAGAGGACATACATCAACATTTCTTAAGCACTACAAGTAAAATTAATTGTAACTCTAAAGGTTAAGCATTTATATTTGCTGCCTAGGACCCCTCAGGAAGAAGAAAAAAAGAGCTGGGATACTTTTCCCTTTGCATCTCTAGTAAAAATGAAGTAGTTGACTAGTCTAGACAATTATGATGCCTAACTTTTAAGACACTAAAGAAGAGATTAATTTTATCTCAACTGACCGAACTGCAGTGCTTTGTAACTGCCTGGTTTCTAGCCAAGAGAATGACCTTCACTCTAACCAGTGAGCTTCAGTTCCCACCAGTTAGGGAAATTAAGGATTTTTAAACCAGTTAGACACTGCCTGGTCAGGTTACTCATTATGTACCTTTTTCCCTTGGGCCTTTTATTAAGCTCTGTAGAACAGAGAAGAAAAATGTTGTGCCCACTCTGTGGAACATTTCAGTACAGTGCAACTTTTTTTTTTTAAAGTCAAAATGCAAAATATTTTTTTTTTTTTTTTGCCTTCACATCTTAAGGCCAGCTCAGAAGGCAGACATTTGTTTACTGAGAAGAGACCGGACTTTTGGTGAAAGCAAGGGCAAGTGCAAAACATCACTTTGTCAAAGTAAGCATGGAGAAAATTAAGTATAGAGCACAAGTCCATCAGGAGAACTTAAAAGGTAAGCTTATACAATGGGAGGGGGCAAAAGAGAAAAGGGAGTTTTCTGCTCAAACTCAGCCGATTAGTACATTTGAAACAGAGGATGATCGTTAACTTTTTTGCAATGAAAATGTTTGGATTTTTATGTTAGTGGCAGATATGCAAGAATGAGACAAATCTGCATAATAAACCCATTAACTGTCTTTTTACTAGTCCTGGGACTAGTCAATCACCTAGAAAATTTAAGACTTGCGATGTTCAAGTATTAGAGATTGAGTAATCCGTACCTCTACACGCTTGCAAAAATAATCCGTGATGCAAAAAGAAAATTTGAAGGAAATATAGTGTAGAAGTAAATTGAGGTCTATACAACATCTGTGAGTGGAACATGAACAAGAAAAAACCAAGCTAGCTTTTTAGGCAACTGCATGGATTACATTAGCCTCAACAGAGGCTGAGACAAAGCAGCTGAAGCTACTGAAGTTAGTTATGCCTTCACTGCATTGCTTCCCAGACTAAATTAAGAAATCATACTTAAGATATCTGTTCTATAAATATCTCTGTTTTGATTTAAATGCACATGTAGCCTATTTCAAGTATCTCCTGTGACAAATTGTTTCACTGAAATATGTGTGGAACAGGTCTAAGAAAGAATACCAGTCTCCAGAGAGAAATGAAGTCAGACAGGGAAACCTTCCTAAATTTTACCCAGATCTTAAATTCCCTTTTTGTGCAAGAGAGTATGTAATGGAATTAAGTATCTTGATTATGTTTTGTATTGGAACTGTCTGTATTGCTTTGATATGGTGCAGAATTGAAAAAAAAGAAAAATGCATGGCCCATTCCCTAAACTATGTATCACAGACAGTTGTGTCTGCACAAAACAGCAGAGGAGAAAAAAATAAATCACAGAAGCAGGCAAGACTACCTTAATGATGCAGCTTATTTTCAATTAATTACAGGCTTATATGTTTTTTTCTGAGGCCAAGAAAGCAGTAATAAGTGCCCACTGGATGCATTCAGTCCCAGCTGAATAGACATAGGGCTTAAACCTCAGAGGATATTTCCCCCACCCTACCCCATACCCAATAAGGTAAAAATCCCAGGAGTTGCAATTTCTTTAAGTACTAATTTATTTGGAACCATTTCCAAAGAACAGCAGAGATAGCTTCCAAGAAAACGGGGGTTTTTTGAGACAAAATTGCAACATTAGGATTTAATGAAAACAAAGAGGAAGGCTAAGTTCATTTATGCTTGTGACAAGACATGCAGATCTTATTTTCCTTTCTAAAGAAACTACTAGTGAAAGGGTCTGGACTGAGTATGCTAGAGGATGCAAGTACAGAGGTCAATACTCTGTGTCAAACTCCTGCCGACTTCCTTATCAGAACTGTAAAACAAAGTTCAGCATAACAACTTGAGACCTACAAATTGCGGACAGTTGGGTTTTAAGCCAGGCATTTACCCAGATTCTCCTATCAAAAGGAGAACTCTTCTAGTTAAAGTGAGCCAGAAAACCATTTTAATTGCACTTCTGTTTCTTGGGTCAGGGAAAATTTGTGCACTTCACCCCAGCACTGCTTTAAGGAAAAGCAGGAACCTCCCAGTGAGACAACGTAGACAATATAGAAAGCATCTTGTGAACAGCAGACTCACACAGCAGTGCTATTATCCAAGATGTGAAGCAACAGTAACTGCCTGGGCCAAAAATTGTCTCATCTCTAGGAGGAACTTCAGCCTTTAGATCTGGTATCAGATCTTTGCTTACCTAACTGTATTATTTAATCAGAAAATATGATGGAACCAACCATGAGGGAAGACCCTGAACACATAACCAAGTACTCCAAGCAATCCCAGCAAACACCCCAACCCAACACTGAAGTATCTGGGCATCAGCTAGAGCAATCCTTATCACAAAAGGTGTAAGGTGAAAATGCAATGCAGCTGAAGGCCATCCTAAAAAAAAGAGACCAACACACAGCCAAATTGGGAGAAAGAATGTAAGCTGGTAGTACCAAATCCAGTCCTGAGAGGACAGCCTTAGGCATTAAGACACCTTTTACAGGCTTCTGTCCTAAGCAATAGCAAGGATTTAAGCTAATGGAGCAACTCTGCTTTTTACTAAGCCTAACAGTGACTGCAAAGAGGGTGAGGAAAATCAATTAATTTACATATCACCTGCACTGACCTTTTGCCTTTGGGGTTTCAGTGGTTTTTAGGCTCCCACATGGTATGGTCTTTCATGACTGTCAATAGCAGACCATTATTATTGTCTTTCCATCTGGTCTCTATGTATGCATCTAGATAAAATAATCCTTTAAGGCCCAGCAGGACTACAGGTGGCACCTCAAAATATTCCTAAACATACCTAGGAGAGCAGTAAACTAAGGGGTTGAAATTGAAATGTTAAACATCTTCCACAAACCACATTCACCTTCCAACATACCAACACATTTCCTTTTAATGTAAGTACTGTTGGATCCACCTACACAGGAAGTTCTCTGACTCCACTCTGTTATTGATGATTCACACACCATCCTTTTAAGTACTGAATTTCTCAACTGGTTCACCCCTCACCAGACATTGTCTATACTTCTAAAGTCTCCTTTGAATGAAAGAAAATTTTCTTTAACAGGGAGCAAAGGACAAGGGCAGAAAACTATATGGCTCTTTTTCACATTGGTTCACAGAGCTTTCCACAGAGTGGTAAAAAGAATACATAGTATTTTATTTCGCTTTCATAACATGTTTCTGCTTTCCACATTATAGAAGAAACACTGAATTCTCCATTATCCTTTCAGACAGGTTTGTGCTTTATTTTCAGATAACATTGTCTTTTCTTCACTGAAAGCCTTTCTTGAAAGTTTTGTTTGTGGCTGGTTTTGTTTGGGGTTTCTTGGGGGTTTTTGGTTGGTTTGGCGGTTGTTTTGTTTTTTGGGGGGGTTTTTTTGGGGTTTTGGGGTGGTTTTTTGTTTGTTTTTTTTTTTCGGGGGGGGGGGTGGGGTGGGGGGAGGTGTTGGGTTTTGGGGTTGTGTTTTTTTTTGTTTTACAAACTGCTTTTCAACTACAAAGAAATAAACCAACCCAAATATACCAAAGCACATAGCCTTTCACTCTCTGCCTAGCAGCAGATAAACTTACATTTCATTTTATTTACCTTCCTGTCCTTTGCTCCTTCTGAAAGAAAACAAAATTTCATTGATTTCATATCAAAGTACATTTTAGAGCTCTCAAGCAGTAGATGAAACAGCAGGAAAAAAAGTTCTACAATCAAATTCAATCTGTGAAGCATCGTCAGAGTAGATTAGAAGGTGGAGTTGGACAGACCAAAAAATTAGCAGTCTTTCTCATCCACTTAGAAGTTCAACAGTCAACCAAAAACAATGGGGAAAAAGAAGCATCAAGCACAATAAACAATGGTAAGTTGAACCCTGGTAAGTCTCTAGATCAGTTTGTCTGCTACAAGCCCCTACAAGGCTTTCCAATCACTAAGTACTTCACAGACCAGGGAAAAAAACACAGCTCTTTTAAGACCTGGGGACTTCCAAGCCTGAGCTTGTGTCAAAAGCTGATTCTCAACACAGTCCAGTTCCTAGCACTTTTTAAGGAACAGGCACAGCACTTACATCAGGTACCTGTTCTGAGAAAAAATGCCCATCCAAATTATGCTTCTTTGGTTCTGGCCAAAGCACATACATAAGCACAGCAAAAGGTAAAACTAAGACTGTTTTGGTAAGATACTTAGTTTTATTTCACTGATCCAAATAGCTTGCAGAGATTATGCCATAAGCAGAGTAAAGGCTAGACTTTACCCTTGGTTCTCCTCTCTATTTAGAAAATTACAGGTAAGACCAACATACAAAAAAAAAGACCCTGCATGTGTGCATACATATCTAATAAACTTACTCTAACATCTGTTCAAAAAACCAAAATGGCCATTTACCCCTTCTTTCTTCCTCCTTCTGTGCCTCTCCAATATACCCCCTTCAAACAGGGGATAGTCTTTTAGTTCACCAAGCCTTTCTTCAGAATTCATTACTTCTGATGAAGACCCTTCCTTCCACATCTGTACGTCAGTAATTATATCTGCCTTTTATAGTGTGAGGCATCAGGAATAAGAGCGCATTTTATTTTTCCAAAGCTAAGCAAGTCATTTATTAAATCCTCAACAAAAAGATTAACAGGAATTCATTTGTCTACAGATGAGAGAAAGAAGTAAGGTTTTTTACCTCTGTTTGCACATCCTCACAGGTATTCTGAGAAATTCAATACCAGTTTTTACTCCCCAAGTGGCCACCTCACTATTCTTTCTGAATGCTTAGATCGGGAGGTTTGTTTTACTGCACTGGTATAGTCTTCAGAACATTGTTTTAGAGATCACAAAGTAAATCTAACCACAACCATTCTGAACATTTCTAGCACTACAGTTCTGCCTCCTGCATTCAAGGTCTGTAGGTTCCACTTAGTCTAGTCAGACGGGCAAACTCAAATCTCCTGTTTGCCTTCTAAGCCTTATTTGGTTTCATTCACAATGCCTCCACCACCACTACTATGCTTACCAGCACTTTTACTACACTTACCAGCACTTTTCAGGGTGGAACACCTTCCTGCTATTTATCAAGTATTTCCACCGCATAAAAAGTGCATCCAACACACAGTAGCTAAGAGACATTTGGAATTCAGTAAACTATTAACTTAAAATCACTCTAGCTAACAATTTGTCATTTGCCTTGGCAGGCAGCTAAGCCAAAGTGCTCTGAATTTGTGATCCAGCTTTATTTCAGAGAACAAAGTTACCAGCTAATCTTCAAGACTGAAATACTTCCACCATCCCTCCAGTGGCTTAGAAAATAATCTGTTATTATTCTAATGTGTTTTGTTGTTTGGTTTTGGTTTTTAAACCTTTTGCAGTATCTTCTTATATACTGAAGAAAGAGTATGAATACATGCAAAATTTTATTTCCGTTCACATATTTTACAGGCTTCTGTTTGGTAAATTGAACCATCCTATACCTTTCCACCCATCCCCCAAAAGCCTCTTGTCAGCTTCTCTTTCCCCCCTACACACACTTGCACAGTACCATGCTACCCAGCTGTACTCCTTCGCTGCTAATAGTAGTAGCTTTAGAATCAGTAGTGGGCAGGGACTTACACTGGTCACTCGACGGTAGATCTGCGCAGCATTTTGGCACTCGGAATAAGGATACTCAGACGTGGCCATCTCTAGCATACACATCCCAAAAGCATATACATCAACGGATTCATCATATTTCTCCTCATACATCTCGGGGGCCATGAACTCTGGGGTACCTTAAATTAAAAGAACGATTCAGACTCTAAATGTCTCAAAGCGAGCAGAGGCTGCTGGCGTTACTCACCGCAGGAGGAAGCTGATGGGCAGACCTGTGAGAGAAGAGAAAGTGGAGGCAAAAAGAGAGGGAGGAAACCCTTAGTCACTCTGTTACATCAACATACTTTGTGAGTCTTCCATTGCAAGGCCTTTATGGAGTAAGAATGGCATAAAAGGACTGATGCAATTCCTGGTTTATGCATGTTAGTTAATATAAGTATTAAAACAGACTGGATCAGGCTGGAGTCAAATGGAGAAGGGAAATAAGAAGAGGGGAAAACTGTAGACTAGCCATAGGCTGCAAACCAAATACTAAGGAGAGTTAAGACACTTACCTTTTCTCCCTGTAAGAAAGGAGGCACATTAAACCTTGTTTCAAGAATTACCCGACTGCCCTCTGCTGCAAAAGAAGTAGTATTGGTAAGAGCCCACAGCTAGTCTCTGACCTGGTGCTCTCCATCTACTTTTTGAAGCAGAATAGTTTGGGAAAGGCCTTGCAATGAAAAACTCTGTTGTTTACAAACATAAATCTTCATGAAAAAAGGATAAAAAGTAATTTTCTGCAAAGGCCACTCACCAGAGCCCTTTTCTTCATATACTTACCTTCCCACCTGCAGTATATTTATAGGCCTACTGCAGATACAGGCATTAGTGAGGGACATCCTACAGTCAAAAATACTCAGAAATACAGAGAGATTGAGTTACAGGCATAGAGCGTGAGATTCAACAAGTCCCATTTAAATAGTGTGCAGAAAATTATTGCCCAGTGAAGCATCACAGCGTCCCCTCAGTAAGCAAAGGGACTGCATTGTGTGATCAATTTACTTTAATCCAGAGATGCTTTTTGTAAATTTAAGTACAGAATTATTTCCTGCAGACACCAGATTCAAGACAGTTTACAGCTCATTCTATAGCCACACTGCTTGCTTTCACCACACTAAACCAAAAAAAAAAAACCGAGAGTGTAATTGCAGTCATTTATCCAAAGGCTAACCATTAACAGATAGCTAGATATGAAGTGGTAATTTTTCCAATGATAAATTTGAGGATAAAATGAATATGCTCAAGAAAATATATTTTTTGACACTGTATACTTTTCATTCCTATTAATACTTTGAGCTGGTTAAGAAGCAGGAAATATTTCAGCAACAGCTTGCAAGACAATTTACAGGTATACACCATTGATCCCATCCAGGAATCTAGTATAGGACTGTTGAGTAATACTGCATTTTAGCAAGCTAAATACTGACAGTGAGAGCAACTTCATTCCCTGCAGTCTATCCACCCAACTATAAAAACAAAGCTGATAAAACCAATTCTTTCAAGAATTCACAAGAAAGACTATACTAGTTTCAAACCAATTTCTGAAAAAGATTATTAGAGGATACACAAAGTCAGTGTAAAGCAATACTTCCCCAACGCATCCTCCTAAATTAATGTAAATCCACATTCTACAGACTCCCTGAGTAAGGCATTATACCACAGTCTGACTGTGATACAATATATATATTGACTTTCTTTGATATACCTTAGTTTCTGATTACTCACAAGGTATAAGAGATTTTGTATTAACCTCTGGTGACAATCAAATAAAATATTGGCTATATAAACTAATGCTACAGTAAATATTAAGATGTTATTTTGTCACCAAAATGCATTTGTACATTTCTTGAAGAGAGATTTGTATGTAATCAAGAGTGGTTTTATCAACAATGTTGCACTAAACTGTTGGGCAGGGCAATGAATCTATATTCCAAAATATTTGTTAATATACAAATATAAAAAACACAACCAAAATTACAGCATGTAATCTCATCAGGAACACAGAATGACCTCAACAGCCAAGAAACAAAGCCTACGTGCTTTCAGGCTTTGACCATGTACCTTTGAAACTACATTTTCAAGGAAAGCTCTTAAAAGACTCAAGTTTCCAAGTAGGTAGACTGGCTCACCAGCCTCTAAAACAGGAGAGGCTTACCTATCACACTTTTGGCAAAAGAAGCTCGTTTCAGGGTTGCCAGACCAAGGTCTCCAATCTTGACCGATCCAGTGGGGCCAGTAATGAAGATGTTGTCACATTTTAAGTCTCTATGAATAATGGGAGGAGTGCGCGTGTGTAGAAATTGTAAGCCTTTCAGTATCTGACGGCACCAGCTTCGTAGTACTTTGATTTTCATCACTTTAAATCTTTTCAAATACCTAATGAAAAAAGTAACAGTAGGTTAAACAGGTTCTGCTAACAAGTAGTAGATTATGCTATATCATTTGTTGTTCTGAAGTAAAAAAGCAGTAAGTAAAGAGACACACAAATTTCAACTTTGCCTTCTATTTTAAAATCTACCTGGGCATTTCAAGACTTCAGAGAAGCTAGAGATGATTCCCACTCCTAAAACCCACCCCCTTTCTTCTAGCCAGGGGACTATAATGCTGAAAGATAAATGTGAAATGCATGATCAATAGCTGATAACTGATTTGCATACAAAGACACTCTATGGTAATTAAGACAGTTGGCTTGCTAAGTTTCAAGGCACTGCTTCCCTAAAACAAGAGTTAAAGGCTTATGCATTACAACAATTCTTTATCTATTCATTTAAGAGGTTTTTTTCCCTTCCCTTTTATCCTGAAACTGCTTAAGCAGTTACAACTATGATTAAATGGGACTGAGTGGGAAGGTGGGGTACTAGAGCCAAAACACTAATAACAACCACCTAAGTACAGAGTTGTTGCAAACTGTGCTAGAGCCCTGAAGTCACTACACCTTAGTTATCAATATTAGTCCAAGCACTCTGGTCAAGGTTTCCAGGTTACACTTTAAACCTGTTTCAAATTTACTTGCTGAGTTGTCAAGCAAATTAGAAATGCTTAGAGGTCATTTCCCTGGTGCAGGGCAGGGTTTGATCTGACTGGTACTACTCACTACTTCAAAAATATGGACAGATATGGACAAGGCAGGCAAATCTTCAAAAAGGCTCTGCCAAATAATTGACGTGGAAGAATTCATATGTAAAGTCAGTATCCCTTAGCAGGTAGCAAATTTGATCCAACCTTAATTGTTCTAACATTGCCATTTTTTAATATCCCATGTCAGAAGAATCAAATTTCATAACAAAAATATTTTCCAATGCTTGTGACCTAAGACTATGACCTTAATTGACTCCTTAATTTTGACAGATTAGAGATGCCACAAGGTAAATAACCTATGACAGTATTCAGTTGCTTTCCAGCAGTGTATTCTCACTACCTTTCTTTGGGTAAAAAAATTTAAAGTGAAGAGTTGTTGTTTTCTTCCTTTTGAAAAAGTATGGGCTGGAATACATTTGGACAAACAAACTACCATGCTGTATAGAGCAAGGACTTTATTCTTATTCAGCCAGTGTTACTCAGTCAAAGTCTCAGATGAAGACCAGTTTCACACTACTGCAAGACTGGTAGTAAATTCTGCAACCAGAATGGAGTCTAGCAACTACAATCTTAAAATTAAACCGAGTCATGTTCAATTATTCTGTGCTAGTGTTTAGTCTCTTCTGCATATCCACTTAATCAGGAGAAGTCTTGATGAATCACTTGAATGAATGCCAACATAAAAATGCAGTATATTAATCCCTTTTACTTTAATTTCTCCTGTTCAAAAGAAGATCTGGAAAATCAAGTTGCTAGCAATAATCCTGCTGTGAAAACAGACCTGTAAAAGCAATCGGGACCCAGTTCCAGAAGGAAATGAAGTCTCAAAACAGAATGTAAAGACAGGCAGGGAAAAAGCCAAGCCAAGGAAGGAAACAAACCAAAGGAGGTTCTGAATCACATCAGCTACCACTTGAATTCTTGCTATTGACACAACCCTCATTCATCTCTCTTGAGCCTGTTCCAAAGATCACATGGTAGGGGCACTTCAGTTCAGCATCTGGAATCCCTAATTGCATTCTTGGTTTCAAATATGCTAGTCTACTGCCAGCTTCTCACTGTTAAAAGGACCTCAGTCCAACCATCACCCAGCATCCTGCAGTGTTGCTGTCATTCTTCCATAACACTGTCATGAACTAAGTCACATGTCACTTAAGGCAGAAACCATTTCAAAATGAAAGTGTATATAAATACATAAAAATACACAGACAATCCTACTAGCCAGTATGTTTTCAAATTTCCTAGTATCATAGGGTAACTCGGGTTTGAAGAGACCTCAGGAGGCTTCTAGTCTAAGTTTCTGCTCAAGGTAAGGTCAGCCATGAAGTCACACATGGATACTCTGGGCTGTATCCAGCCAGGTTTGTAGTATCTCCAAGGATGCAGCCTACACAACATCTTGGGGCAACCTGTTCCACTGCCTGACTATCATCACTGAAAAGAACTTCCCCTTACATCAGTCTGAACTTCTTTTGTTTCAGTTTATGCCTGTTGTCTCTAATACATGCACCACTGTGAAGAACCTGACTCCCGCATATGCCCTGGAAGGCTGTTGTTAGGTCTCCCACAAAGGATCCTTCTTCAGCATGACCAAGTCCGGTTCCCTCAGCCCCTCCTCACAGAGCAGGTATTCCAGCATCTGACCATCTTGCTGGTCCTCCACTGACCCTGTTCCTGCTTAATCAATGTTGTTCTTGTTGATTTTACAGGGTAGTAGTCAATTTAAAAAAGATATTTGATTTTTGCACAGAATACAAGCACAGATGAGAACACAAGGCCTTCTTAATAGCTTCAGTGAATAGAGAGAAACAGGAACTAGAGTTTGGCTTTCTGTCTCAAGGTTGTTTGGATTTCTTTTTTTTTTTTTTTTTAAGCAGGAAGGCTGCTGATCTACAGCATTCCAGCTCAAGAAGCTGTAGGAAACCCTACTAAGTTAGCAGAGGTAGTTATGAAGGTATGTGTCCTACCAGATAGCTGACACATTCATTTAAAGTGGATTAGGAACAAACTATACAATAGTGGGGAAAAAAAACCATCCAGAAGTCTACAGTTTAAAAGATCTTCAATTAAAGAACCTCTTAGTTCTTTCTGGATAAAATAAAAAAGACCTTCATACTTCAGAGTACAAAATAATCTTACAGTCAGCAAATCTGAGTAATTTCTTCCTACCAACACCCTACTTTATAATTGTCTATTATTACTTTATCATCTTGGTTATGCCACCACATAACAAGCCAATCCAAATACTAAAATCTGTGAGGTGGAGAAAGGGAGAAAATAGTTAAATCTAACACTACATATTCTAGCGTAAAATTAAGTAACTTTATTTAAAGGCATCTGTAGAGAGCTGTAAAACCTTTAGTTTATTACTGCTCTGAAAACAGCACATGAAACAACAGATCTATTATCTGAAATACCTTAAACAACCTCAGAAAAGTCTTCCCCTCATCATACAGCTAAAAAGAAAGTTGCAGTATCTTTAGCGCTCCAGTACCATTTCAAGAGACAAACACTTCTCCGTAATTGCAGTCCAGACTCCCAAAGAGTCATTTTTTCCTTCTTTAAGTATGTCCATTTGTGGCTATCAATAAGCATCACAAAAACACAAGATGTTCACAGTCTATTTTAACCAAATAGATGGCAAATTGTTTCCAGTTCCTACAGCCTGCTTACACATTTAGGATCTGAATGCTTCTTCCAGACTGAAATGGGCACTGAATTAAAATAACGACCCACAAACCCTGAATTTCACATGCTTGCAGTTTTATTTCCAGTAGATTAATGGTGACTGCATGCTCGCGAATAAGCTCACGGCTCTAAGTTTCTGCAGCGCAAGGCGAAGGGGTGGTTTCAGTCTAACTCCCCGCAGGCTCCCCACACCACTAGAGGGCCCTCGCAGCAGTTTGATTTCCTGGTGTCTAGTTTTAACTGGCTTAAAAATAGACCTAGTTTCACTCAGCTACTTCACAGGTTGAAATTGCAGGCATTTGCATACTTTCAGATTTTTGTCAGGTACTACTTCGTGACTTTTCAGCTAAACAAATAGGTGGTGAGGTTTTTTTCTTTTTACATATTATTTGTACTGTAGTAACACCCAAAACCTCCCAAAAGAGGTGAATTAATTCATGCTTTGAACTTTACAAACCAGCTCATGCTAAATGGAAAGCATCTGGAGAGGAAAATGAAAAATTCTGAGAAGCGAAAATAGAGCATTGTCTTCCTAAGCTCTCAAAATCTGCAAGTTTTCTGCATGTGCTCATTAGGACACCACAAGGAAGAATCTGACAAGCTTGCTAACTTAAAGGATGTTCTACCATACCCTGCAGTGCTAGTAAGACACCTCTTAAATAAGAATTTCCCTACAGAAGGTTAGCCCTCAGCAAAAGGGCTAACCTTCTTATCCATTCTGATAAAAAGGGCTAACCTTCTAATCCATTCCGAAATATGATCTATTTCTATTGCTCTGATTTTGTGCTAATGATTTTTAAATGTTTTGACATGCCTTAATTTACTTACGTTTTCAATGTTCCAGATGTCATGAGTTCTGTCACAAGAACAATACACTTTTTTCCTTTGACTGTAGACTCCCAAGAATCATAGAACCTGACAATATTGGGATGCTGAAGCCCTTTCAACATCCCAGCTTCCTCTTTAAATCTTTGTCGCTCTGACTTGGACAGCTTCCGATCCTATTGAAAAAGAAAAGGTACATCAGAAAGCTTTGCTTTATTTCTTACTCAGAGAAACAGCAACTTGAAAAACAGTTGGGTACACTCAGTGAACAAGTAAGAATCAGCAGTCTTAAATGCTATTTGGTTTGCAATTACCCTTAAATACTCTGTTTAGAAGACATTCTGTTACAGTCTTTTTAATCATATATTTTTCCTTACAATCTGATTGCTCTCAGAGGTAAGAATTGCAAGCCTGTAGATTATGTCCTCTTCCTGTTTCCTCTTCCCCTACTTTTAATAAATTTAGTCATTGCCTGACTTGAGGTGGAAGGGGGACACAATGTCCTCAAATATTCAGGTGTTCAAGAGTAGACAAAATTGGATCATTTAAAGCATCTGTCTCATGTTGTACAAAATAACAGTCTTTAGTTATTCCTATGTGTATAATATCCAGACCACTGGTAACAGATGGGATAAACCCTTTGTATAGGGGGTACAGCACCAAACCTCTCTAACATATACTGTGTACTTATAACTGTAGAACAAGTAAATGAGTTGGATTTTCTTTGATTAAAAGCATGACCTCATCATTTAGCAAGTTTCCTGTAATCTAGCATCAAGGAAAACAAAAACATAACTCACACTAGTGACAGAAAGCAGTCTTTTGGCCAGAGACAGATCATGAAAAAGCATTCCTGGACAATACTGTTGTATTATTTATCAACAACTGGTTATAAGATATTGTCAAGACTCTGAGCACCTATTACTAGAATAAGCTGCACATCTCAAGATAAAACAGACCCTCTGTGTCAGTGTTCTCAGCTTACCAATGCATTACCGATGCACCAGATTGACTGACATAAATTGGATTCACATGCAGTTTATATTAAAAAACCACTGCAGGATATACTTAAAACCCAGAATTTTAGAATCATTGTTTCTAACAGTTATTTAGGAACCAGTGACCTATTTGTCAAATCTGAGTAATAATTTTAAGTCACTTCATATTTCCTTTTCAATTAGGAGGTAGTAAAAACATACCAGGTTTACTTATACTGCTCACAACCTCCTATTGTCCTCCAGGCAGTAATTCCTCTTCCTTTGTTTACAGGTAATGTGTTCTTTTCAATACCATTCAGCCATGCTAATATCAAAACGATCCTATATTTACTTAGATCATTAACTTTTTCAAAGAAGTTCACAGACTATCTTTGGGCATGGACAAACTTCATTTCCAGACGAAGCTCCAATTTTCAGAAGTGTAAAAGTCTTCCAAGTGAAAGTTTGAAAACAGGTTTGAAATTACCTCAGGGATCAGTATCTTATCAGTGCCTATGAATGTCAAATACACACATACTTCTACAGTTCTTAGGACAATGCTGAATTCTTAAGCCTCTCAAATTTAGTCTATAGACAAAGCATTCAATCCTTGCAACTATTTCACTCTGCAGAAATAGGCACTACCACCTCTTCTCACTCCTTCATAAGCATACTTACACAAATAAATTTCAATATAACATGTTTGCAGACACTCCACAAACATTTAAGTATTCATGTCTACTTAGGTGTTGGGGATTTATTAAATATGGAAGTAATACTTCCCTTTGAGCTATCCTACCCATCTGATAGCTTCTTTCATTACTATAAACAGGGCAGCACAAGTTCTGTTCAAAACCAGTTAATCTTGACTACTACAAACAGCTGTGATACAGAAAAGCAGTGAGCTGCAATAGGTATATCGGTCAACAGACCATACACACATGCTTCTAAGAAACACTTGATGCTTCAAACAATACAAAGATCACATTAACATAATTATCCTTACAGTAAAATAAAGCAGTCTTCTCAGCCTCTGCACTTGATCCATATAATCCACATTTTAAAAATAGTGTACAGCTGTCAATCCAATTATTACATATGGTAATTATAAAAACAAGGCTGCAACAGTTACTTTTATATCACTATTAAATTTAGCCATGTAATGTGAACACCTGAATTCATTTTTATCCAAAACCTAGATTTTAGATATACATTTGGATTAAATTTCCTTTATTTTGTGCATTCTAACAAGTTATCTACCACAAACACTACTAACCAGTTTTAGACTACACTTGACAATTAAATTCTCACCTTAATCTATGTAAACCTAATCTCCCTTAAGGGCCTTACTCCATTTTCCCTACCACTGTACTACCAGCCCCAAATAGAAACTAACAAGTGCTAATCACTCTTATCAATGAACAGACTCTTAATAGGCATGCATATTTTGACTCATTTCTCTTTTTGGTCACATCAGTGGTAGCATCATGTTCCTGCAAACATATCTGTGACGTTTAAAACAGGTACTCAACACTTCAGTGCTGGCGTTAAAAAAAAAAAAACACACACACACCAGGACAGTGACAATATACTAAGTAATTCAACACTACTTTGAAAGTCACAGTGCCCTAATGATCTGGGACAATTCTGGACACAAACACAGGCCAACAAACTTCACCCAGAGAAGACAGATACGTTTTTTGCAACCAAGGAAAGGCTGCATCCTTCAGTAGCATACTGCAGCAGCAAAAGCTAACATTAAACAGAGCTGTAAGAAAAAGACAGAGAGGCCACTTGTTTCATAAGACTAGCAATGCATACTACCATTAACTACCCTTATTTCCTTGGATACACAGCCCATACACTCATCCATAACAGGTTTTTTTATATTCTTTTCCTAAAGGAACACTAATGCTAGGAAACAGAAAAGGATAAATATACTTTTGAAAAACACACAACCCTATCATTCAGGAAAATATTAGATCTCATGTACAATTATGCCAACAAACCTGTATACACAATGACTGGTTATAGTTGTACAAACCACATTCTAATGCAGCCTGCAAATAGCCTACAGGCTAACATGCAATTTTTAAATGACAAGTACATTTTCAAAACTTGAGTATTCCATACACCAGAATCTTAAAATACATTAGACAGTAAGACCTCCCAAGACTGCACAGAGATGAACTAGAACAAAGCCCATCCCAAATATTACATTTTGGCATCCTTTGAGCTGTTAGTATGGCCAAATGTCACAACTTTATGCTCCTTCTTGTACAAAGATGCAATTTAAGCAGCTGCAACTACTAAAATACTGAGGTAAGGAAAAAAATAGAGTACCATATGTAATTTGGGAGACTGAGACATGGTGCTACCAGCCATGTTAGGTATGAATACTTGGGGAAAGGCAGGAGAATGAGAACATCTTCTTATCACATGAAATCCACAGACAGAGTTGCTGTACAGCAGAGCTGTAGCAGAGAGGAAGAAGCCATCAGCACTTAATGTGAATTTTAAAAAGCATTTTTCAACAATTTGGGAAGGGGTCAGCTTTCACAATCAGTTATAAGTGCATACTCCAAGAGATTCAAAAGCGCAGATGAGTCTTTCCAACAAGGCAGCTACTTGGGGCAATACTCAGATTCCACTGTGGTCTTTGAGCAGGAGTCTGCAGGAATGCAACACCCACAGCTCTATCTCCACCTCTAAAGAGTTAGCAAAAAGTTTGTGGCACATCTTTCAAAATAAGCACTCCATTTGATTAAATTATCTTGAAGATGAATCAAATAAGCAGATCTATCCCCTGCAGCCTTCTTCCTGTAACTCACTGTCTACATAGGTATATAGATGGATCATTTCAGCATGTATTCGCTGCTTTCATCTGGAAGCACAAATAGAGGTTTCACAACTTAACATTCCAGTATCACAAAGTATAAGATTGGTTAAACAAATTTAATGTTTTCTTTGATTTCTACTTTATTTTTAAATCAGACAGGAGCTAAACAAAATAGAAAGACACATAAGATGCTTCTCCATAAGCCTAGGAAACTTGAACAATTTTAAAGAAACCACCACTTTAAGAACAGTTAATAATATATGGCTTGATATCCTATCCTTCAAAGACAAGTTTGTTTTGGAATTCCTACTAATAAAATTAAAAGATGGATACCCTCTCTCCTCCCCCAGTCTTTTTACCACCATAGCGAAACAACCTTAGGCAGACAAGACAAAGTCCTAAGTCTAGAAGTTAGCAAATCACATTCTTGTATCTCATTTAGCACATGCTGAGCAGATATAGCCCAAATATTTAAAAATATACAAAGCTGCCCAACTGTAGGAGAGCTTGCTTCCTAAAATGGATTTAACTGTCCTATAAAATGGCCAGCATTGTTCTTCCTGAATTGATAGCTTCCCCGGTGGACTTAAGTGTCACATCCCAATCACTGGGCTGCCCTTCGAACAAACTGAAACAGATGCATCAAGCCCACTCTGTTCATTTCATTCATTCCTTTCCACCTACATTAAATTGTTTTGACAAGCCAGGACAAACAGCAAGGCTTCCCAGCACGTGACCCACAGTTCTGCAGTGCCAGGGGCCTGAACAGAGACAGGCAGCAAGTGAAACAATTGTTCAGCTCAGAACGATTCAAATAAGCTTTTCTTGGCTGTTTCCACTTATCCATGTACTTCCCCTCTAATTTCTTTTGGTCAGGAAAGATCTCTCAGAGGTGTTTACATTATTCAATGTAAAACAGGGATCTTGGTCATTCATGATAAATCAGGTATAGGCATACTCTTTCACCAATGTACTTGATTTACAGGAGCATGAATTACACATAGAACTATTACCATCCTCTTTCTATCCCTGTACCTAGGTGCCTTACATAAATTAAAAAAAAACAACCCAAACCAAACCCCCACTCCCAAGACTACCTATTGTGCCGAGCCACAAAAACCAAGGCTCATCAGCAAAAAATGCCTATATTGCTCTGGTGATTTTTTTCAGCCAAAGCTTAATATCTATTCAGCAACCTTAATGAGGAAAGAAAATACATTTCTGGCACCTAAATTAATCTTAGATTTCAACTGGGTTGCTCACTTAGCCGTTGAGTCTACTGAGTGATTTCTCATATGTTTTCCTTTCTAACTTTCCACAGTCCTTCTGAGTTCTGTCCTATAAACATCATGACAAGAAATGACACATCTGCAAAGCATGTCACACTACCACAAGCAGTTGCAGAGCCTGGCTCAGACCCCTGAAGCAGCAGGAGAGCCGCCTTAGCAAGGCATCATACTCTGCTCAGGCCATTTGAGCCTGCTCTTCGTTCAGACTGAGCTCAACTAAGGGTCTTGCCTCCACTGTCCATTTTTTACTAACTGACACCAAATGGCCTGAGCTAAATTCCAGGACAATTCAGATGGCATTAAACAGACACAGTTATGCACAAGAAACACACTGCACTCTCAAACGCATGCTTCAGGATAGCAAGCAAATGAATAACAAGAGAAATACTCTACATGCAAGGAACTAGATCTGCTAACTCATGCTATACATCCGCAAAGGTAACTTTCTGTTCCTTAATATCAAGTACAATTAACATAGCCAAAGTGCCAGGGAACCTTTATGCACAACAGAACAAATCTGACTTGAAATCTTTCCATGGTGTCCATCTTCTACAAATAAGTAGACTCACAGGTGATAGAGGTCAACTTTAAACTGGATTTTTTTTTTTAAAAGAAAGGCTTAATGTGTGAACTGCTACACAATTTAAAGAGCTGTTCCCTCTTCCACAATATTAGGAAGATGATCAATAAAGAGGAAACAAAGAAAGACTGGACACATTACATGCTACACACAGGTTTTACTAGCTTTCTGCATATTCTGTCACTAGATCCAGAAATTCTACATAGCTATATTGTAGGGACAGTTAGTGGGTTGTTGTTTTGGGTTTTTTAAACTACACTAGAGCAACACTATGTAGCTTTCATCCAAAGAGATGCACTAGAAAGCACACTAGAAAAACTGCAATGAACTGTCTTCAAGTGGTACAATCTGAAAATGTACAGCCATGACAGACTTCAAAGTGCTGTTGAATTATAGATAATCTGAATCATAACCAAGGTAAATTATATCTATCTGTGCTGAGGTTACACCAAGCAGCATTTTATCAAGCTTTCCCAATGTCTGAAAATGTAAGGGGAAGACACTGCTGCTCCCAGCCTATTATTCAGAGGAAGAAGTAGTATACAGAAGAGACAAATGTTCTTCTGTGTGCATTTCTGCAGCATCTGAGAAAGGCTTTGCAAGCCTTTTAGGCAAGGTTAATGAGGGGTCATCAGAGGAGAAGCTAGCAAGACTGTGCTCTGATGCAGCACTGTTAATGGAACTGAGGCTTTGTGGGCTGCAGTGTTCTCATCCTGAAAAAATCTAGCAGTTAAGAGGAAAAAAAGAGCACAGTGACCATTGAGCTAGATTAACAAAGTATCAACAAAGAATCCACTGAGCTTAAAAATCATCCAGCATTACACAGTCGGTACCTAGAAATGGAAATCTCTGTGCATAAGAACTGTGTCAACACATAAACCACCTCAGACTTTTCCAGTGTTAAAAATTAGGTAGAGAGAAAAGATGTTGGGAGGGAAAGAGACTGCTCAAAATGCATCCCTGCACAGCAACAGGCATAAAAATTGATCAAGGATCTGCACAGATCCTTCCACCAGTATACCTTTCTGCAAACCACTGAACATGAAAAAGTGGTTAAATGGAGCTGAACAGCTGCTGTTCCAAAAGTATGCATCCAGGCTAAACAATGACAGTTCCCTCAGCTGCTCCTCATAAGACTTATGCTCTAGACCCTTCACCAGCCTCGTTGCTCTTCTTTGGACGTGCTCCAGCACCTCAATGTCTTTCTTACTGAGGGGCCCAAAACTTTTCAGTCCCTTTCTTCCTCATCTTAGTTTGAGGGTAGAAGACAAAGTTCATGAGGATAGGTAGCAGAATGAAAAGAAATGCCAAGTTAACACTTACTGAAAGTACAATTTCACATTGCTGCTTGGCAAGTCTATACAAGAAGAATCAATTTTATATAAACTACAGACAGTCTTTGTGAAGCGTGTAAAATAACCTTGAGAAAGATAACACTGAAGTATAATATATATATCTAACACAATGGAAAAGAGTAGGCTTAAGACAGTTATCTATTACACCTTTTAAAGTTCCTAATTAAGGGTCAATTTTTTTTTTTTTTTTGCAGGCTTCCTCTTACACAAGGTATTAAAAACACTTTAAGTTTCAGGAAAGTACACAAGTAGTCAACTTAAGTGAAAGGTTGAAGGGTTATTCACAGTAGTTGTACAGTTTCCTGGTGAAAGGCATCTACCTGTACATTCTCTTCTGTATTTTTATTTCTGGCATTTCAATGCACAATAGAGCACAAAATTCATTAGAAGATGCAGTTAGTTAAAAACACACCAAAAAATAAAATTGCTTCTTGTCCTTTCTTTTACCATTGATACAGGTAAGTAATAAAGCAAATATATGCAAGTTTATTGCTGCTGCTTGAAGGTCAGAATTAAAGAAACAAATTACACATCTCAACAGAGATTATACTTGGGTAAACGGATAGTGGGAGTAAGAAGAGGAGGGAAATTAAACTCTCAATGATCAGACAGAAGGGGAACAGACACAAGCCTTCATCAGTCAGGATTTAGTCTGAAGAAGTCAATTACACAAATCCTGAAAGAATCGATACTTGAGTAAGCTTCAGAAAACAAGAAATACAACTTTGTCTTAACACTGAACAGGGAATATCTGCAACTAAAACCTAGGTATGTGACTGAAAGATACAGTACTGCTCCCCATTTTATCCTGCAATTGTTTGTCAGTTTTGATAAAGCTATGATTCATCACCAGAGGGGAAGGGGTGAGAACACGACCAATAATTATATTCCTCTGATGTGGTCACTTCCCACTTTTACATATGTAGTAACACCTGTGCCAGCAGCAGTAGTAGCAGCATCTAAGACACCTGGTGGCAGCAATGTCATAGACTTAACCTATGCTTGAAGAGACATCCTCAGCGAGTCTCCCAATAACAGAACAGGCATCAGAACTGAAGTCTGTGCTTGCCTGCACCAGGTTCTAGCATGACTGAGCACAACTGACCTGTAACTAGTCACAATTATACAGTCCTTCCAGGTCTTCAGCTGGAAAAAATAAAGTTGGCGAACCCTTAAGTTTCCAGGATCCCATAATTCATGAGAACATTCAGAAGAAGTCTACTGCTAATACTGTTATTACTGTACAGGAAGGAATAACTAGAACATGCAAAAAGAAGTATGTTTTTAAAATATAGGAAGTTAGGAACACTGCATCAGACATGAGTTCACTAACTTGGTGAGATACAAAGCATTTTGCCTTACTTCCTCAAAGTGAACAAATGGCAGAAGTGGGATCAGAAGTGTAAGGAGCATGCAAATACAACATGCATCATGAACACAGCAGCAGAAAACCACTTTTGCTTCTCCTGCAGGACAGCAGTTGATCAGAATGTTTCCTCTTTATCTAATGTCACAAGAAATCTTAATGCCGGACTCCCAGTAGCAAAGTTTATCTTTTGTCACAGTAGCACTGGGGGAATTTTTATTTTCAACAATGCCAAACATGGCTACACTGCTACACTAGTACACTTCAATATCATGTGCAATACTAGATGGAAGGCTCATGCTCAGTGCTCAGAGACAGACAGATGCAAGCATGCTGCTTAGAGACTGGGGCAGTCAGCTATACCTCAAGTCCCTCTTGAAAAGATAATGACAGAGAACATTTACAACTCCAAAAGGGCTAGAATAATCTGTCTGTCTGACAGGCTTCAAAAGAATTCAGCCAGTGTAGATTTTTAGGTTTCCACTTAAATTTTAAGAAGTATGAATACAATATACCTGGCAGTAACGTGCCTCGCTTTTCCCAGGAAAATCAAACATCAGCAAAATTGTACCACCTGCAAGTCTCTCAGATTACTAGCTTGTTTTTCAGAGCTGTGCTGTGTGTGAATATACACATTAATACAAGTCTACACTATTACTCTCCCCACACTCTCACATCAGCACAAACATTCATAAGCAAAACAAGTAGGCCAAGCTGAAGAACTGAACCAAATTCCACTTTCGCAGAAAACAGTTACTAAGACTAATCAGTACATTGCTTAATCCCACAATTTCCTTTGGGAAACTTGCACTCTTCAGCATCAGCCATGTAAACTGCATAGCAGCTTCAGAGTAAATTAAGAACTATACCCATACTTTTATCAAATCATTCATATATTTCCCTTTGCTCTCCACACAACCAGTAAGAGAAGAATTTTAAACAGCAGATATGAAGCCTATGGCTTAGACATGACCTCCTCTGGAATCTCTCAGGTCCTCAGGAATCTGGTCTAAGAATGGCAAGCAACTGTTTAGGCTTCAGTCATTTCTATTCTAAGGTTGCTCTAGGCAGCACTTGTGCTTCCTGACACAGAAGTCTGGAAAAAAAAAGATGGCTATAAGTTTTATTCAATTTATTCATCCTGAGAGGCTGAACATAAGGGGCAGTAATCAAAATGCTGGGTTGTACAAAAATAATCAGTATTAGAACAGAGAGCTCATCTATTTATTTCCACTTTAAAATTGCTATTTGATCCATGGAAGATAAATGGATAAGTTTGCTATCTGATACCAGTTCACAATAAGGCTTATGCATATTACACACAGCTTATTACAGAATTGAAGTGTTAGCTGAACCGAATTCTTGATGAGCTATTAACCAGCTGGAGCATCTTGTCACTTGGCTCAGATGGCTCATTAAAAGTTTTGAAGCTCATGTCAATTCTCATTTTGCACTGAACTGATCGCTTTGTCAGTGAGAGGGAAGGTACAGCCAATCATCTCAGTTTAATTTTACTATGAAAATCCAATTCTCCATTCAGGGGGTGACAATACTGCAGGAAAAAAGCCTCCACAATCCATTCTGGTTACCTTACAGATTTATTAACAATTGTATCAAAAGAGAAACTGTAGCTCTTTGTTTCACATATCTCTGTATGACCATAAGAGTCCTTTTGTGAGTAGGTACACATCTAGAACATTAGGGTGAAGCTTCAACTGATTTTGATACAAGCAAATCAATTTAGAGAATCAAAAACATACTACAATTCTTCATTCTATATACTTCACAAAGCTACTGGTGAAGGGCAAGAGTTAGCTATAATCACTTTTCAGTATGTTGGAAAGTTGTATCAATATGCTGGTTGGAAGCCATGCAGAAGCATCAAGATTTACTAATAACAAACAAAGCAGAAGGTACACAAAAACTAGTAATGTTCCTGTGTCTCTGACTAGTTCCCTTGCAAAAATCCCAGCATAAAGCCTAGAGGCAATAAACTTAAATTATCTATGCAAGTATTTAAGCAGCAGTCCCTGCAAGGCTGCCCCCTGCACTCCTCCAGTTGTAAAATGAACTCACATCAGCCTACACTACTCATTAGCTTCAAGTTTACATATAACATCAGTATATATATATTGCATATGCAGCCTGATTACACCAGAGAAGTTACTCTTCTCAGTTTTGTTTCTTTTTCTGCAAACACATCCAAAAAAAGTACTTCATCTACTTTACAAAATTGTGGATTACTATCAGTTATGACAGCATAACATACGAAGTGTAGGCCAAGTACTGGCAGCCAACAGAAAATCCTTACAATAATCACTAAAGAACTCCATGCCAGACATCTCTTGTTCAGAGACAGATCTCTCATTCAGTGATCCTTCCAGGAGTCATCATAAACCCCTCAAATAATTGCCAGGTGTTCTGCATGTTCTTGCAAGACAGATGAAATCAAAAAGGGATCTCCTGTAGGGAAAGACTAAAGAGTTCCAGAAACAGTGAGTTATAGGAGGTGACCAAAATTTGCATTCTAGATGAGGTCTCAGGAATACCTTACATAAACAGTAGTATTAGTACTGGCATTTCACAAACATTAAAGTCCTAAGACACACTGGAGTAGCACTTTATTTTTTCTAAGCTTCACTGCATGAATGATGCAGCCTTCCTGTGATCTACCAGAATGCCCACCTTCACCTCAGACTTCTCATAAAGGGAGGCAGTAATAATTCTTCCATGCTTACCTGACAGGTTTACTTATGAAATCAGGTTCTCTCATCGCTTGTATGATTATTGTAGACTTTCACAATGATACCAATACATTAGACACACCTACGTTTACAACGAACCTTGTACATCTTCCTTGGCAAACACCACACAAGATGTAGATCTAAAAAGCTACTTTAAAAGTCAGAAATATTTCAGACAACATCAAATGCACCACTAATATGTAAATTTAAAAATATGCATATTATCTTTCACAGAGCAAGGAAACTGAACATAGATGAGTCAGGAGAAAGAAAACACTCAAACATTTAACAGTAGGCAAGTGGCATTATGAACAACAAAGAATACTGGCATGAGGACGCATAGTCTGCATCCAGAAGCATAATTAGCTTTACTGTTCAACCCTGAATAATTTTAAAATTAGTTAAAATAGAAGGGAACAGTGTAACTGAAATGCAGATGGAGTGACCAGTTAGCTCCTATTATCTAAAGCAACACAGGATACAATACATAAAAACAGTGTTTTGCTGTACAATAAATCAAGGTAATATGCACACCTTGGACATAAAAAGGCTATCTTTATAAAAGTTGGAAAAAAAAAATCCTTAAGTGTTGGACTGACCTACAAGAAAAGGCTAGTGCTGTAAAACAGCCAAGATGAAAGATTATCAACAGAGTAATCTCCAAGGTGATTCAAAGCAGACAGCTAGGGAAAGTGCTAGAGAAGTTTAAGATGAATATTCAGGATTTTTTCTTGGAATTTGGGGACTACATATAGTAGTACTGCCATTGACAAGATTAGTCTGTATTAAACTAAGGTTTTTTCTGAAGAATACTACTGGGAATATCCTGCACTGTCAGAAGACCAACTAGGACCTAGGCAGCCTCAGATACTCACCACAACCTGTCTGTATATCAGCTATTCAAACTGTTACAGCTTATTCAAAAAGTCTGTTTCTCATTATGTTGTGCTTTAGTCACATACTGCCTGTCCTTGGTCTGGTGCCACTTTATCTCAACTGTTTGAACAGGAACGCTGAAGGAATTTCTTGAAGACTAACTATAATGCCCAAGGATGTCATGATCCAAAGGGCCTACCTTAAATGGGTCATCACAAACAGGCTTGTTTTCAGTTTACCTCCTACTTTGTCACACTGAAGAACTCTACCTGCAGTTCAAAATTAATTTTAGTTGTGAACTAATGAGCATCAGCCAAAAGTTAAAAACATTCAAATACTCTTTTCATACAGTGAAATATCTGATGTTCTGTGCATCATATACCAAAATTATTAATTATAATCATGTTTAACATTGAAAAAGCTTCCTTAGCCAAAAGTTATCTGAAAACATTTTTAGCACCATGACTCTGACTGAAACACATACTTATGTGTTCAGCGAGTCTGCATACACAAGCAGCCATGGAAGCTGGAATTCAAATGAAAGTGGTTTGTCACAAAAACTGCAGAAGTGTTTTAGTACTGCATCCCTTGCTTCAGTGGCAATAACTACACTTCTGTGGGGATAAGAGTAAGTAGATTCGAGACATTCCGAATTTCTGTTTGAATTAAATTCCTTGCCCTACCACACAACCCCAAACAACATCAGTAAAACAATTTTAATTAAGCTAAAGACAATATCACAAAGATAACAGACTTTCAGACCTGGTTTTAGTCTCAAATCCACTAGTTACTACTTTAACAAGTACGCAGGCTTACTCTTGCTAGAAAGGTCAGTCAAGAATTACCTTGTCCCACTCTTGAGACAACCAAGGCACAAGCCCCCTTTTTCACAGGCAGAGACAGGATCTCTGGACAGATACCTAATACAGCAGCCATATTAATTTTCAGAATAAGAGCCTTTTGTCCAACTATCAGGCAACAGGACGTGAGCAGAAACAGGACTAAGTCCATATAAGCAGCACTCTGGAAGCACCCAAGAACCAGCTCCTTCGCTCATCCTCTGTTGCCACTTCCACATTTTCTTCAATTAACTCTGAAACAATCCGAGTGCCAAGATAAACTTTCCAATCGAAATTCTAATGTTTGGATGCTTAGTATCTAGAAATATTGATGAGAACCTCACCGATTTCTTCTGAAGAGTTGCAGATAGCATCATCATTTTTTCTCCTTAGGACCCTACCACTACTATATAAAATTCTTCCACAAGACGGGTAGGATCCAAATAGGAACTTCAGTACTTTCAATGGACAGCTGTGTGAAATAGTCTCTTGCAAGTCCAATTCTAAGACTTCTTATGCTAAGGGATCAAAAGGTGGCAGTGTCGTTAGATAGTTTTAAATCCTCAAAATACAAGAAAATTCTTAAGACAGGTTTCTTGTTACCACCACAGGGTTTTGTGCTTCGAAATTTAAGTTTGTTAGTCTGGGCCACAAAATTGAATTATTACAAAAGAGGCAGAGAGGGAGGTAAGTACTTCAACAACTCCTCATTTTCTAATTGTTTACCTAAAATGAGGACCAAGTGTAAGCACCTGCTGCTGCAGCACCTCAGAAATATTAGAAATAGGCTTCAGTAGCCAGTAACAATATTAGACTACAGAGTAGCAAGTTTTAAAACTCAAAATTTAGGATTAACTGCACCAGCATTGATACTTAACACCCTGCAATTTTGAAAGAGGGATGAGACCAACGGGATGTCCAATGAGCAGGAGTTGGACAGATGAATCAGTCTCAAAGTTACAGTCCTATCTTCAAAGCTGTTAGCAGACTGAAAAATTTATGAACAGGCTTCTTCAGAATGAGTTGCAACATATCTGTCCATCAGAAACAGACATTCCTCCTTGTGATTTCACTTTGCAAGTAATAAAATCCAGACTGCACTGCAAACAAAGAACTGCAGTTCCCCCCCCTGCTTGCTCTTGCCCTGAGCACTTTGGCTACAGAGGCTGCTAGTTTTTTGATGCTATTTTAATCTCTCCTATGCTTCCAACACATGTTGGATCTCTCAGAAACTTTCTTGTAATCTATTTCAAAGTGTGCTTTCTCAGACAGACCTAGTCCGTACTTCCATACCTGCTGTTGAAGGTTCACATAACCAATCGGTTTGGCTCTACATCATAGCAAATTAATGCTCAATACAAACCAAACTAAGATAGCCTGAGCACTTTCGACATACTAAATTGCTGACACAGTCCAAACAACTCCATTTCAGAATTAGTCACTCACATAAGGTGGAAACTGAAATTTGTGCCACTATGAACTTTTTATCTCAACTGACTTCAGCACGCTTGTGTCTAAATAAGGACTTCACAAGAGATCTATTAGCAGTGATCAGCTTTGTAGAAATAGGACGTGTTTCTCCAAAATTCATGTTCTTTCCAAAGACAGACAGTGGAATAGGATGGTATTGTAAGAACATGGTGAAATCTTAACAACATAGAAGACACTATAGCTATAAGTACCTAGAATTTAGTTTTTAAAAAAATGGAGGAAACAATTTCCAGGTAATCCAAGGGATAACTACCTTTTCCTATTATAAGCTCCTGCCAACTCTTCCTTCTAAAGCACTTTCAAGTTTCCACTTCCCAGGAGGGGCAAACAACATTAGACATAGCACAGACCCAGTTCTGAGCTAATTAAAAAGGAATTCCCATACAGTGTGCTAGATACTAAACACTAGACCAAACTAAAAGCAGTCAAGTACTACTCTGATTATAGCTGTGTTTAAACTGTTTAGAGTTTTTGCACTTGTTTAATTTACATACACTTCTTTGGACTTTTATTTTTCCCCTCCTTCCGCACAAAGACTACTATCATTTAAAAACCCACAAACATTTCCCTAACTCTGCAGTCTGTATATCAACAGTGTGTTTGCTGGTGGCCCTATTTCACTTAAACCCTGAACATCAAGAGTCCAGTTTGATGTGAAAAATCCAAAAGGTATTTAAAAGACCGAACTGTAAACATACAAACTCCTGTATTTTAAAATACATTATACAGAAAAAGATAAAGACAATTGCCAAATCTAGTAAAAAAATAGTATCTATATTCCATTCTATCCATATCATTTTTCTCTCAAGGATTGTGGGAAAGCAAACAGATTTTGACAAGGGCGTTTGCTTTTAAAATAATTTAAAAATTCACTTTGCAAGATCCAAATTTACGGTAACTAAAGCCATCTGAGCAGTATATTTTCACAGATGTTTGCATCAGACTAACTACAACATATCAGTACCAAAGCTAGTTCTCTGTTATCTGAACACTGAGGTTAATAGCTGCAAAGTTGGCTGCTCTGCAAAAATAAAGGCTGCTATTCCAAAACATATTTTCTACTTGAAAACACCAATTCCTATTCCTCCAGAGAAACTTACGTCCTGATGAAGCAAGCCATTTCTGAGGATATTAAACTTTACTAACTTAAACAGTTGCAACACAAACAAGGGAACTGAATTATATTGTACAGCTTTGTATCTTGCATTTCCCAACCTGAGGGTTTGACTTACACTTGCTGTACAAAAAGTAATTATACATTTGTAAAACACAAGCCAACACGCATTGTTAAGTTGAACAAACTGCTTCATATGACATCATATGGATGTTAACACGGACTACTGGCAGACTAGAACATGGATCAAGTCTTTAGAGTTTAAAAAGATACAGTTTCCAACTAAGTGCAATCTAGAAAATGTCACTTATTTTAAAGCTTTATTATATGAAAAACATTTACTTGGAAATACTTCCTCAGCATAAAGACAACCCACCTGTCTCAACACTGCTTTTAAGTGCCTGCTTCACAACTTGATGTACAAAAGCTTAAGGATGCAACAACGCAAGCGCTTTTCTCTGAAGCATCTGTACTACCTTGGCTGAAGCTTCTTAAACAATTAAGCTCAAAACAGACACTTGGCTTGAAAACTTGCAGCCTAAGTGGTTAACATACACACCAGTTGGGCAACTGAAAGCGAGATCTTTCGACGGAATCAAGCTTAAGTGGTGCTACCTAATGTCTTACTCCCCTGTGTCCTAGTAAAGAATTTAGAAGTATGTGACCACTATATGTAAACACAGAGCATTACCAACACATTTCTTCCAAAGACACCCTGCAAAATTACAGGCCATTACAGATCCAAACTCCAGGAAAGTTGTGTACTTATGCTAGAGAGCTGACCTCTCAATCTTCTTGATTGACTGTGCAGTCCAAGAAGTGCACTGACTTCAGTAAGCAGCTTCCTAACACTGGGTGAGTGAACTGTATTCATACTGTCAAGAGGAGAAAACACCTGATTGACATTCATGTATAGCACATGCATCACCTGCACTGCACTAAGAGTATTACAACAATATATATACAACTGATTTCTCAGTTCTGGGCTCTCAGACACAGACTCTTTTCACTTCACTTCAATCCAGGTTAAAACCAAAAGGTTTCATGGCATTAGACAATATTTATTTCATAGAGTATTTCCGGTGACTGATGAGACTCATCTGGAAAGAGATAAAATGTTCTCCCTTAGATTAAGATCAGCAGTTTTACTGAAGGAATGCAGCCCATCATGAACATGAAAGACAAATATGCAAATTTTCATACTTTCTGAAGAAGCAAAATACGTATCAACTTGCATATCATGTCCACCGATGGGTGGTAATGCAAAGAAATTGTGTTATATACAGCTTAATAATTTTAACCATGATTTTAGGCATTGTCACCATATCGTGCACTGAACATTCAAATACTAAATCGTTGTCGTACAATTTTTGCCAGCAATGCCCAGAGGGGCTGCAAAAGTAAGCAAGATGTCTCTTCATGTCACTTCACCCAAACAACTCCCCAAAATTACTTCTCTTTTGCAACTTTATCTCCCTGCTACTACAATGCTTGGATTTTTAGTTACTCAGCACAACAACATACTCCTCTAATGCTTTTAGAATAGAGTTACTGAAAAGAGCTAACAGCAGCTATTGCTCCTTTTTCAGACCCTTTTCTGAATAAAATCAGAAAACTATTAATGCTCTACAGGTTGCGTTTTCTAAAGCACAACACTCCAAATGTTACACACGAAGCTCAGTCCTTTGAACTACTGCTTAGTAACTCCAGAAGATGTTTTCTGTCCAAAGCTCCATAGTGTCAATATCCAAATTAGATCTACAAGTAATCCAGTGGGGTAAGTTCACTTCTTAGAAGAAGATAGTAGAAAACAGCAAGATGAGACTAGACAATACACATCATCTCCTTGACACTTGGGATCAAAGAAAACTACACTTGACATCCACAACCTATACGGCACAATAACCTAATAATGCCCCACATCAATAACAACTATTGAAAGTAGCTGCAGTGTCACTCAAGTCTACTAGTAAGCCTTCTTCTGCACCCTCTGTCTGGTGCGGTTTCCTCTGCATCACTTCTTTCAGGGAAAGTGGCATACGTGTCATGGAATAACCAGTTGGGTCCCTACGGTTAGCTTATACAGTGTCATTAGTGCTAGTCAGACATTGAATTAGAAGCCAAGATACAAAACAGATAAAACTAAGACCCTTCACCCAATCAAACTTTTTTTCATAGACACTACAACAACAATCATGGAGGAACACTGAAGAAAAAATCATGGTGAGTATTTCGATAGGAACAGGAAAAAAAAAAAACAACAAAAAAACCCCTGTGCTATTATTTGGAGTCTCCACATTATACCATCACAGTCACAGTCCTATTAGATACTCTGGGGTAATGTGGGCATGTGGCTAGATACGAATAGCCTCTGCGCTTCCACCATTCAGGAAGAACTAAAAACCAAACAACGTAATAGCCACAGATGCTTACACAAAAGTGAAACTAAACTGATACAAAGGCAAATTAATTCAGCTTGGTTTCCCCAATAAGACAGTCGATCCCTCTTCTCTTCAATGAAGCTGTCCCAAGATATGATAAAGTGCAGAGCACCATGACCCTTGATCTCTGCTTGACAGCAGTCATCATTCAAGGCACAAGATACTTTGTTATCCTACCATGTCTAACAGACTGTTCAAAACCCACAGAAGACAGCTAGGCTAACATCTATACTTGCTATTTCCAGGAGCACACACTGATGAATCCTAGACCCTCATACTGTAAACCTGATGCTAAACTAGAAAATGACCATTCAGACGAGGTTCCTGATGAAAGACCTCCTAGTGCTTTGACACCAAAGCAAGAGATCACATGCCAATATATGGCTGAAAAAGCATCAACATTTATCAGATTATGACCTATTCCAGACAACGTATTCTACAGGAAGTCAGAGGACAGGGAAAATTAAGTCCATCATAATTCTGAAGGAAGTTGCAGACTTTTTAAAATATATATCCATAAACACCATCAATACGTCAATGAAAAGCAAGCGCTCAGTTCCCATCATCTAGACCAACTGCATGGATTCAAGCACAAGAGAAGTTTTCACTGAAGGACACGTGCAATTGAAAGGCCACAAAATCCTCATTAAAGGACTCCAGAAGAGCTTCAGCCTCCCTACCTCCCACTAGACTCCCTGAACCTCTAGAGCTGAAAATCACCTCTTTCATACTGGCTACAAGGGCTTCTATTGTACAGGCACTGCATTAGTGGATTCTACAAGCCAGAAAACCATTTCTTAAACACAACATACCTGGAAGCAAAAGTGAGATCTATGCAGACAAAGTAACTCAACCAAACAATATTTTGGGAGTTTGTTTTGGGGTTTTTTGGCGGGTTTTGCTGCGGGCTTTTTTGAGGCCTGAGGACACTAGGAGCTAACAGTGTGGTCAGGTGCATTTAATGTTCCATTGTCTGCAAGTGTTAAGATCTTATTTTTAATGTCAATGGTTAAGTACCACTTTGAACTAGAAAGCTTTTGAGCAACAGGCACAACTCCTCTCAAGGTTTGGGAAGCGGGTGGTTCAACTAAAATATGGCCAATTTCCCTGTTGGTTTAGTTGGGCTTTTTTAGCACAAATCTGTAGTTATTGCAAATTTTTGTTTTATTTCTAATTCAGTTTCAGTCCTATACACTGCAGTCTTCACTAGTCAAGAACTACAACCTTGCTTTACATTAGTTTTCTGCAGAGAAGCTATTTTAAGTTAATGACCATGCCCATTCTCCCATTAATGTGTTTTTTCAGTCATGTACTCAGCACTCAAGTTTTTTTTTATGGCACTTTGTTTCACATTATGCTCAGCAGCCCATGCAACACATTGAATTTTGCAACCAAATAGCCAATGGCCACTGGCAGACTTCCACCCTCCCTTTCTCTGTATGATTGGAATAAATCAAGGCTTATTTGCACAGGGATGGCAGCAAAAACCCTCTGCAACCTACAAAGTCAAGTTAACTCCCTTAATTATCAGTGTCAAGTAGATTTATTACAAATCTCATTACACTTGATTCATTGTTAGCTAGGATCACATCAGGTATCTCAGCATTTTGCTAGAAATCCATACTGAAACAGACTGAGGATTATCAACTGGCCAAAAGACTACTGGGTAATAGTCTGGATAAGTGTTCCTACCTAATAAAACTACAAAAGGAAAGGAGACAATTAGAAGATTTCAGAGCAATCCTTTTAGCTACTTTAGAAACAGCATCAGTAAAATCCAGCATCAGCGGTTTAAACATTATCATCAGTATAAGAGGACTTCTGTAATACTCTAGAAAAAATATTGTAACTTCACCTGAAAAAAGAATTTGCATTTCAGTGGTTCAACTTCATTCCTTCTTCTTTCAGTGAGTCTTAGATGCTTCTAACAGTTTCATAGTACAGCTTTATTTCAAGTTAGAGTAATGCTTCCAGCCCTCTAAACTAACAATTTGGTCACCAACTTGTGATCCCAGAGATTCCTGATACACTCACAGCTGTTGGACTGAGTATTTATACATGAAACAACTGACGTACTTCCATCTGGTCTTCATGACAAGAGGATGACTGTATAGAACGGCAAATCACTACTGCTTCCAAACAAAACTCAGGGAAGAGGAAAGGGAAACTGCTGAGTTGGACTGCCCTTGACCCACGACAAACAGACAACTCAGCTGTCACTTATGGTTTGGTCATTTGAGAAGCAGCAGAAAGTATATCTGAAATGAGACACCCTATTCAGCTGAAGCTCAATCTAGTCCATGGATTTTTTTACCTTCCTGGAAAGAGATTTGGCTTGAGAAGGGGGGAGGGAGAAGGCAAGAGTATAAGCCAAATTCCCAAGAGAACTGTAAGCACATTTCCATGGAAAAGATTGATTTACCAGCTGGAAAATCTAAGTTTGGAAGAAGGCTGATCCAGGAGTCAAAATGTAGATGCAGGTTTTAACCATGCTCATTATTATTTTACATAGGGTAGTCAAAGACAGACACAGATACAAAATCCGCTTCATTCCAGAGTACAGGGGGAAACCAGGGAGAGAAAAGAAAAAAAAAAAGAAATCGTTGTTTTGCCAGATGGCTTATACAGGGACCACATGAGGATTCAGGAAGGCCAAAGTTAGAAAATAAAGCAAAAAAACAACATTGGCAATGACTGATACAGTGTTTTGTTGAGGGGGAGGAATGAGAATACTTCCTGAACAGGTAAGAATCAAAAACAATTACCATTCCCACACAGGAACAAGAAAAACAAAAGATACCATTTCCCTGCATATTATTGCCACAGAAGATAAGGACAGAAGTCAAAGGGAAAAGTGGAAAATCGTTTTCTACATCATCAACCAACTCATTCTTTCCATTCTAAATTCCAATGCCAACTTCCTCAGATTTCATACTCCTCTTAACTGACAAAATATAGTTAAAACATCACTATGCTTACAGCCTCCTGCTTTTTAACTGCACTCATCCACACCAACTTAGTTAACATGCCTATCAGTTGCATCATTACCTGGTATTTATCAGTGATTTTAGATAAAGTGGTTGCGCTCCTTCAAATTTTACAAGTTTACCCAAACTATGCTGTTTGTTGCAAAAAGCTGAGGATCAGAAGTTGAGCAAACATATAGTGTTGGATGTGATACAACAGTAAAATCACACAACACAAGCATACTTTAGAAATTCAGTATCATTTTATAAGCTGCCACATTAGGAGCCACAACTGTTTTCTGACAGAGGTCAAACCACTGAAGAATTGTAGTGAAGCAAACCTTCAGTTAAACAATTCAGAACCCCAACCAGCAATATGCAATAATAGTAAATAAGAGAGGCTACCACAAAAAGAATTTTGGGAATTATTTTGGAGATGTTGAAAGTACAGCTAGCTGCTTTAGCACAGCAGATCCTGGCTTACTTCCTTTGGTTACCCCAACCTAATCTAAAACTACTTAAGCTTTCTTCACAAAGCTGAACTATTTCTTTGCTTCACCATTTGAGATAATTACTGTTTGCACTAATGTTAGTTTACATATGTGAAAAAAGGACTACCAGAGCTCTTGCAGTTCTTCTGAATCAGTTAATCAGCAACCTAACTCAAAACTCTATCACTTACACGGTTTAGAACCTAAGGATGGTTTCTCCCAGATGCCAAGGAATGATGGGATTCTACAGTATGGGTTTATCAAGCAGAAACCATTTATAGTAGTAGATACGTTAGGAGTTTTCCCAACATCTCTACATTTAGGGAGCAATACTCTGCAAAGTTTTTCTCGCTCTTGTTTAACTCAACACTTCAGAGCTCTTCACCTATATATCTTAGAAAACAGGCCCAGAAAACCTTCTGGAACAGCTAGTCGTCTACCACTAACTAGGCCACAGAGGCTGGTTTGGAATAGATGTCTCTCCAGTTCCAAAAAAAGAAAACCCTCTTTCAAACATCTTAATTATGGTCACAAAGTTTTACCTTAAAGATGAAATGTGCAGGTTCACAGTCCATTACAAAATATTAAAAAACCCACAACAAATAGCAACAAAATGTTCCTAATTACTCACTGCTGCCCTTATGCAGCTCAAAGTCTGAATACAGACACAAAATGACACTACATGTTCAAGTTACACAAATATTTAATCCACAAATCTGTAAAAACCTGAGAAACTGAGGTATGACAAAAGTAGGTAGCTTATTCAGTGAGATATTACTAGATGAAGAATACAAAGGGAGGCATTTGGGAAAAAAAGCAGTGAGGAAATAAATAAAACTTTAGTACGAGTATTATATTAACGATACTTTCATGAAACTAGTCATTCATAGAAATGGGAATTTTCAGAATCAATTCATTGTTTTAAACTTGCCTGGTCCTAAAACTTTAAAATTCATGTCATTTACATCCTAAGAAACCAGTTCTTTGCCATTCACCTTTCTCTTGTAAATGACTTTTCAACTCTCAAAGTTCCTTAGAAGAAACCACTTCAACATCTGATGAATGACCATCTGTCAACAGTAATGACAGATTTAAGAGTCTCCAACACCAATAAATCAAACTTCAGTTCTCCTTAGTTTTCTGGGATTTGCTCAAATTTGAGAAGATTTCATAATGGATGGAAGAAAAACATTTTTTTTTGAACCCTAGTCCCACAACACAGACGAGACAACTGGCAATTTTTCCCGTTTGAAGTAAATGCTATCATATAGTCATGTTCGGTTGCACTGATATGCTGTAGTTTGGGCTGTATTACTTTTGTGGCACTTTTTTTTCCTACCCTCCCCATACATACACAGTTCCACAACATATATCCCATTCATCTATACAAACACCTTGGAAACTCTAGGGATACCAGCTATAAGAAAAATCACCAGTCTGTCAAAAAAACAAAAAAGGAAGTGAACAGTGTAAGTTATTAAACTATATTAGTCTAATCTGACTGTAGCAAGTTTTGCTTCACAGGCATACTACCTGAATAAACCAAGAAACTCATTTGGACAAAACTGTTTTCACTGCTAACTCCCAGATAGAAGGGACAAATTACAAAGTACAGGGCCATTCTTCAATAGTTGCATTACAATCTAAAGCAACTGGAAAGATTTGTTCTACATAGAAAAAAAAATGCAGTCCCTAAACAACAGGATAACTACTTATATTTTGGTCTGTACATGAGACTTACTTCAAGCAAAAATGCTGCTTGAACTAGAATTCTCTGGGATCTTGTCACTTTCTGCAAACACAAGATGACTACAACTTGAGAGGCCAAAATTCCTTGTTCTTCCTCCTCAGATTTCCGAATTTTTTTTTCTTGCCACTGAAAAGCACTAAACATTCAAGCAGGTAGTCTACAAAACCAAAAGAAGTCCATAGGAAACACTAGAGGAAGACGTGAGTATTAAAGACAGTTTTTTGTGACAGATCTTCAGGTACAGACCATGCACAATCTATTAAAGTACTACACACCATTTAAGTCTTCAGCAGCAAGCCAGAGCCTCTCCACTTTTTTTAATCCTGAGAATAAATACCGAACCTCTCAGATAAATTCAGGCTTGTATCATGCGGTCAGCAAAAGAAACCATAACATCACATGAACTGGCTCACAGTTGCCATCAAGAGGTAAAAAAATTCAAATTCAAGTACCCTCTGCAATATTTTTCCCTCACAGGTACAGATAACCTGAAATGCATTCTGCTTTTGAGCCACTTGTCTGCAGAAAAAAGCTCAAGCTGCATGCAAAGGAAGTAGAGAAAAACCACAGAAAAAACATTCTAAAACTAAACTTAAAGCCTTATTTTTATATCAGACATTTCTGCAGTTTCTCCATTTTCAGCACACTGTTCCTGGCAAACCTAACACTAAGCCCCACATAAATGCAAATAAAACCCATGCCCTCAAAGGCTATTCCAAATACCGTCAATCTCTGTCTACATCCAGAGAGGGCAATATTAAAAAAATTTCAAACACTTCTCAGATAGTATTTCTTACTGTAGGATACTTGTCTAAATGGACTGCTTCTCCAGAACTCTCCAAGTTTAGTCTCACTTATCATATTTTCTCTTTAGGGAAGACTCAAAGGCTGAGAGTCCAAATCAGCTCCAACACTAACAGAGTACATTAAGTTAGCACCTTGCACTTTTATATAGATACACAACTTACATTTCCCAAATGAAAACATACCATAAGCAGCTCAATAAAGAAAGAGACAAAGCAAAAATAGTTTTATGTCAGAAAATATCTGGAAGAATAAAAGCCTCACTTAAAAGAAGCAGATTTAAAAACAGACATGGTAACATTTTGCAACATTTAAGCAAAACCTGCTAACAGTTCAGAAATTGCCGTTAACAGATGCATATTACATAAGTGTACGCAGATTTGCAGATCCTTAAGATAATCAGCCTGGATTGCTGAAGCTTTTAATAGCAATATTTGTGGGTTATTGTTTGTATGTCATTAGTCTTTGCCAGGATAGAAGCAGTCAAATTACATTCAGATTGGGGTCATAAACTCACCAGCAACAATCAGCAAAGGAGTAAGAAGTCACAGGGTTACTCTATGAGAAGAAAATGTCCAAAGAAAACCGGGTAACACCATCAGCTGGATAGTCTTAAACTATCATGAGACTATATTAACTGGCCAAAATCAAATAAAATGCACATAATTGTTGGTATCAGCTTTGTACTATCTTCCGTTTAGCTCAGCATTCCTACATAGTTGTTTCAGATTTACTCCCATTACGTACAAAGAGATCGGTATTCCTATTCTTTTCAAATTCTTCTAAATGGTGGTAATAAGCTTTCAATCACTTAAATGAGTTTTTGCTTTCTGTTGCTAGCCCCGAATCTGCTATTAGAACCCACTACCTTTAACTACTGACACAATAAAATTAGGAATGGCTGATACCATCCAGATGAAAAAGATGATCCAGAACAGCTAAACAGAAACAACAAAGATTCTCCCTCACATAAGGGGTCTAATAAAGCTTATTTTCCACACCATCTGCTATCCTAAAGCAGAAAAATTGCAGTTCAGTGGATAGCTATTGAAAGCTTCTATCAATGACTGTTTATTAACAGAGGCAATAGGATCAGAACCATTCTGGACTATGGCTCAAAACATAGCATCCACATCACAAGTTATCAGAGTTGCCAAAGCTTCCTCTTTGTTTTAATCTTACTGGTAACATGCTAGAAGGAGTCCTGCTAACCACATGCAACACTGGAAGACTTGAAAAGCACCATAGTGATCCTGTCCTGAGAACCAATACTCCAGAGAATTGCTGTCCAGACTATTGCCAGTAGATGAACCAGATTATTTCAGAGTCATGTTCTCGGCCACACTGAGTACAAAAAAAAAAAAAAATGGCATCCCCTACACTAAATTACACAGCCCTGGGCAAAGCATTCGTTCCACTCCTGCTGACACATCACTTAAAACCTCACAGACATTTTAGTTACAAGGTAGATGGCCATCAAGTGTAAACATAATTTCTGAAGGATTTCTAGATTCTAAGTAGGTAGGTAGCATTCCAAAAGAGTCTGCTTAGACCTAAAATGATAAAGCCAAACTTAGCAAGTTTGTCCCTCTGAGTGATTTAGAATGAGTTATCCCCATAAAAACTGCTTACTGCTTTAGATGCATATTAATACTTAAATAGCTTCTGGAAGACAAAAAAAAAAATACCATACCAGTCCAATTTTTAGCACATTACAGTTTCCATTGCTGAAAAATAAACTGAGATCATGTTAAATTGCTTGGAATCCAGGCAAAGAAACACAAAGTGCTGCTTGGAATTATCTAGGCAAATTTGGAAGTCCTTTAGAATAATCTGGGTATATGTAATGCACCTGTCATCACCAGGTGAAGATGACAACTGGGATGAAGTTCAGAAGTATGTTTGAGAACTGAATCTGAATTCTTCTGGTCACTGTATTGCATCCCAGTTATTTTACTCTGGCTTATAAGAAAAAAAGATTTGGCAATATCTCTAGTGGTTTTGTTGCAATGCTCTCCTTTTGGGTTAAGAGGATAGCATCACACAGCATAGAACGTTAAAGTTTATCCTTTGGAGCATGGAGTGAAGGAGTATTCTGCAGGTTATGCACATAGGACAAGAAGTAAGCAAGGTCCCTCTCTCACAGATGACCTCAAGTGAGCCACAGATTCAATCCTAGTCACCTCTTCACTTCCCCCAGCTCTCCCAAGAGGAATAACGAGGAAAACCAAAACCACACATTGAGAAGTGCTGGTATGACGGTTTCTAAATAGGCTGAGGAAGCTGGAAATAAGGCAGAAAGAAAGGTATCTGTAGTATCTTGACCAGAAATATTCTAATACTGTCTAAGGTTCAGTACATAACCTAAATGATTCCCAAAATCAGCTAGCAGTCAGTCCTGGGGACTGTAAGCAGCTTCCATAAAATACTTAAGACGACAGTATAAAATTTGAGTCTCATTCACTAGGACAAGAATTTTAACACCATATTTGAAAAGATTTTCAGATGGCTTGTTAGATAAAAGCCTTTAACTATTCAGAGAAATCGATTTTCAATCAGCACTACAAATCCTACTATTTAGAATAGGAATTGCTTGGAGTATACTGGAAGAGTGTTTTTCCAGACATCATGTACATGTGTCATGATCCAAGTTAAAACCATGGAATTGTTATCTAAAGTTTTAAGAGTCAAAACCAGTAGCTTTCTACCATCTGCTATTAAAAAACAAAACCCACATGCTCTGCCAAGAGAAAGTCCTGTGTCCAGCTGCAGAAGCACTGCAAACTTGCATAATATTTATTATTTTTCTTATAGCCCAAATGTTACAGCCATTATGTAGACTAAAACAAGCTTGAAAATGTGAACTTAAAGACTGAAACAGAAAAATACTCTTCCTTCAACTCAACCACAATTTCAAAGAACCAATTAGTGATCTCAAAAAAAAGTCACTAATCATTACAGGAAATAAGAGTTTCTGAAGAGATGCATGACAGGAAGCATCAAGGCTGCCACTGCTTAGCACAAACTTTGTCACACACAGTATGATGACCTGGATGACAGTTAGAGCTGTGCTGTTTAACAAACCGCTAGTATGAAATAAAAACAGCCATGACAAAATAAGAAAAGGAACGTGGAGCCCAAAGGGGTATTGCTAACCAAAAGGTACAGAATCTACAGTGCACCATGCACTGCATCCATGGAGACTACCACAGATCTGTTACTGCTTGTTTTATTTATTACTCTGCTAGACAGCTCTCAAAGGACTCTATACAGGATGTCTCTGGGGAGTTTTATCAGGTGGGGGTTTTTCCCCCCTTTCAAAGAAAGATTATAGTCCTTATACTTTTCCTTAGCCCTCAAAAGTTTATTTATGAAGCTGAGTGTTTTTATTTTAAACCACAACAGCCCAAACCAAATCTCATTTAAGAGATTTAATTCTGCAGCTCTCAAACCCACCCAAACTGACAAATAAGAACCTGTTTATTTCCATAAGAAATGCTGCATTTTCAGAATGTACTTATCCGATTATATTTATTGCCTCGCAACCAGCCAGTTACAAATTGAACCACAGCCATCTCCAAAAGCGATATCCCTTTGAGGTAAGATTATTTTCCTAAGTAGAGGTCTCCCAACAGCTGCAGCTCCAGAATGTACTTTAAAGCTCCCTTCTCTCTTTCAGGGTCACCTTTGTAAAGTCTGAGGGAGCCTAACCACTGTTTATACTTCTGCAGGTAATTAGTCTGGCTCCTTTCCCATGTCATTTATCAAGTTGTCAATTGTATCAATTACAGCACAAACACTCGGGAATAGGGCTGGGTTTTGTTCTTTAGGCAAAGGAGAAATTTTTACATCAGAGATTTGAAGCCAGTAAGTACCAGTAACTTGTTCTACCCTAGGACATGGAAAACCAACAGGAAATTTAGACATTACTGCACAAAATTTCAAGCTCCCTATGTGTGCACACTTGAAGACACTTGGAAATCCAGTGTAACCTGGAAGTGCTATAAACCCATTGTACACTTATGGTTTTACAGCTTTTTGATTTAAGTATTCTGGAATTTGTAGAGCTGAGAACAGAAAAAGAGCTAATAAGGACAGAATGATGTTCACAGATTGTCACATACCTTTATTAATCTGCATTTGTGACAATTATACATCTGACGCAGAAGTAGCCATGAACAGGAGGCTCGCTGCTGCTGTTACAGTGGCTGTAGCCACATATAGTAATGCTCACAGACTAGTAATTTAAACACTGACAAGAGTAGGCATGGGAGTTGCCATACTGCATTAGACTTGAGCTTGATCTTTCAGTAAGAGTTTTATAAAATATATTTTTAAATATTCAGAATTAAACCACAGTTAGGGCTTTCAAAGAATGTGTATTTGTTTCAGGATGTTGACTATTCCTCCAGAACTAGCAGAATGTAATCTTTTTCCAACAGCACTTGACAGAGAGATGAATTCCAGGTCCACACTCCTCAGCTTCCTCCGGCTGCACAAAGGTTTTGATCTGGTTTTCCACTGGGCTTTAATGTAGCTTGTGCTACATTACGACTGTGCATCAGAGCTAGCATCTTTGCAGTCAGGCCTCCTAGTGAGCAATCTGCAACCAGAAAGACTACAGGATGCCACAGTTATGCGATACAAGACCTTTTTTGGTTGTCAGACTTGAACGTGCAGCTTCTGAAACATTCCCAGCTCAGCCAGTCCAGAAAGCAATGAGATTTTTAAGAATTATACTTTGACTTCAGTAAACTGATATTTATCATGGTGAGCCTGCAGTGGAGCCTATACTCCACATTATAGAAACTACATTCCATTGTCATCTGCTGAACTAAAAATCAGTATTAAATATAACTTTAAGTCTAAGACATAAAGGTAGGTATAGTTAAAATCTGACATGTCACTAGAAGTGAAGATATACATCATATCCAAGCAACTTCCTGTACCATTTTAAGTCAACTTCTATACATTATTACCCCAGAAAAATTCTGACATATGGAAATATTATTTAGCACCTCACTACTTCCTGTAAAAAGTGACGACCAGTTGCATTATCATTTTTACCAGAGTGCACTACAGAATGTCATGGTTCACATTTGGTTGTGGCATTATGTTTGTTCTCCTGGTTTTTCATTACTACTGCCTATATAACTAAAAATCCATTTGTAAGTTGGAGTATTTGTATAGTACACTTGGCCTACAGTTAACAGTCTGCAACAGAACTGCATACATGTAACCTACACTAGTTTACTACTCAGATGATTTCAACAAAAGGTAGCTAAATTCATTCAGCTTCCCCTCAAAGTAGTAATGAGTACAGCATACTCTTCTTGCACCACTTTCACCTTTCAAATTCATTTCTTACCCCCAGAAGCTCTATCTCGCTTAGAGACAGCCTTCAACCTCCTTTTCCCCTTCAGCAGCTCACATGAAGCACAACAACCTAGCACTGCACTGAAGCCAGAGTAAGAATGGCAAAGTGACATATTGGCAAGAAGACGCATTCGTGAACTGTAAGTGCTGACCAACCCACCCTTTCTGTCAAAGGAATACAAAGGACAGGAGTGATACAGCACATACCAGACAAGCGGTGCTGTTCTCCAATGAACACAGGTTACCAGGAATGCGTAAATTATCTTTCCAAACAGTTTCTAAATCATGCTGCCTTTAAGAGAAGACACTGTCCAAATGGAAGAAAAGTCTTCAAATGCCAGACAAATACACAGTTCAAAAAAGAGTCCAATCTACCTCCGTATCACCAAGTGCACTTTCATATTTGAACTTACTAATTTGAATGACAGAACCCAGAGCAATAATTCTAGATACAAGATTCTGCAGTCCTGCAAGTGACTGCACCACCCTGTATTGTTCTGTACACTAGAAGTTAAATTACAGTCTTGATTTAAAACCAACTCAAACTGAAAAAGGGTCTCAGAGGATGACATATTACCCCTAAGATTTGGCTTCTACAACTATGTGACTCTTGCTACTTCTGGCATAAAAGTATTTCTTCACATAGATAAACAGTGAAACAGGAAAAGGCATCACATTTTAGCCGCAATGTTACCTGAACCATACAGAGGTGACAAAAGACTCACTGCTCAGAAATGTAATTTAAAAAGACTAACCAGTAACACAATTGTACAGGAAGTTATTTTAAATTAAAATAGAAAGCAGCGGCAGTAACCACTTTTGCCAACTTCTACCTAAAGATCATAAAAGCAGTAACCCTAACTAATACTTCACTCAATTTGAGAGATGTGCTAATGACAACAGTAGGAGGCACACTTGACTCAGAATAACTACAGTTGAGATGAGTATATACAACGGGCATAAAAGTATTTGAAGGCTAACACTACACTAACAATTTCCTTACAGTAACTGAAACTGAGCACTGGCCCTAAGCAGTTGCTGCTGAGCTCTTCACAGCTCCACTACACTTACAGCAGGGCGGATATTTCACATTTAAATACCTACATCCAATATTTAAACTAGGTTCAGTTATAATTTGCTTCATATAGACAGACCACAAAGTAAACTAGGATAGTCCATCAGTCGCACCTTTGTTCGGATTTTTCTACACATCTACAAGCAACCTTGAAATACTCAATTTCTTCAAATCAAATCTTCCCATCTTCCACAAATCAAGAAAATATAGAGTCTCGGCCAGGACCTCCTTTGCTGGAGATACCAAGAACACCATTAGATCACCCATAGAATTTCAGCTCTTTCTCCTATTTGCTCCACAGTTCAGTACATCAAGGGGCATTACAAGGCAGTTCGAGAGCCTTCTTAAGGATATGGAACAATATTCTCCAGAGTATCATGAGCAACCTGGGAACCCAAGCACATTTTATAAGCAGCATCCAAACTCCCTTTGAAAGGAAGTATATTGAAATTCTCAGATTTTTACACTTTATCACTACACAGAGCGCATACATAAAAATTAGATATAGTTGCCTTATTCAGCATTAAAAAGTCATTCTGCCAGAGACCATTGCAAAGTCTTCTGTGATGTCCTTGATCCACAAGATTCCTACTACAGAATTTGCTCCAATACTAAATGCTGTAGTTTAACTGAGCTGCAAGCAGCTGGCATTTTGCTTCCTTCCAAACAGCAGAGATTTTAAAGAAACTTACGCATTCTAGGTATGCTAGAAAAGCCCTAAAAGAACATACACCCAAAGACTCTGCAAAAGTACCAACTGTTCTCACCACATTCTGTTATACATCTTGCAATCAAGAACTGTGATAAACCTTTATCAACTTTGGACAAGCCATGAGAGGAACAACTTTGCCTGCATAATCATGCTAAGCAGCCTCACTCCAGCAGCACTGTTTAGAAGACTCTAGAGAGGAGGGACACCTAGGATTGCAGCACTTGCTAGCATGAATACAGAGAAGAAAAGCTCTGTGATTGCTAAGGAACATTATTTCAAGACAATTAAAAGTAACCATCAGTTAGTTATGGTTAGTGTAATACAGCATGGAAGAAAATCATTCACATTTCCCTAATAAAATAATTATGCTTTGAAGGTTCACCAATCCTCAAACCATGGCATTCTGGAAAACCAATGACATCTAAGTTTCAGTCCATCTTTGTGAATCCAGATTGTATTTTATACAAATCATGCATAACGAATACCACTAATTATATTTTCCTAGAGAAAGAAGAGGATGTACCCATCATACCAATAAATACCAAGTTCCTCCTTTTATTTCTAGACACAAACAATAAAGCAGGACTTGATCTTAAAATGTTCTACTAGCCATAGAGTCCAGCTACTTTAACAAATACCTTTAACAGCTATAAAATTTATATTGTTGCTTCAAACTTGTAATTTTGTATGCAGTCTCCTTACGACAGGAAAACTACAGCCTTCAGAATAACTCAACCCACAAGGCACTCTATGTATCTAACCTCCAAGCAAAACATCAAATATTTCCCCCTTACAAATACATTCATTCATGCTTTTTGCAATCTGTCATTTTAAATACAACTCATTAAATTCTTTAATCAATTGAAAGCTCAGCAACATGCCCTTTATAAATGAGCTTCTTTAATAAATTACTTCAAAGAAGGTGCTTCTTTAAAGTTTGTCCACATGGTACTGATGATGGCTAGGACGCTTCAACGGAAGCAATGTCAGTGAAAAGTGACTGATGCCAAGCTTGACATTAGTTTCCAATCAGTAAGTAAAGTGTGAAGATTAAAACAGACTTCAGGAGGTAAAGTCAAGGAACTCCAAAACTGCAAAGATTAAAATTTCAAGTAAGTCATAATTTTGGTGCATTATTAATCTCTTCTCAGTTCAAACTGCACATGAAAAGCTCAAGCAGAGCCCATCACCAAATCATTTCACCTTTTGAATTTAAAATTAATGTTCAGAAGACCACCACAGCAAGTACATAGCTAGCATGCAGGAGCAAGGCATGCTTAAGGGTCACAAAGAAAATTGGAAGCTTACTTCCACAGTCAGTAAGCACAGAATAATGGCAATAACATAATGAACCAAGATACTGGTAGAATGCTTGAGCAATCATCCAAAAGCAAAAATGAATACAAATCGAGAAATCTCTTCATAAATTCTCTCAGTTTGACTGGAATAGATATAAAAGTGTTTTTGAGGGGAATAAAGTTTTGGTGCAGCTCCTGCAATCAGTCATTTGTGAGCAGCTAACTGCTTAAAAACCCCACGAAGACTTCTGGGATTTTGACCCAATGCTCTTTTGTCTGCCCTAAATTGGATGATAATGTACACAATACTAATGCACGAACTCCTCTATGAACTGCACCAAAACCCAACACTACAAACAAGCACTACGCTTTTCATTGAATGCTGAGGCTCTGAAAACAAGCTAGGACACCAGGTATTTGTTTCTGATACTCCAAGCTCTTCCCACTTCTTTTAAGGTTGTTGCACAGCAACCTGCGTCTCAGTTATACAAGCTCTGACTTGCGTGAAACTAAGGGTGTTTGCTCTTGCCATTGTTAGACTGGGCTTTTACAGAACTCTGGCTCTGCTCAGGTTAGAAACCTGGTGGAAGACTAGTGTCTTAGTCCAGTTTAACCTACCAGTCATTTGGAAAGATTAAACTTCAAGGGTTTTTTTTAAAGCTTCAGAAAAGACAATTACTTTCTTCCTTTCCTTGTGCCTGTACCAAGTGTGAACCCTAGAACTCAGAATGAAAAAAACAGCTTTGCAAAACTAAGCTATGTGATGCACTACATGACTCTATGTATATTCTACCATCTACAAGAATCCACTGCCTAAAATATACGAAATGTCTGTGAAATTAACATTTTAGTACTTTTTTCTAAGAAAAGCACCTAAACAAATTTTGAATAACTAAGGCTTGCTCAAGTTGATATTCACATTTTCCCTCAGCCTCCCTGAAGCTGTGTACAAGTATTTTTACAATCCTCCAAGCTACCTTTTGGAGGCGTAAAATGCAAGACACTGTAAGAAATGGAAGTGTAGTACATTTTCTGATGATAAAAGCTAAAAAATTCTTCAGAGAGCAGAGTATTTAAAAGAATTAAAACTGACTCCAAGGAAAGGCTGCACATTTCTTCCAAAGGAGTGCCGTAGGTAAGGTCTGCAGTTCCCGGTCTGAATAAAGCAGACCTCGAGTTGATGGATTTTACCTCCCTCAAGCACCCAGCCTAGCACCTGGGAGAGTGTCTGCTCTTTGGTAATTCACAATTTTTATTTACTTATTTTACCTGCAGCTCGCACCAGGCGACTTCCACAGTGGTGTCCGTATCCAGTCCTTTATACACAGTTTTGAAAGAGCCTCTTCCAATCTCGATGTCAAACTTCAGGAAGCGACCATCTGGGGAGATGCCCACTGCCTTGGTCTCAAGCTCTTCGATGTCTTCCTGCTGTGTTCTCCGCTCCTCAAATTCCCGGCTGGCAGCTGACGCGCTGCCAGCGGCACTGGTGGGGGGTAGAGCGGTTGCCTCGTCCTCCTCCTCCTTGGGCAGCAGTAGCGGGGCGGCATCCTTCGCGGCCGGGGGCTCCTGAGCAGACTGTCCTTCGAGGGGAAGCGGTGCAGGTGGCGGCGGCTGCTGCAGCAGCGAGGGAGCCTGGGCAGCGCTGAGAGCGATGCAAGAAGTCCGGCTGGCACCCTCGGGAGGAGAGACCAAGGGAGCGGCGCTGCCTCCCGAGACAGGGGCCGAGGGCGCTGCGGGCTGCAAACTGGGTAGCTCCAAGGCCGTAGCGTTGGAGTCGCAGATCACGCTACGGCGGAAGAAGCGGTGCTCGGTGGCTGCCGCCCCTCGGCTGTCCTTGTCCATGGTGTGGCGGCGGCGCCGGTACTCCTCACTACGGCCTCCGCTCCCTGCTCCGCCGCTAGCTCCACCGGCCCCGGAGGCTCCGTGGTCGGCGGCGGCGGCTCCCAGCTTCTCCCCGATGGAGCTGTCCGAGCTGGAACCGTTCTTGGGCGGCGGCGGCGGAGGAGCCAGGAAGCGAGGGGCCGGGGTGCCGCTGTCTGCGGCGCCCCCCGACATCATGCCCCGGGGGAGCGCTGCGAGGGCGAGGCGGCGGCGGGGAAGGGGGTGGGGGGAGGTGAGGGAAGGGGCCGGTCACTGAGCGGGGAGCGCGCCTGTCCGCGGCTGCCGTTGCAGCTGCAACAGAGGAGGGTCCCAAGGGCTCCTTACGGCGGAGCTGGGAGGCGGCTGCTGGGGAGGCTGAGCCGGCGGGGTGGGTCCCCGGTCAGTGTCTGCATCCATCCTGCAGCGGGGAGCCGGGCAGCGGGGCCGACATGGAGCACCAGGAGCGGAGACGGGGCGCGGGGATGGGGGCGACGAGGAGAGGAAAAACCCAAGCACCGGGCCCGGACGGGGAGGGAGGCGCCCCGAGGCAGGGCCCCGACGGGGGAGAAGCCGGTGCCTCGCCCCGCTGCTTTAAGGCGAGAGGAGCGCGCTGCAATTATTCCCCGGCGATGGCGAGAAAGCGGGGCACGTCCGGGTGCCCCCCCCCGGAGCGAGGGCCTGCGGGGAGGGGAAGGGGGCGGGAGGCGAGGTAGGGAGAGAAGGGGGCAGGCCCCGCACGCCGGCCGCGGAGGAAGCTGCCGCGCTCAGTCACTCGCACCGGGCGGGGGAGGCCTGGGCAGGCCCAGCGCTCTCACCCCGGCTGAGGGGGCAGGGGAAGGGGGCCCGGGGGCTCAGCCCCGCCTCACAGGGGCGCCCATGGCGGCCGCGGCCTCCACCTCCCGGCAGGCAGCCACCGCCCGCGCGCGGCCGGGCCGCGCTCCCTCCAACAGCCGCCGCCGCCGCCTCGCACGGAGCCGGAAACCCTCCTCCTGCCCCCCGCCCGCGGCTCGCAGCCTCTCCTCACCGGGGGCCGCCCGCCACAGGTGAGCCGAGTCCGGGTGGCGCCCCGCGCCGCGGCGGGGCGGGGAGGAGGGAGCGGGAGCCGCCGCGGCCGCCCCGGGGACGTCTCCGCGCTAAATGGCGACGGGAGCCCGAAACCGACACACAGGACGAGGCGGGGGGGTGGAGGGTGGCGGGGGCAGGGCCAGCGCCGCCGGTCACGCCCCCTTCCGCGCCCGCTCTGCGCACGCGCGCCCGCCCGCGCTGGGGGAGCGGCTCGGCCCCGCGCCTCGCCGCAGACTCGGAGGTGGCAGCTCCCGTCGTGCACCGCGCCGCACGCGGAGCATCACGGGAGTTGTAGTCGCCGTTGGTGGGCGGGCGCCGGGCCGGGCCGGGGACGCTGCCCGTGGCTTCCCCCGGGGCAGGGAGGGAGGGAGCGCTCAGCGTGTCCAGCAGCGCCCAGGGTCGGGGGGCCGCTGTGGTGCGGGGGAGCGAGGCTGCCCCCCAACTCCTGCTCTTTCCGAAGCGGGGCGGTGGCGGGGCGCGCAGCCACCTCCTCCGCCGCCGCCCGCCCGGCCCTCGGGGCCGCCTGGGCGGGAGCTGCCGGCCGCGGCGGGTTGGGCCGCAGGAGGTTCAAAAGGCGCTGAGTCTGCTACCGTTGCTTGTTTCTTCAAGTCCTATGTTACACCTATTTAATATGTTATCTTTGTGTTTCCAAACAGCCTTTAAAATTCTTTAAAATTGTGGGTAACGATAACTCCGTGTACATGAATACTGTATGAACAAGTGAGGCTTTTCCTCAGTTTCGGTCATCTGAAGAGGCACTAATCGGCCGGGCAACCTAAAATGCAGTAACCACCATGTAAACACGTGCGCTCCATTATTTAAAAGAAACGGGATTTGCAGCCTTTGCCCTGAAAATTACCAATGTGCTATGGCCACTTCAGTCATGACCGCAGCTCCTGCAGCCGAATCACGGTTATACAGCAGCCAGAGGAGCAGTGGGAGCCCATGTGAACACTGTCACAAATCGGGCATTTTCAGGTTAACAAAGCATTAGAACACGAGTCATCTATTTTATTTATATCATGTTCCTCTTTTGTATTAATAAATGAAAACCAAGCACTTTCCTTCTTACGAGAGCAGTCTTTTGAAGTCAACGGGAATGTACTGAGGGCAGAGTGAACAATTTGGTACCATGCCTTTCAGGCAACTACAAATCAAAAATTACGTTCAGGGAAAAAAAAATGAGGAAATTTCCCTATGTAAATAATACATTCCCAGCAAACACACTGGCATTTCAAATACTTTTTTAAAAGTTACTTTTAAACCAGCAATTTAGAGGAAGTTGTGTGTTGCTGATGTGAGGCCTTAACTCCTTGTGCAGAATGTAACACAAATGGCCCTTTCAGACCTCCACAGCCCCCAGCCACAACATACCAACCTGAGAAATTCTCACATACTTGTATTCCTCACATATAAAATTTAATACCACATGGTAATCAGAATATTGTTGTTTTCTGTACATCTTTCTGTACTACTTCTCTTTGTAATAACAAACAATAATTATACAGTCTTCACAAAGAGGACAAAATGTACTTCATTTTACAACTCTTCAGTAAAGACTTCTGCATGGTTTAAGCCTTCTAGAGCTTGCCTTCAGTGAAAAAGTATATTCGTTAGTGTGCCACTTCAACCGCATCAGCACAAGAGTAGACACTCTGCAAAACAATGCTGAGCAGAACAGAGTAATTTCATTAGCAGCAACGAGTGACTGGATCGAAACTGATTAACTCACAGTTCAGCGTGCCACACCCCGCTGCACTGCCAGCACCAAGGGCACCAGCCATTGACCATCAGCATCTCCTCTGATACCAAGCAGGGTTCAGCTTCACTCAACACTTTGCTACAGGTATTTGTGCATCTCTCTAGACACCAGAATGAAGATTCATTTGCAGCATCAGCAGGCTTATCCATGCTAGCTTTATACTGTTAAGAGTAGGAGGACATAGTAGCAGAGCTTCAGCAAGGCCTGGCAACCAAGGCCCCATTACCTACACTGGTCTTTGCCACTCCATCTTCACCACTGTTGTTGCCTTCTGGAGTTACGTTAAAGAAGACATCTGCTTTCCTCCACTGCCTGTTGCATTTTTACTAACCCTTTGGATGGGGTAAGTAGGAGTAGATAGCAAACCTTGCTCCAGCTTGATGCCTGATGAAACTTTGTGAGCATATACCTAAAATAAGACAGTGATAAATCATTCCTTGTGGTGTAAGCCTACAGAGCTGTTAGGTGAATTCCACTTGCATCATCAGTAGTCTTTGGCAAGCAACTCCCAGGTCTGCGCCCAGCCACATACCATATGATCTACTGCAAAAGGTAGATGGGCTGCAGCTGGGGAACCACCGCCCTGTGGTCTACACATGTGGTTTAAATGAGACCTTGCGTGTAGCCCCCTCTCATACTTAAATGCCTTTCACCCATTGTTCTTAAATATATTTTCCCTTAGTTAATTAAGCAGAAGCTTTGCAAAAGAGACTTGCAGCCCAGCAGTGCATAGCCACAGGGGGCCTGAGGCAGTCTTCCACTAAAAAATTGTTGTAATTATGTAAAAAAGCACCTCCCTGGTGTCTGATCCAGCACATTCCTTACTACTCTTGAAATTCAAGAAGGTGAGTCCTCTGAGCCCAGCGTGTTCACTGCAAGGTCCCTAACACCCAGCTCTTCTCACTGGCTCCTCTTCTGGGCAGAGATAGGTTTAGCAGTTATCTCGGTGTAAAAAAAAAAAAAAAAAAAAAGCTGAGCAGCTGACCTGGAGGTGGGAATGATGGATTTTGTCTTCTTTGGCTATGAAAAATGAAGTGGAATGATATTGGCAATTATATTTTATGTGGGTGTTGTTTTAATTTTGTCATTCTAAAAAAAGACGAATGTAATAAAGAGTATGGGCTTGCTTTCCCTTCAATTTTATTTCTTTTAATCTCTAAAACTGTGTTTAGGCTAAATGGAAAATTTCAGTATTGCAGCAAGATTTAATAAAGCATTAAAGTAAATTCTATATGTATTCTATGTTTAGAAACAAGTAATTAAAATAGTTTTGGTGCCAGAGTTCCTCAGGCAATTAAAAATATTTCTTTTGCCCATTGCTGTAAGAAAAATCCACAGAAATAAGGAGTCTGACTATACTTGAGAAATTACAGGCAAAGAGGCTTAAATAATCTTTTCATTAAATCCAAAGGGCTGGCACTTGACATAGTAAAAATATCCTCCTTCTGTCAAGCCTCTTTGAGTTACAGTCATCTTGCTTGGAACAATAATAGTTTAAAAAATTACTCTGAATGAAGTGTGATTTTGAAGTTGACTGAATCAGAAACTTTTTTTCTGTTTTGCTTTCTCCAGTGAAATTTCATTCACTGTTGGCATTCATGACCTGCCCATGTGACAAAGTATTAATGTGAAACAGCTATTCTCTATTTTCTCTTATGCAATACATTATGCAATACAGAAGGCTATGCCATAATTTTGATGCATGTGATTTTATTCCATAACCTAAGTGCTTTTCAAAGCAAACTGTTGGTCTCAGTTTTATTGCACATTACCAGGTTGCAGCTATAGTGCCATATAAAGACAGTGACAATCCAAATTTTTCTACCACAGTTTCTTCTTTTTCCTTGACATTTCTCAAATCTAGGTTTCTGCCAGTGTTCACTTTTGTTTCTGAATGCTGGAAGTTAGTGAAACAAAGTGTTTCAAGACTGCATGCTTGAGAAATTAGTGTTTAACTTTCCAGATATTATGTTTTGCTTTGTTTTTCCCCCCAGCAAATCAAATTTAATTAGAAACTTGTTCTAAAACCTTACATTTCTGCTATTCTTTTATCTTTAGTGAGGTTTTGTTCTTGCAAGTGGCTCTAGAAGTCAGGTTGATTATGAAATCATTGTAGCCATCTCTAGGATCTATGAGCATTTTAAATATTCAGACTCTGCAGTAAGTGATCCATCAGATGGCGTTGGATGGTGAGTCCTGCCAAAACCTCTGAACGTGGGTAGTCTCTCCACAAGCAGGGACCATGGGAACTGATAAAGAGCAAGAACTACAAGTCTTACAGTGCTCAAAACTAAACATCCCTCTTTGTGCTGTTCAAGCTTACAGAGTCTGCTAGTTCTGCAGAAGGACGGGTCCACACTAGGGCCAAGACACTTGAGCAAAGTATGAGCCCTAACTAAAGGACTAGTGAAAGAGGCAGCCAGAATCTATAAGACAGACTGAATCCAGAGATGATGAATTTATGTGACATTTCTTATTTATTGCTTGAGAAAATGTCAACAACTCTGCACCATAAAACTGTAGTGTAGCATGTGCTTCTTCATCAGATTGAAACCTAAATTTCCCTTTCACCCACCCGTCCATCCCCATCCTAGCTACTAGCATAGAAAGCATAACTCTTTTTCTTTCCCTTCTTTAACCATTCTCTTGAGCTACATAAACAAATGTATTCTAGCCACGTGAAAGTAAACCAGTGAGAGAACCAGTAGAAGGATATATCGCTGGTTTGTTACCTGTGTTTTTTAATGATCAAAGTACAATTTTCAGTTATATGAGTAACCATTTTTATTCTAGAGCTCATTGTAGGCTGTGCTGCTGGCTCCCTGTTGTTTGTATCTAATCAACTATTGTATTTATTATTAGCATCTCTATTTATGTACGTTCTCCAAACATAATCCATTCAGATACAGTCAAACAACAGGAACATGATAAAATAACATTTAAAATAAACACTGAATTTTATCAGAGATGAAACTCAGTTGTTGTTCGTGCACTATTTCAAACTGTATTAAGCCATAATGGTAGATGTTGTGGCCAAATTCAATGTCACTCCTACTGGGGGCAGAGGAAAATCATTGCTCGCTTCATTCTTTATGTCATCTTCCTGGCTATTCTTGCAATGTTTCTTTATACAAGTTTGTGAAGTAGTCTAACAGTGAGTAAGTGTTGTGGAGGCATGGATATTTGCTGAAATCGGCATTGTGTTCTTCCTTTTTCTGTGTCTTTAGTTATTGCTCAGGATGCCTCATTTATGTTTTTTCTCTCTAAGGCTTTAGGGAATTCTATGCTTCACAGTAGTGTCATAACACTTCTAAAGCAAGTACAGAAGCAGGGGCACTGCTTTAATGAAAAGGAGCTGTTTGATGAAGGTGGGTGGAGGGAAGTGTGAAAAAGATGGTGATGGTTTGCGACTGAATCTGTTAGTGATGCTGTGCAGCAGTCAACCTGCCCTGCTTGCTGTTCACCGCTCACAAGCTGATGAAAATCAATCACGCTCACAGCAGGTCCAGTCCTGCTCCTTCTACATCAAAGTACAAAAATAAAATACTACTCACTTTAGTCAAAGCAGGAGGAGGCTTATAGTCCAGGATAAAGAACTTCCTCATGTCCTTCATAAGCACAGTCTGGTCCAAATGCAAAGCATTAGTCTGTTCCTGGGTTGTTTATCCCGGCTCCAGTACTGGAAGGTACTAGTTATTTCTGAAAGGTGTTGTGCATTCCTGAAGGATAACAAGTGCTCTCCATGGCCACTGGTGGCCGGGAAAGTGAGAGTACGCAGCCCCTCATGGCAGGGCTCAACACCTTGCAGAATTGAGCCCTTGATAAGGCAGGAGTCCTAAAGAAAAAAGGAACATGTGATCTATTTGGCTGAAGAGAGCAATATAAATCTTGAGTAACCTTCTCAGACCACTTCTCTCCTTGCAAACTACTTAGCACAAGGAGTGATTGGCATGTTGTGCATGTTACAGAGCTGTCAGCTTGTGGACTCAGTCAGCTGGCTCCTCTGGGGGAGGGAGCGAAGGCACAAAGTTGAAACATAACACATTCTGGCAATCCACAGCTGATGCATGGCCTACTGTAGTGGTTTGTCAGTAGTGAAAGTGTTTATTGATATAAGCACTCTGGTATTAAAAGTGACTTAAAACAAAGCTCCTACCTGAATGACCTCTGCTACACATGTGCAGTTTTCACACTCATGTAGTTTCAGTGATGTAATTACAGTCTAATGAAAAAATATCCAGTGTAAACAAGCTCTTGGGGACCACTGCCAGATGACACAGGGCAGAGCAGCTCTCATGTTGCTCAAATCTGTGTCCAAGGCTGGGCAGAGAATCAGGGAGCGGTAGCTGTCTCGCAGATAGTGCGACATCTTTTGCTGCTCTTGATCTTAAGTGAAATGCTCCAGGGAATCTACTTCATGTTTATCAGAGATCTCAGGAGGCTGATGAGTGTCTTAAAGCTCCAGGTGAGAAGGGAGAGGAGATCTGAGTGTATTTGAAAACTGATAGAAACTAGAAAAGATCTCAGTTTCATTTGCATCCATGTGATACTACCTAGATGCGGACAGCCCTGATAGGACTGTCACAAATTGTTGATGACTAACTGTGTCGCAAAACACCAGCCTCTCCAAACTGATGAGGTACACAAGAACTCATCAAATAGCCTCAAATAAAGCAGAATGGAAATTAATAGTTAAACTGTCTTTGAGATGTGACAGAAATGTTTTTAAAAGTATTTCAAATATATATATGAGACTCCTCTATTTTAATGTCTTTCTCTGAACACAGCGGTTCTGCTGGTTTGGTTCTGAAACATCAATCTTTTAAAATATTTCTGTTTCATTCTTATTCTCTGAAAGCAACTTTCCCTTCTTATACATCCCTCCACAAACTATTAGCTGCCACCGATAGCTGGAAATTGTGGGGACACAAGCAACATCACACTAAAGACAAGACTGAAGTATAGCAGGAGTGATGTTCTTCTGCTCAATCAACTCCTCAATTGCCTTAGGTAGATAGGACAAAGCCTCAGGCAACAGGTATGTTTAGATACAGCCATGGCTTCAAAACTTTCAGCTAGACAAAGATTAAGTAGACAGATTGTCTACAGCAACACCAGTATAAAGGACAAATTATTAAAACTTTTTCATGATTCAGACTCATATCCTGTAGTCCGGTCCACCCTCTTTGGGATGCAGTGCTTAACTTCTCCTGGTACCTACAACCTGAACTGGGAGCTGTTTACTCACAGCACCTTGTACCCCCATCAGTAGCCTCTCCACTGTGGCTGGAGATGGGCACACAAATGTGCATTGTCAGGACCCAAATCCACAAACACTTCAACTGGGAAACTATTTAGTCCTATGAATAGTCCCATTGACATTTTACATTGCAGACAGCAGTGTTGAAGGATCAGGCTCTTAGTGATTATGTGATTACGTGATTACAGGTACAGCAGTTAAGATTCAAAACAATGCAGGTCATGGAAATGCAAATCATTATGGTCTCTCCTAAAGTACTAAAAATCCCCAAATCAAACATCAGTACCTAAAATTAGATCCACAATCAAGTGATAGAGATTACACAACATTCATTACAAGGTTTGCCAGGATTTTCAAGCAGAAAAGACCCAGAAGGAAATATAGGACTTCTAATATCGCAGTGAGTAAATTACTTTTTAAAAACATCTTGCATTACAGGGAATATATAACCTCAGGGGAGCCAAACAGTCTCTGAGCAGCTTACGCTTCTGGCAGCAGCCCAAGATACCATGAGGCACAAATCACACAAATATCTGAGTTTGTGTAAATTCTGTGATCAACATCTGCATGAGCTTTCTTCCTAACAGTAAAAAAATCCTAGCTGATGCTTGGTTTCTTTGCCCAAAATTCAAACATCATATATGTTATCAGACATATCAGAAAAATTATGGTTATTCCTTGAATCTGAATCTTTTGTGTCCCCTCACTCTACTGGATATGTAACATCATACATGATAGATCATGTATTCACATTCAATTGTAACATAAAGCCAACAAAAAGGAGGACAGTTACAATGCTGTGATGATTTCTTCTTTATTAAGCCATTATTTACCTCCTTAAAGGGCCTGAAGTTCTGTTAAAATTTAGGTATTATTACCATGCAGTTATTATCAAGGACTAGAAATGTGATTATTTGGGCATTATAACAGTCTATAAATATTTAAAGCATTAAATGCCAGAGAGGGTTAATGTAGTACAGGAAAGTAACATTAGAACTACTAGGATGAATTGTGGAATGGAAAAATGGAAAAGTTTGAATATGTTTGAATGTGAAATAATCTCCCAGTAAGACAGAGCTGATACTGCATTACTTGACATTGTTTCAGTGACGATCCCAAAAGAGCATTCAAAATCTACTAAGTTGAAACATGTAAGATGAGAGACATATTAAAACATGAAACTGATTACTTGTGCAAACTGCTATAAACAGAGTCCATTACCCTGATACTAAGAGTAATGAGTTCATCACTGTCAGTAAACGGTATAGTTGGAATTATTTGGTTGAGAAAAAAGCCCCACATTGGTTTACATCTCTTAATTTTCACATCCTGAATACGGACACTTTCTTGGTCATACACCCCTCCTGTTTCAAAACCAAGACGTACACCCTCTTTAGTGCTTGTAAAACTGGTAACACCTGTACACCATGCCAGGATATCAAGCTATTCATATCATTTTATCAATGCTGTTGAGATCTTTGTACAGGAGACAGAAGTAACCACCACTGTGGTGTGGTTTCTGACCTGCTTGTTAGCAGCTCAGCTAACTCAGCTGGCTGGTTCAGAGTTTTTAAAGATGCATGCTGACAACAACATGCTCTAAATGTTGGACTAAGCAATTTCAGGATGCATATTTAGCTTGCTGTCTTGATTCCTTTTTCTTTCAAGTTTGCTTGGTAAGAAATATTTTGCCTTAAAAAAGCTGATCACAGACAGACAGCATTTGTCTAAACCTGTAGTACACAACGCAGGCTCTACTTGTGCAGGAGACACTCTTAGTCTGCACGCATGATGTTGGGAATGCTAGAATCCTAACATAATCCTAACTACGTTTTACTTGAGTCTCATTAAGCACTCCGAAAGTAAGCCAAATATTATACATGGGGACTTCCCATGTTAAATCCTCTGCTAGCAGTCAGAAATTTACTCTCTGGATTTTGAGAACATTATACTCACTCAGGATCTGTAGATGTCCCATATTGCTAAATGCTTCCCTCCAAAGGGACTTCTGTACATCCAGGATTTTGAGAGGACCGACACAAAGCCCTTCAGACAGAGGTACAGTGTTCCAGGTGCTACAGCAAGTGATGAGTAGGAAGTTCAAATGTGTTTGCCCAAGAGAAGAGTAGGAGAAAGACAGCTCTCAAATATCCGGGCCGTTGTGAATTCAGGAGGAGGGTGAAATACTGAGGCAGAAAGTGAAAAAAAAAAGGTTATTGAAACCCTTGGAAAAGGTTTTGTATTTTTTCTGTTTAGAGAATGTGGTTTTCATAGTACGAATAAATATCACCACTGGCACTACAAGGTGGGTGAGATCTCTGTCAGAAGGACAGAAGATTGCTGAAGGCAGACCACTGCATATTTTCATGATGTTATGAGAAAGGAACGAGAGCTTAGCTGAGCACAAGTAACCCATATTTTCTCCAGCAGTGTCAGTTTTTAGCTTCCAGTCTATAAACTATGCCTTTTTGTTCTTCACACCAGCGTGAAGTTGTCCCACTAACCCATTCAACCCTGTCCTGCCTCTGTAGTCCTTGAGCAGGTCACATCTTATTCAAATTGTTGAGACACCTGGTACCTCTCTCTAAGTCATCTATGGATTGTTTTCCTGCCTGAATCCCAGATTGCACAATGGGTATGATTGCTGCTTACCAATGTTTGTTATAAAACCTGTGACAGCATTTTTTCCTTGCTGCTCTACAAGAGGAAATAGCATTTTATTTGAAATGCTGCACTGAGTGTCAACATGAGAGGTGTTTTAAAAGAGCTGAGAAGTATGCTGTCAGGAAAACATTTCCAGGCCTACCTTCCCTCCCACATCCAACTGTGTTGAAATAATCAAATGCTATACCACTTGTACTTGGGAAGAGGATGACTAACAGCAGCTTATTACTGCTCAATCTGTTGCCCTCAGCAGCTATTGGTCTTAATCACACCTGCTGGCATGGAGGGGCACAGTTTGCAGTGCAGTGCTCTGGAGGCAACTTAATTTTCAGGGTCTCCCTTGGGAGACAGCAACTGGGACAAGGACTCCACATATTAAGATCCTATCACAGAGGCTGCTCCCATCATATCTGACTCAGGAGATGGCCTGAACACCCTGGCTCTGAGCCTCCCCAGGTCAGCCCTGTCCCGCTGGCGGCCCTGGACCAGCCCATGTAGTACTGCATAGAAAGGAGAAAGTGGTTGCTAATTTCTTCCTGCTCCATCCCTCTGCAGCAGAGACTGAACCTTGCTCAGTGGCACTGGATATTAGTTTCTGCTTTCCTCCCAGTTTGCTGCTGCAGTAGCAAAGAGTTGGCAGAGGGCCTTCTGTATCATATTTGATCTGTTGACACTTGCAGCAGTGCTGGACTCTTAACACTGTAGGAGTTTCCGTCTGGAGAAATATGGTAGCCCTTCCTGCCTCCTCATTCCACTCCCTACGGAAAACCTCCCTCTTGTTTTTCCAAATTCTAGGCCAAATAAAATATACCAAAATAACACTGGAGACAGGGAAGGAATCTCGCCTCAAACTTGGCCTTGGAGCAATACGTGCAACCATTCCTTGTCTCACAAGTGAAGTCACGCGGGTGAAATCCAGGCAGGGTTTCATCAGCAGGGACTGATGAACCCTGGCTGCTATGCAAACAGATATCCCCCTTGTTTGTGGTGGCCAGAATGACCACTTTTGTCTGTTTTCATGCTAGGTTGAGTTCATGAGAGTCCAGGCATTATACTCTTCAGCTGGCTAACTTAAAACTTTCTAGGAAGGAAAGGGCCAGAAGGTCTTGAACTGTGGTGGTGTAGTTGCCTGCTGGCCAATGCGCTGTGACTTTTCACCATTGAATGGAGAAAAGGCAGGAAAGCAATACTTTTATCAGAGTTATTAGAGATCCTGCCTCAATCTTAAAGTTTTTTATTACTTCAAGGATGTTCTTCTAAGTAATCACATAGTTCTGCTGCACTCATATAATAATGTATTCAACACCTGACATGTGAGCTAGAGGGTGGCTTTCTATAGCATAACCCGCCCCCAACAAAGCAACCATTATTATCCTGTCTATGCGGAGCACAGCTCTTTTATAGGAAACCTTTTGCATGTGGGGCAGCAAGGCCCTGCACAGAGGTACTACAGAGCATCCTTTCTTACTTACAGTTCCTCAGTGTCATTCCAGGCTCGAGCCATTACATCATCTCACCATCAAGCAAGCTGGGATTTGGTCCAGAGCTGATGATGTAGTATAGTACTGTTCTTTACTTAGAAGTAAGATAAGCATTATTATCAAGCTTCTGTCATCACTGTCTCACCTGGGGCATCTTTAATGCGTCATACTCCTGCACAGTTAGATTAATGGTGCAGTCCCTATAAAACAGGCAGAGGGGGTTTCTCTAAAATGCAGCTTCTCTGTCTGTTTCTGCTGGGGTGTGTGCTTGAAAAGCATATTACCAAGTAAAACCCTATTTAATTTACCCTATCTTATATGGATTTTCCACCCTATGTGCAATCATTGTCAGGACAATATGTCTGGTGATAATGAATAGCCACATACTGTGTGCTGTAACTTCAGCTCTTTTCAGGGAGTTTTGATCTCTTCCTGATTTCCATCTGCTACCTGTTCTAACAAAGGCCATATGGCTCATCAGAGCCACCTATGCGCTGGTTAGGTGGGATGAAGGTGTTTGAAGTAGCACTGTTCTCCTGAGGAAATTTCCATTTCAGGTATAGGCTGAGAACAGGGTTACCAACTAGTTGTGGACACTTCTAGGATACATGAACTTAAAGGCCAAAAGGGATCATCACCACAGTCTGACTGGACGCCCTATTTAACCTGAGCTGTAGAATGACAGTGGTTCTTTCACTCCCATATGATAAGCCTAACTGGTTGAACCACATTGGAATCGTAGAGGTGTTCAGTATCTAAACAAAGGCCTGAGGATGCCCTTCTGCAATTTGTCTCCAAGCCTCCATGAGTGTTGTCAAGTCAGCTGGTACAGGCAGCAAGTTAATTTATACCAGGTGAAGTGCTCAGCCTCCATTTTCTCCTCCTTTCTCTTATGTTCCCCTCCTCATCTGGTACTGGTATACTATTTTCAGTAGATGCAAATTGCTTGTAAAAATGTATATATCAAATTTGTTATCTTAGAAAGAAGTTCCCCCAATGGTCTAGTGTTATTTGGCAGCATATATTTATATTTATCTAGCTTTATAATGGCAGCATTATTTGGCAGATGTCCAGGAAAGAACTTCATGTCACTAGCTAGGCTTTCACACTTGACTGTAATGTGCTCTTACCTTTATATGGAAACACTTAAGTGCTTATCATGAGACCCTTACTCATAGACCTATCAGTTACAACAACCACCTCTAGATCGCAGCAATTTATAAAGTGTGCTCTGGGCATCTACAGAGACCTCAAGGTAACGATTGCGTGAAAGTTCATAGGATCATTTGTTAAGCAACAAGAAGAATAATATTTTTAAAAAATCAAATAATAAAATGTGCAGGGAATCCAGCACTTGTGCACCTTTCCTGCTACACAGGTCCTCCTTCTCACATCTAACTTCCTCCTGTGTGAAATCCAGTTTTCCTCAACGAATTCCTGACAAACAACTTTACTCTGGCTTTTGTATCCTATGCCCCACATTCTCTGGATTTTTCCTATAGATGCTATAGCTGAGATTTTTCACTTTTTTCCTTCTTTTTATCACATTCCCTTGCTCTTGCACTCAGCTCCTCCTGATTAACTGGTTCTCCACCTCTGTCTGCCTTTCCATCTTGCCATCCCACCTTGGGTGTCATCACCACCTGCCCTCTGAGCCTGCAAAGGGCTTCCATCAGTGGAGTCCTTTAAGAACGGGTTAGGCACACACTTACCAGAAACAGCTTAAGTACAGTTCATTGTGCCTTCGGGCAGGAAACCAATTAAAGGACTTACTGAGGACCCTTCCAGACCTGCATCTTTCTGATTCTATTATCCTCCGCATTAGTGGGAGAGCAGTAATGGAGCCACACTTCTTGGCACGAATGTTTCCAAGCGATTGTTATCTTGGACTCTTGGGTTTGCAGCTGGAGCTCCCCTTTTGGCTGTCTGCAGGGTAGCACAGGCTGCAGCTAGTGCCAGGGCTCAGGCTTGCCATTTCAGCTTCTTCTCTCCATAAGGTTATCAAATTACTTTCATTTTCAGTCATTTTGTTTTCCAAGTACAACGGCTATAGATACTTCTTATTATAATAGGGGTCTTTCCCTCGAACTTCCCTGTTAGTCATCAATTATTCCCTTCTACTTTTATTTTAGATCTTCTGAGGCAAACATCACTCTTGTGCACTAAAACCATGCAACCCCTGCAGAGATCAATTGGACTGCAGATATGTGACTGAGAATAGTTTCATTCTTTCTGTCGTGTTGCGTGGGGTTTTTTCTCATTGTTATGCCATTCTGATTATATTTGTATTTGTCTTTTCTGGTAATTCTGCAGGTAACGTAGGCAGCATACGATACTCTACAGTACATCCTGCAACCATTTTGAGTATAACTACCCTTCCAATCAGCAGATGAATTTGCTGTCAGGTATGCAGGTAGAATATCCCAGTTACGGGATCCAGCCCTTCCAAAATTATTAATTTTCTCTTGTATTAAATTTCTTGGTAAATAGGTTTATAAAGAGTAAGAAAATTGCTTTACCACATGTAAAAACATTCTAGAATGAATGTCCCATTATACCCATCCAGCTGCAAATTGCTGTTATCTGTTCAGAACAATTAGCCTATTATACATCCCCTTAAAACCTGATACCAGCCCCTCATCTTGGAGCCCGAAGTATAAAGCCATTCATTAACTTCCTTATACTTTGGATCAGCCCGCAAAAACAGCTTAGTGTTCCAGCATCCTTCACAATAGGGTTGCTCATTATCAGCTATCAGCTTTTGTGCTAACAGTTCCACACTGAGTACAAAAAAGAAGCCAAAGGGTTTGCCTGCGGTTTGCTATTATTTTAAGCGCTCTGGACTGAATTTACATCAATATTGTTATTGGTGTACTTAAAATAATAGTCAAAAGAATAGATAACTGGAAAAAGGTGAGGTGGTTTGGGGAGGAGGAGGAAATGCCAATGCTGCTGGAAAAACAATTTTTTTAAAAAAAACCCCAGTGTTTCAGTAAGGCAGGTTGTACAACAAGCACCACTGATTTCTATGGAGTTGCTCCTGAATTGTACTAAAAGAACTGAGGAGAGAGTAGAAATTTTATAGAGGTAGAAAACAGTTCAAGTATATAAAAGATTTCAAACAAAATGGACGTTTGAAACAATCAGGAGAAGTTTTCAGAACTCTGGTACAGACAGTCCAAAGCTCAAGAGGCTTTCAGGCTTGTGTAACACTGAAGTAAATCCACACAGCTCACTGGGCAGAGAACTCACAAAAGGCACTTTCAGAACCAAAGGTCTGGCTACTCTACAGTTTCCTTAGAAAATTAGGTTGTCCCTGTGCTGTTGGCCAGTCTTTATTTACCTTTGAAGTACAACATGATGTGTACTTGTGGGTTATAGCAATTCATTTCTTTTCTTTTTGTGTATTCCTTGAAAATACTTCTGGCTAACCTGAGATGGAATTTGCAAGTGTAAATATGATTTAGTTTTTTAGTTGCGCTCTATTTTGTTTCCTTACATTTCTTTTCTGCAGTTCAGTTTTCTGATTGTTTTTATTATCCATTGGATCTCTGTTATGCTAGAATACAGGAGCACCTCAGATAGACAGATACATTTAGACAGGAACAAAAAAAAAGGAGAATAAAATCTTGCAATGTGAATGGAATTTCTCTTTTTCTCCTCATTGCTTCCAAAGAAAAGCTAATTGTTGTCACACCCTGCTCCACATGTGAGAAAGCACACAGCAGGCTCCTCCGTCTCCCAGTGCTGCCCGAAGCACCATCCATCTCTGGGTACAAGTCCACCCTTCATGCTTACTTTAGGACTACTGAAAGGTAAATTGCAACTTTCTTTTTTAGGTAGGGACTGGCAGAAGGACATACTGTCCTTCTCCCCCTGCTGCTGCTCATAGCAGTGAGTGCTGGCCCTCTAAGAAGCCAGCAGAAGCAGCTGGTCCAGCTCTGCAATGAAAAATGCACAGGTGCTGGGAATTCGCCCCAGGGCATGGGTCCCAGATGAGAGATGCAAATAGGGAGGAGGAGGTGCAATGCTTCGGTCGGGGATGGACACAGAGATCGGTCCAACAGTCCAACACAAGGGCAGCCCTTCCCCTAGGGTATCCCAACAGGCACTTCTGCCTGGGCAGAAGCACCAGGGATTTTTCCTATTTAATGGATTGAATTGTTCCTTTCCTTTGATTCATTATGGGGAAAAAAGCTTAAGCTTGTGCTTTCAGGCGAGTGTCCGTGGTGTTCATTATCATAAGCTGGCAGGATGCAAGACTGTCCTGTGATGGTAAAGAGCAGGAACTTTCCTCTATCAGCATCACTCCATCCAATCTGTTTGTAAAGCTATTCCACTTTCTTCCCTCTCTCCCTTTTCTCCTTCCTGAGGGATGCACGCTGCCAGCAGCCCTCAGTGATGAGGGAAACCTGGTTCTGATGTTTCAAATCAGGGAACAGGTAGTGAAGGCTCAGAACCTCTCTCTGCAGGTGACCAGGATAAAATACCAGTTTCTAAGGATGCCATTTCATTCAGATGACTGGTGCTGTCTAACAGGAAAAATTTCTAAACCAGTTTTCAAGGAAGAACTGCTCCTGAAACAGTAAATCTACTATAAAGAGAAGAAAAAAAAGTGAGTCAGGATGAAGTTTGATAGTTATAAACAGTGGATTTTGGAAGTCCTGTTTCAGACATCTATAAGCAAGATGGTTACCTTATCACACTAACTCATAATCCCCAATATGCTTTGCATTTGCTATGGATTATATACTGGGAAAGACTATGATTCTCCTTTGCCTGTTTAGGTCATGGTGACCTTGTAACTCCTACACGATGGGCAGTCACAGATGCCTGATATAATCAGGTATCATGGTCAGCATTTCCACAAGACTGGTGATGTTTGTGAGAAATGCTTTTGTTATCATATTTCTTGGCTTCCACAGTCTGGGCTTTTTTTGTAAAAAATATAACAAACCAAAACAAACCACCCTTCATATTAGTTAACGGGCATATAAAAAAATAAAACTATTTTCCTTTGGGAGCAATATTTTTCTAGCGTAATGATAGATTTCACTAGGAAAAAATTCCATTTATTCAAAAATAAACTGTTAGCATTCTAAGCCATTTCTGTGGGTTTCTATCTACTATAATCTAATCAGAACTATTTTTAGAACACCAGTGAATAATGATGTTAGACAGCACTGATCTCTGAGACAATTTGAGACTCCCAGTCGAGCTTCTGCTAGAGAAGCGTATCATAAAAAGCACCATCACAAATTTGCCCCTTTGTTACAGAGGCTGCCAGACAGATCAAGGACTTAGAGGGCCTGCCATTTGAAGTCCCTTCAGTTTGAAGATGTACTGTCAGGGATCAGTATGGAGAAGGCTTTTGTTCTGCTGCTGGAGTAAGTATTTGTAGATGAAAGAACGTCTGCGCCTGGGCCATCAACCTGACACTTTTCAAGACATGAAATTCACTTACGACTAAGCATGGGATGGTGGACTGAAAAATAACACATATTTATTTTTCCTTCACTTACTACCTTGAGGAGCATCCCAATCACTTTGTAAAGGAATACTGATACATAATTAACCTACTGGAGTGGAGGATTTACAGCATAAAGAGCAAACATTTGAAATTGCACAAGTATGGTGGCAGAATGAAACGTTCTGGGTCTACATTACAGTCACTAGGGATGTTTCCATTACCTTCAGTGTGTTTCAATCATGTTCTTAAAACTTCTGGAGCACAGGTATTTGGTCACCTGTCACTTAGATCCATGACACAGAACCATCACCCTAGTAGACTTTTTTAAACATGAACATAGGTATGATGTTGTCTCTTATGCTTTGAGCAACCCCTTCAGATCCCAGATGAAATTCACTGGGTAAGACAGAGGAAAGCCACAGAGATGATTGTTGTTTTTTAATGTCTTTGACACCTTTTACTTATGCAATAGAAAATCCTTTTAAAATGTGGTTTCTTTTGTAACACTGAAAAATTGAGTATGAAAAGAAGAGAAAGGATGGCTTACTCTAAGCCTTCAGCTTATGTTGTTAGATTCTCAACACTCTTGGCCTTCTCACTTTGCTCATCATCCAGAGCCCACATATACTCCTGTGAAGGAGTGACTGACTATATGCTGTATCCTCTGTCCAAAGATATCCAGCATCTAATCTATTTCACCACCTGATTATTTACTGTGTACTCAAAGAGCATTTTGCTCACCATTGCAATTCAGCCACCTCTGGGATGAAAGACAGTGTTTTAGGCAGAGAGCATGTAATACCTGAGGGATCTAAGCATAAAGTACTGAATATCATGTTCTTAATAATACTAAGAGGGAATTTTAGACAGAAATTAATTAATTACCCATTGAGGATGTTATCTGAATAAGAGAGCTTTACAAAGAAAGTGATACAGGATTTTATCTGATAGTTATTTAAGTCCCTGGTTTTACTTCTGAGCTGAAAGCCACCACCATATAAAACACTCTGCCTGCTAAATAGCATGCTGGAGATTCGCTCAGTGGAAAGTACTGCCAACACTGTTTTCTAATATTTTTCAGGAGAAGAGGGACTAACTCTGTCTGCGTTTTGAATACTTCCTAAGAAGAATTTGTGCCTGGAGAAACAGACATAATAAGTGACCATACTGATGTAATCCCACTGATAGGTGTCTGCTACAAGGTCTCTGCTTTCTGCCAGTGGGTCTGAGTCAGTTACGGATCTCTGGTAAGCAAGGCTGTATCAAGGGTAGCACCTTTTCATCCTCTCTTCTACCTTGGCAGACCCCCACTTCATGGTTCAATCAGGATGGACACACTGTCCCTTGGAAATACCAATACTTGTATTCATGCACATGCAGGGAAGGGTTGGATCTTGCTCCCACTACTTGATTTCATTGTGATTTGTGGGTGCAGCAGAAGGGGATATTCACTGGAGTAGATTCTAGCATAATTTGTACCAGTGTTAATTTGAGGTAAATTTCTGACATCAAGTGATCAACTCCAAATATAGTGCAGTATAAATGAGAGCAAAACATGGTTCTAAAGTACTGAATCTACTGTTGCTGCCTGAATGACTGTCAGTGCTTTAAGAAGTGTTTCAAAGCTTTTATCAGCCCAAATGACTAATTTAGCAACAGCTCACCCTTACAAACTGAGAGTTAATCTCTGATGGGATGCACAGTAGAATGCCGTTGATGCTCTCTGGCTGTTTTTTTCCATTCATTCATTTCCCTTACCTGCATCCTGTTCTTCAGTGGCAATAGTGAATGAATGACTTCAAGATGGGAAAAAACAATTCCCTGTAACTTCCATAACCAGTGAAGATACCTCAGACCTTTTAAAGAGATGACACTGTGAGCAGCTTGCTATAGTAGCCAGGTCTCAGGTTCAAGCACAAAATAATTCAGGTGATTACACACAGCCTTGGCTTCCCTGTTCACACAGGGCTTGGTTGTGCAGGTTGAAGAGCAGATGGGTCATTTGGTCACATTACTCATTCAACTAAAGCTCAGCAGTTTGTTTAATGCTTTGCTGTTTAAGATTGGAGTGGCCAGCACTCTGCAGATTTGAACCTGTTCTTCCTACCACATCAAAGGAATCTGTATACTGGGGCAGATTTGGATCTCCCACCAGTTTTAACTGGTATAAACTATGTGATAACTGGGATAAACTATGTGTAATAACTATGTTACTTAAGATCTCCAAGCACCTAATGTGAGCACTGAGTTAGCCTGTACTGAAAGAGCAACAGTGCCCATAACACTTTGAAACCAGTAACTAATATAGTGATTGGAGTATTATAAAAGTGATTAGAAACCCAGAATTTGTACAAAATCTGTGGCCAATGTTGTATATTAAGCATCAGTCATTATACAAACTAATACTGAGCACAGCGCAGTGATCCTGTTAAGGAGCTACTGTAACAAAAATATACCAGGAAGGATTTATAACTTCATTTCTCAATGGTAATCAGAAACAGTCCTGTAGAAATAAATGCAGTTACACTGGTGTAAAAGTCCAGAATTCAGACTACGGGGCAAAAGAAGATCATGTGTTGTTTAGTGAAACCCTGCAATCTATTTTTTTTGCCATATTCCCTCATCTTACAAGCACATCTGGTGTTTTAGGAACATTGTATTCAACAGTGGTAAAAGGACACTAGGGCCAAGAATAACAAATGAAAAATGAAAACACTGGGGCCTAATGCTGATCTCATATGGGTGTAAATCAGAGGGATTCCAGCAAAGCCTTTGGAACCACACCAGTGAAATACTTGTGTCTGATTCAGAATGAAAACTGTAGAGACCAGTGATTTTCATCAAGTAAGACTCACTGTCAGGCCTGAAATTCTCCCATTCCGCTGGGAAATTTTACTGCAAGAGATCTTCAAAAGAGCATCTCACCAATATCACAAATGCTGAGGAAGCGACAAAGCTAAATGCTTTAGTAGCTCTTGTGTGGCATCACATAATGTAAAATACCCGTCAAACCAGATTAAGCACAAGTTTTTGATTTGCAGCACAAAAAGGGAGTTTGAGAGCAAATAAATATATTTTACACGTGGTCAGTGTGTTAGTACATGGTTGCTCTTAAGCCCTTTAAAGACAGAGAAAGTCTTTCCACTGACTGCAGGGTGGGTTGTCGTCAGTAACATGACCTTCTGAATAATACACATTGTTGCACTTTGTATTTCTGGTCCTGACCTCAGGCACTGCCATAACCAACTGCACTTGAACGCTTGGCAATTTAACTAAATAGACTGTCTTTAAAATATAGACAAATCTCAGCTGCTTGCTGACAAAATTGCTTGAAGACACTAGGCATTAAAACCTCTTAGTCCCCATTTGTTGTAGGGAAATCCTAGCAGGGAGGAACAATGTAGCCATAAATGTCTGTACAGAAACCGTTTTTGAGCCTGAAAATTCTGTTTTCCCTTGGAATCCTGCAGCAAGAAACCGAAAGTACATTCAAGACACAGATCCAATAACTGCATTAAATTTACTAATCCCACCTTCCACCATAAAAATCAATTATTTTGTCTTGTTGCTGCACACTTCTCAGAGCTAAATCACATCAAATTAGAACCATCATAAAAACATGGGTCTTCCTCTTCCCGGAGACATGATGCCGAAACATCAGTAAATTTTGTGTGATGTCAGGTGCTGCTGTTTTAATTTCATCCCATTACACTTGTATTTTTACCTCCTTAAATAACTTCCTTCCTACCCCCATTTCAAACATTGGTGGAATCTTCCCCTCTCCTCCTGTCTCCTTTCAGGGCTGCTGTAAAGCTAACTGTAGACAAGAGAACTATCTGTGGATTTAAAGGAGCTTTGTAGGAGGTACTGACTTTATATATCCTTCACATGCTTTGCTTTTAAAAGACTTCTTTGGAAATTATGTCTTTCACTGTCTTGCAGTCATTGCTGCTTGAGTTGTCTGCAGTTCATCAATACTCAGTATTGCAACCAGCCCACTGAGAATGATGCTCCAGGTCCTGCCATATAAAATCCCTCCCTATTTTTCTCCACTGTCCTTTAGGTGAGGATGCCCTTTTAGTGTCCACTTTGCCAGAAGTCAGTATGCTGCTTGCTTTGTAAACAGAGGAATAACCTACTCAGGCTTGCCCCTTGTTTGACTTTGTATTCAATGTACATCAAGCCAAACAGCAACTAGAATGCCTGACCTTAAAGACTGAAGTTCAGTAAGAAACACTAAGATCTTGAGGCAGAGGGTTTCATATTACTGGCACCTATGTCTTTCATTGATTAGACTTTACAACTGATAGTGGGTTTCAAGGTTTATTTGGAAACTGTCAGGAGGGCAGAGATGGAGGAAGGGAGAGAGTAAGCAAGGCTGAGGGTTTCTTTTATATTTAGTGTGTGGCATTAAGATGGGAATAAACAAAGGTGGCAGAAGGGAATGCCATTAACATACCATTTCTAGATCTACCCCTTGGCTTATTGTTGGGTCAGTTCTTTGCAGCAGTAGGTGGGGAGATGGGGGTTAACACTGGAAGGAGGAAGGATACAAGAAAGGGAATTTGGGAGTTGTTCATTGTAGAGGATTTGTTCCTGCAAAACATATTCAACTTCAGCTGAAGTAAATGGGAGTGAATATTATGAATTAGTCTGTATGAGTAATCCACAATTGTGTTTGAGCTTCAAAACAGTCCTTGGGAAAATGTCATACAGGTGAAATAGGGAAAACATAGGGAACTTTTCAGCATTTGTTCACAGCATGCAAAATGTGCCCATGGCAAGATCTGCTGCCAGGGTCAGATTTAGGAAAGACTCAGTTCAAGCAGAGAGGAACACCAGGAGAAGTACCAATGCAGAAAGGGGCAAAAAGGGGAGATCCTTATTTTGCCTAGTTCCCAAGGGCCAGATTCAGAGGAGACTTCCAGAAGTAAAGCAAAGAAACATATAATAGGGAGTCTTAATTAGATGAGCTTTCCAAGCTTCACCCTAGAAAATGACTTTCAAAGCTGCCAGGCACAGCAAGGCTGGGAAACACTGCTGAGGCCAAAGTCAGATACGGATCAAGGCCATAAGTGCTGGAGTCAGTAGAAATGTCCACAAGGAAATTTAGATAGCAGCAAGTTTTAGGCTCAGAAGTATCAGGAAGATGTTTTGGTAATCACTGGAGGACTCAGAAAAAAAGAATGTATTATGACTCTCTAAAAGACCATGCAGTATTAACAACAATCATGTAATGGGGGGTGTGCCTGTCTGTGTGGGCATGCACGTGCGTGCCTCCTGACCCACTGCTGTTGAAAAAGCTTCAAGTATCAGTCTGTCTAGAACTAATGAGAGAAAAAGAGCATGAAGCAACCTGTAATTTCTGTAGGCTGTGGCTGAGGTGTTAAAGAGAGGGGGTGTATACTGGAATGCACATAACCCTTTTCTAACCTCTCACACCTTCCTCTGTAGAAGATAAGGACTGACATCCAGAGTTATTTGTCCACTTAAGCTCTCAAAGAGCTGAAGGAAGTGCCAGTCAACTGTAGTCCGATGAGCTCCCTGTTTCTTGAGCGATATCTTCTTCTGCGAGGCCTGTGGTTAATTAATGTTCTTAATCTACCTTTCCAGTGCAGATGTTTGACTAAGGAAGACAAAATCCAACAGTCTAGCACCCAAGAAAGAGCATTCAGGCTTCAGAAGATGTTCTCCAAACAGGACATGGCTTCATCACTCCAAATCCTTCCTTTGAGAGCCAAAGCAAGGCTGGGCTGCTAGGATTTCTGGGAATTATCAGTAACCAGTTATATGAGCTTCAGATGGTGCTCAGGAGGTGACCTTGGACTTCCTACAGCCTGATCTACCTTTATTCTCACTTTGATTGTGGCTTACTACAACATTTTAAAACATTGAAGAGTGCTAAAAGAATCTTTCTTTCTAGCATCTGTCCTGGCTTTCTAGTGGGAAGTAGTGATTTTCTCTCAAGGACAGACAGAAAACTTGCACTTAGTCAGACCCCACAAAAATTACAGTCTGTGCTCCAGACTCCCATTATCAATCCAAATACACAGAAGATTATTTCTCACACTTGCACCCCTATGACTATTTTCACCTGTGCTAATGCAGACTGCTAACAGTTCAAAACTCTCCAATAATTCAACAGAAAAGAGCTCAGAGAGCAACAAGAGCACTCAGAGATCTATGAAATACAACTTATGAGGAAACTGCAAAGGAATTTTTGTTTTCTTAAGTATAGAGAAGACTGAACAGAGACATGATAACAGCCCTCAAAAATGTAAATGATTGCAGCAAAGAGGAAGGAAATAATCTCTTCTCTCCCACGTGGAGAGGATAAGAATAACAGGCTAAAATTGCAGCAGGGAAGTTTTTTTATTAGATATTAGCAAAACCGTTTCTAGCTGTTAGGATGGTGTTACTGAAGTACTGGGATAGGCTGTCTTGGAAATCTCCACATCTGGAATGTTTTTGAAGCAGGCTGGGACAGCGTCTGTGCTAATGGGACAGATACCACTGACCCGCTGTTCTCTTGGAGAGTGAGAAGGAATTGGTGACTCCTTATAATCCCTTCTAGCCTTGCTTTCATATAATTTAATGATTCATTGGATAAGTACATGTTCATTTATCACCCTCTGGGAGAATTTTAGAAGTATTACTTGCATCTTTGTGTTCTTTGTCTCCAGAGCCTTCCTTAAGATGATTACTCTTCCACACACTAGGCTATACTCTGTGGTTCTCTCCTATAAAAGGTGAAGCCAGTCCTGCCAACCAGGAGCTATATAAACCTACCATTAATTGAAAGACAATGGGACTAATGCTCCTAAAGAAATTACAAAAAAATGGGCCTTTGGCTACCTAGTTACTTGCCTTCACCTCTGCAGCAGCATGCACTACAGCACTGCCGAGTTTTGCTCTTCAAAGGCAACCACCAGTGAAACACAGAAAATAGGACCTGGGACAGGAATGGTTAGCAGGGTCAGCCCCTGGCTGTCACGGGCAGCCATATCAGGTAGTCCTTTCAGTAAACTCAAAAAACTTCATCTCCAGTCCAGTTTGCTTTCTTGTCATAGAATCATAGAATGGTTTGGGTTTGAAGGCACCTTAAAGATCATCTAGTTCCAACCACCCTGCCATGGTGGGGGTTGTAGCATTGTCCTTGCTTCTCTCACTGGTTGGCTTCTTCAGAACATCAGCACTCAGGCAGCCAAGAACCTTCCTCTAATTTCTAACCTAGAATTTTTTCTTGGCCAGTTTATTAATTATTTCCTGTGCTAATGCTGCATTTCCATCTCCATAGAGTTCTCCAGTTTAGTGAATTTGTAGTTTGCATCAGTTCCCTCTTGGTTTTTCATTCTGTAAGGCTAGACAAATCAAGCTCTTTTCATATCCTCTCAGTCAGGTGAGTGCACCCATAATAGATCAGTAGCACACTTCTTCCCTGATATAGTGAAGAAGTGGCCCAAAATTATGGGCTGAAGAAAGGGTGTCTCAAAACCAAAACCAAACCACTTTTGTAACACAAAATCGAGGCCTGAGAAGGGTTAAGAAGTGAAGTTGCCCTGTTATTTGCTGTTAGAAGTGTAGTTGTCCTACAGAAACTCTTGTGGTCTTGGTTATGGCTCTCTCTTGAGTATCGCAACACATCTGAGAATGGTGGGGAAGAGTAATTCTTGCATCAGTCTTCACACAGCATGGCCTACTTTCTGCTGCCAGCAGTCTCTACTGGCTAGTGCTGAAGCCCAAGAATTGCAGCTCTTCTTCCCATGTCCCCTTCGCAGAGGCCAGCCCCACTGGTGGCACCGGCACTGCAACGCTGTGGTTACACATTCAGCAGCAATGCTGCTTGAACCGGCTTGTCCCCACCCTTCTCCACTCCCAGCTGTTTTTTCCATTTCCCGCCAGGCGCCCTCACTGCTGCCAGTGTAAGTGTTTGTGCAGTTATGTGCAGAACCAGGTCAGGGATCTGATCCCAGCCAAAAAAATAGCCTGTATTTTTTTTTTTTTTTTTTTTCCCAGCTGGAAGAAGTTCTTCTGTCTGGTTTCTTGGGTGGCTGCACAAGCACTTTGGCTGGCATAAGGGAGGGAAGAGGATGGGGGTGGAAATAAGCAACTTTGCCATGCGTGATCCTCCCAAGTGAATGTGGCTGATCCACAGAGCCTCCCCTCCACTCTCAGCTAGCGTGGGCTGGTCTTGCAAGGAAAATCACATACTCGTTCTTCATCATGCCCCAGATGTCCCCACCCTCCTTTCAAGGAACACTGCTCTTTCCCCATCTGCCTCTAGTATGCATTACCAGAAAGACTCTCTAATCAATCAACATCCATTAGAACAGCCAGGTTTTGGAGGTCTCCCACTTGTGTTATAAAAAAGACTGGAAGAGAGTTCAGGGGCTGTTGAGTCTAAAATTGGTGAGTGCTGCCACTCATGTCACACAATCCCTTTTAGAAGTTGGGCTGCATTTTCTATGCCTTAATCTTTGGACCATTACAATGGTGCATTCTTGCATCATAATTAACAGTTACTAGATAGTTTGAAAAATGTAGTTCTTTGTAATTGCATTTAGTAACAAGTAAATCTTAGTTATAACTGTTCATTGAGGCACTCCTTTCTTGGGCAGCTATTACAATTCAAGTTAAAATAAACCCACTCCCCTGTCTTCTCATGTTTTTTGGCTCTTAGCTTTGCTATTAATGACACTGACAAATAATTTCCAAGAGAAATTTTGTTATTTGAAGTTTTTTCATTCTAATGTGCTTGACTCCAGACACTTCAGGGGAGGCTGATACAGCCATTACTACTAACATGCTTTGCAGAAAGACTCTTTCATGTTATCCTGGCAGAGGGCATTGGGAACCTGGTTTAATTGAAGTGTCTACAAGGACACAAGGGTTACTGTAAGTTTTGACTGATTTCTGTAGATATTCTAAGGACATAGTGCAAGATTATTACTCTTTGCAATACCTCTGTGGAGAGTGAGTAAAAAAAAAAAAAAGCTTCTAGCACAGCATTTAGATATACTAAGAAAAAATAATTTTTAAAAGGCACATTGTTATATATGCAGTCTTGTCTGAAATTTGTACACTGCTGATATTTGTTTATCTACTAAATAAAATGATAGCTACTTCATTCCTGCCTGACCACTAGAAGATATTTTGGACTTGTTTTTATGCTTATGGCATATATAGGAACTCAGAAAACTTTAGCCAGACTTCATGGGTAGTTTGCTGGAAGTCAGTTCACAAAGGACCTGCACAACATGAAGTCCTTTTAACTCCCAGAAGTGCCCAAAAAACCACAGCGGACACTCACTCACTGTAAATTATCTATTAATAAACAATATTTATTTATAAACTGATCAACCGTAACATCTTTTTATAGGCCACACTAAGAAAAGTAAATTAAAACAGGTACTTACCCGTATATGATGGTATATTAACATATGTGCAACAGTATACTTACAGGGAGTTTTTAGTTAACATACAGATTCCCATCAGGAGAGCAAATCAACAGCACCAGCAGATGGCTGCATTTTGGGTTAAATACTCCTTACCTTAAAAAAAAAAAGCAAAGCAAAAGCCAACAGGTGCTGAAGAGTAGGGATGAGTAGCCTCTTTCCCCTCAACTCCATTTCCCTTAGTATTAAAACAATCACTTCAGTGATAACAAGATACAGGTATCTTAATTTTCATTCAAAAGTCGGAACCGTGAGGGTGGCTTTTGGTTGTAGAATCAGCCTCATGGTTCCTGATGGGCTTTCAATGTTAGGTCAAACCCTAAGGATGAAATGAGCTGTATCCTGGCCCTACTTTCCAGCATGACATTAGCCTGCTCCCTAAACACATCTCACTGCTTCAGCTCATACATCTATAAGTTAAAAAAAAAAAAAGCTGTTAGAGAGGAATGCAGAGAGGCTAAATTCATCAGCACTTTGAAATGAACTTGCAGCACTAAGCACTGGTATTTTCATTGCAAAATGAGGCCTTTTGCTGGGAAGCATCAGTGCAACAGGATCATCTACTGACAGACTTGTCAGCACTTTTAGTCAGGCTGGAGTGCTACAACGTGCATTTGGATAAACTGCTTAAACAGAATATATTACTATAAATTTTCTATGCTACTGTAACTACAGAAATTGTCCTTCAAAAGCCAGACATGCCTACCCGATCTGCAGGTAGTACAGAGTAGCAAAGTTTCTCTAAAATCTAGAGAATTACTCTGATTTTCTGCCTGAGGATTCCACCTAATAATAACAACGTATTTTTCTATGCTGTGACTTAATTCTGGCTGCATACATTTCCATTCCAGTGTCATTCATAGTTGCTTTTAACAGAAGCAAAAAGCAAGATTTAATTTCAGCTAAGACCAGGCATATCAAATTCAACCAAAAAAAGTGTTGGGCAGGGGAAAGGAAGGGCATTTTGGCTGGGGAGAAAAATGAGAAGAAGGGACTATAAAGAGAGTAAAGTGTAAATTTTAGCTGAGATGTAACAGTATCTTTGCAGCAGTAACAGCAGCAGCTAGCTGGCACAACTTTTTTGGATCTAATCTCTTCCACTGTCAGTTTTTCATCGGTGCACTGGTGAGAGAGGGAGAGATCGGAATCGCTGCTGTGGCTGCACAGCCCATGCCAGGAACCTCTTGGTACACTGGCTGCATCACCGTGTCCCAGCCCAAGTGAGCTCATGAGGCTCAGCTGGACTCAGAGAGGTAGCACAGACACGTAATGAACACAACTGTCACGGAAAGTCTAAGAGGAGTGCTTGTTCCACGGACTGCCCGGACAATGAAGAATTGGCGTGCCACCCCCTTTCTCGCCCCCCAGCTGATGCCAAGGCGGGCGGCCGGCCGCCGGCAGATGAATAGCAGGTCTGTTCCAGCAGCTGCGCGTCCCGGTCCAGCGAAGAGAGAGTCTCCAGGAGTTCAGAGTGCCCCGTGCTGTGTGCCGTCTGCAGAGGAAGGGACTTGGGGGCAAAAGGATGGCCTTGGAAGGGGAGAGCATCAATCTTCAAGTGAGTCCATTTCGGGGAAATACCCATGGGAGGGAGAAGCGGGAGGGAAGGTCCCCAGTTTGGGGGAAATATCCATTGCTCCTATCATTTGTTCCTCAGCTTTGGCAGCCAATTTCCCTTGAAAACCCAGTGCTGTTTTTTCTCTCTGTTCTCATTTGAAGAAAAGCTAGCAGCAGGATCTCTGCCCTGTTCTGCCAGGAGCTGTAATGGGCCTTTTGCAAAAAGAGTGAGGGTAAGAAGAGGGGTATTACTAAAAAGAGCTGCTTTTAGGGGGAAGGAGGGGCAGCAAGGGCAGAAGTTAGCCTTTAGCTCTCAGAAGGAGGCAGCACATACTTTACAGGCTGCAAAAATCTGAGCCATGCCTCATCTCACAAAGCCTTTCTCTGTTTGGCAGAAAGTGCTCCCAATCTGGAGAGGAGGAAAAGAAATAAATACAGCAAATGTGGAGGGAGCACAGAGGCCAGGGTTTCCTATGTAGGGTTTATAGAGAAACAAAACTTCTTGGTGAAGCTCTTTCAGTTCTCTGTGTTCCTCTTCTGAGTGTTTGTGTTTTTTAAGAAGGGTGTTTCTTGTGCTCAGCATGTGTTCTAGGAAAGGGCAACTACCCAAGGGTTTGGAAAAAGAAACTATTAGAGATGAAATGGAATCAAAAGCCCAGATCACAAACACCGATCAAACTTCAGAAGTTCAAGTCCAGGTCCGCACTTCAGACAACTCTGGAGAAGGGAAGAATATGAAGGACTGCCCAGGGTACAGCTTCCAGCCCTGAGTAGGTTGGCAGCAGGGTCCAAATTTTGCAGCTGATTTTTCTGTCTGTAATGCTCTTAACCATCCTTAGACTTGAAAGTGGGGAAGTATATCTGGTGTCTCAATTTTTATTTCTTTGGCCCATGTCAAAGAAACTAAAATGGAAAGATTTGTGTTCTTGGAGAATAATCTGGATAACTATCCTTAACTAGAAGGAAGGAGTGAGACTCCCTGATCCTGCAGAATGTATCTCCACTGAGATATGAGGTGCAGAGCAGTTTTTGAAGACCTGGGAACAGTTATGCTCGGATAAGAAATATGATAACCGAGGAGGATACACAGGTAGCTATGACAGCTGGTGAAAACGTACTCTAGGACTGAGGAAGAGAGAGGCTTTCCTAGAGCTAGATAATAAGGGGAAAAGTATAGAAATCAGTAAGCCAGGAACTGGGGCAAAGGGCAAAGAGGACAAGAAAATTATGCTAGACAAAAAGTCAAATTAACTCCTTGTATATTAAATCACTCCACCCAATGGAAAGTTTCAGGTCTATCATTGATTTGAAGCCCAGGTTTCATAGATGAAAAAAACAGCTTCACCAGTTAAAATGCTCATAAACTTCTGAAAAATCCAGGGTTTGGATTTTTCTCTTTCAGCCCATCTTGAGGTTAAGTAAAGAGCCAAAAGTGATTGTCACCATCTTCAGTCTTTACAATACTCAAATAAATAAGCCCAGAAGATTAAAGGTTCCTTGAGTTACAAAATTGAAAAGAGCATACATATCTGCTTCTAGAGCAGGAAGGTGTGGAGTGTTTCTATCCACCTCTACACAAGTTGCCACAAGAAAAATCATGCTACTGAGATTTTCTTTGCGATACCTTACAGGGATTTCATGAAGCCACCAGACAGTACAAAATATAGGTGAATGCACACCGATTCCTGCAGGCTTATGACTGGGAAATATACAGTGCTAGCAGGGGAGGGAAAAAGTATTACATACAACCACATAGTGAGATGAATGCACTCAACCTTTTAACCAAACAAGTAGTAGTTTGGTTCAGGCTCCAAAGGAGGTAAAGGCGTAAGCCGTAAACAGGCCAACAACTCCTCTAATTTCAATCTGTTCCCTGGAAACCCACAAAGGAGCAGAGTGACACAGTGGGCATTGATGCATATGAGCTTGGAACACCAATCATGTGCTTAACACATGAATAGCGAGTGGCTTTTCCAAGACTCATTTATCAAGGAACAAATGAAGTTGTGGGTACAAGGAGTCTCATACATACCTTTCCCATCGCATGTAATTTGACTACAAGCCAACCACTTTATTCCATAAATATGACAGCCTAAGTGAGCCTTCTTTGAGCTTTCCCAGCTAGGCAGCTTGGCTGCATGGCAGTGATCTCCTCTTGAGCTAGGACACCTCTCAAGATTGCTCCTCAAGGCAGAGAGACCTTTTACCAACAGCAGATCTTTGGTAAGCAACTGATATCGTGCATAACCTTGTAGTATGGTAACTCTAATTTGTGCCTTGGTAACTTTGATTTTGTCTTGGTAACTTTGATTTGTGTCTTGGTAGTTTTGAATCATTGTTCAAACGATTGTGCTGTACAGTAATAGAGTGAACCTTGCCACTCAACTTTGTTCAGTTGCACTTTTATAACATATTAAACCCGCTTTTGCTAGTAGCTTTGAATGTGATTCTTTAAGTGATCTAAATCACCCATTCATGACAAATTGGAGTGGTTGGCAGAATTCTAAATCAGGATTCATGACACATAGCTGAGACAAGCAGAGGGTCCTGGCAATGACATGACTTGACAAGTGTGAGGTGAGGGGAGGAGTGATCAGTGGTGGAGAAAAAAAAAAGAAGTCTTTCAGTTGAAAGTACATTTAAAAGCCTCTTTTGAGTCCCTGCTCTGAGCACTAAACGCAGAGCAGGTGTCTTCATGTCTTCTTGGAAGTTTCCAGCTGTGGGTTTATGAAGAGCCTGTGGGAATGTGCACTGCACACTCTGGGCTGGCAATGCATGACTCACTCCTCAAAGAGCTCCTGGATGGAGTAGCAGGAACAGTCACGAAAGTTAAGATACAATACAGAAATAGGAATTTTTAGTTATAGAGGGACGATCCTGTGCCCAAAGCAGTTGCACAGTACCTACTAGCATTTCTTATACATTTACATGGCCAGACTATACAGGTAACAAGAGAATGAAAACAGTGTGAGCTTCTGGCCTAGCATAGGAGAGACCTAGAAGAATCAATTAAGATTTAAGAAGGCTCTAAGGAGAACTGATCAGTCCCAACATTTTTGCTTATCCTAAAGCATGAGGAGTTCACTCAGCAAAACTGAAAGTCTCCATAACAGGAGACACTCCCTCACCCAGCATGTCATCAGCCTGTGGAATTTGCCATCTCCTGGAGCAGGTTAGAAGGTCAAATATTGGAGCAAGCATTGAGAAGAGTTCGAGAGGTCCAGTAACAATATTTACAGTTATGCAAGCTAAAAAAGGTACTCTCGAATCCCATAAGCCAATAGCAGGGTAAAAATAAATAGGCTTTTCAGTTCCCTACAGGCAATGGCACAACTGCTGACCAGACCGCAAGTGGTATCTTGCATTAGAGAAGTTATACACCCATATACACTCCATAAGTGAGACCTAGTACTGCTTTTTAACAGCAAGAAGTATCTCTCATTAACCCACTTTCTCCCTCACAAAAATTCTCTTGTCCTCTGTGTTTCAAAGGAGTCTGTTTTCCGGATCTGACTTCTAGGAAGACCAACAAAACCTCAAACTGTGCACAGAGAGATGCTAAAAGGAAATGGGACTGAAATTAAAAAAAAAAGCCACAAGACTGTAGAGCAGCCTCACCAGATATATGCCAGCCAGCCAAGTCTAAGACAAAAGATAAAATCTGAATTAAAAAGATTAATTTACCTATTAAAAGCTAAAATTTTATCATCAATTAATTTGAATGATGTATTTTTCTTCCTAGACATCTCTATTTGTGGCTTCCAAGTGAAACTTTCACCTTCCCCTATTAAGTATCTGCCATGGATGAGAAACCAGGCAGGCAGACCGGTAACCTGATGAGATATAACAAGAGTACATCCTGAGATAGCTGGGATCAGAAAAACACATCTAGGATAGAAACAAATAAAACAACACAACAAGATCCCATCCTCAACTTCTTTTTTACTTCAGGAAACAAAGGTTTATAAATTAAAATAGAAGTATGGCTTTGATAATCAATTTCTGGCTGATTTATCTGCAATTCTTTATGCTATTATTCCCCCTGACTCTCACCTCCAACCCTTCCATAGAGATTTGCAGGGGGGAGAGAGGAGGAGGGAGTTATACAGGACCATTCTTTTCAGCAGCAAAAGACCCATTAAATCTGTTTAGCTGTGTACCTCAGCTGCTGCAGTTCACGACCTGGCATCTTAACACAACCCTGTTTCATCGGTGATTTAAGCTAATGTACCAGATTTTGAATGGGAGCGACTGAGACAACATCCGTTCCACCACTCCCACCACAGCAGCCGTAACTGGGGGAAAGTCTGTGGACAGCTGAAATCAGTAACACTCACACATTATTGCCATGGCTAAATCTGTCAGAGCCCCAGATGAATACTGCAGAATGGAGCAAAGATTGGGGCTGATACTAAACGGCTCCAGAGTTTTATTAGGTTTGTATTTTTATATTTTCTTATGAATCAGTGTTATATTCTGTATAAATGGGTGTTTTAAGGGATGTGCACTGGATGAATGTCATCCATATTCGTATTTCAAAAGACCCTATATATTGTCTGTTGCGTCTTTCTTTTTATAGTTTCTTACTCTTTGGATAAAAAGATTTACAATCCTCTGGGACGAAAAGCAGAAATAATACCTCACCATTTAGGGAATCATTCATACATCAAAAGTAAAAAGAGTAAACAGGTAAAATAATCATAGTTGAAAACAGACCCTACACTGAAATTTTTTGGCAGAAGCTGTCTGGCAAATACTTCGAATGTGAAATACGTCTGCAGAAATGAAGACAGGTTTACAAGCAACTTGCAAAGAAAAAAGATTTTAAATAATTGGACAGTTTACTTCTAGTGCTCAGTTTTTGACCAGATTTACAGCAGGGATTTTAGACAGACAAATAAATAGAGTTAGCTATAGGCATGACAATGCAAACTTTTCCAAAATGCCCACAAAACAAATGGAAAGCCACTTACCACTGTAAATGCCATCTCCCACATCCCACTTTCAGTCTAGGCCTGATGAGGGGATGCAGGGAGTGTGTTCACAACTGGGTTAGACTTTTGGGTTTGTGTTTTTTTGTGGCTTTAATGTGTGCCTCGAGGCTATGATGTGCTTACAAGTTCTTGGCTTGGGCACGTATTTGCCTGCTTCTGCAGCAACAACCAGCTTGTGCTTTCTAGTGCCATAGGGCCTTTACTCTCCTTCAGTGATTTCCTGGAACAGTGGCAATCTGATATCGCCAACTGAGCAGCATCCCTGCCCCAGTGGGTTTCAGTAGCGTTATCTGGATTCTCTAATTTGGGCCTGGATAGACAGTCTGCATTGAGAGAGAAAAAGAGCCTTTCAGAAAGAAAATCTCAAGTGCTTCAGAAAGACCCATTCCTGTGTCATCCCTGTATGGTGTGTGCCACAGCCGTCAAGAGTTGAAGAACTCATCTCACTGTGTTTTTAACTAAACTAACCCAATTACTCAGTCCCTCAAGCAGGATCCCACTCCCTACTCCCAGGGGTGCACCCCACTACCTGTGCCATTCATTTGACCCCGGTAAAGCTAGTTCAGGGAGCTAAACTCAGAAAACTAACAACTTTTTGGCAGGGCTAGTGTTCTGGTTTGCTGTCCTGCAGTGGTTCCTGAGAGGATCAGACAACTGCCAATGACTAGGACTGTGTGGCCATGAAAGCATGTAGAGGCAGCAGGATCTGTCCTTTCAGTGGCAGCTACCCCTCACTTCAGATCAGTTAGCTGAAGGTCCAAGTCTGGGTGTAGCCAGTGGAAGACGCAGGGAAGGCCCAAGCAGTAGCAATGATTGCTGTTCTCACTAGTGGACGTCACTCAGACTGCAAGATTTTGGACTGCTACTTGAGAGTAAAGCCTTTACAGGCCTAACTAGAGGCTTAGGCAGAGATTCACCATGCCCTAGTTGGTCAAAAAACAGGTGTGAAATAGGATATCATGCTTCAAAGCAATAATGATCCTATGCTCTCCTCCCCCAGCTGCAGGGACCTGCAAGTCTGCGTAGCATTACCTGTACTGGTCCCAGAAACTGGAAACTCTCATAGTAGAAGACAGAGAAGTGTGATCACAACACACTGAGAAGAAAGAGACTTTTTCTTACAGCCAGTACTAATCAGTCCTTTGTTCTATAGTCAGATGTGGCATTTCTCCTCTCCCCTATACATTCCTCCTGCTTGCTCTACCTGGACACGGCCAGCCTTCCCACTTAGGGTGAACATTCACTTATGCTGTTCCCAAACATGGGGATGGTATTTTTCATCTTGAGGAATTGGACGTCAGGTTTTAGGGTATCTAGGGAAAATGAGGCACATGTGGAGTCAAATATACCCTTGGAGTTATCCTATGGAATTCAGCGGCCTTACACCAGAGGTTGATCTGGTGCCTCGCACTCCACATTGTTGAGGGGTGGTGAGAGAAGAGTATCAGTGTCCTTCTGAGGACCTGGAGAAAGCCTGGTCCCATGCACTAGGCAGGCCATGTCCATCATGAAACACTGCATGTGAAGGCAGAGAAGGGAAAGGGGGCAAAAAGATAGAGACCATATCAAATAATGAATTAGCCTGACTGATCCATTGGTTGGGGAATCTGCTCTCACTGAAACAATTGGCATGCAGGGGCCTCCCGCAGAAAAGTGCAAGGGACTGTTGTTAAATAGGATTCTTCCACTAGGTTTAGGGTTAGGGTAGGATTAAGATAACCCTGCAGCAGAAAGAAAAAGGCAATGACGTGCTGTTAGAACAGTCATTTCCTCTGATGTATCTAAAAAGTTGCCCACCAGTGCTATAAACTACAGAAAGGAGGTTGTTCTTCCAGAGAACACTGACTGCAGAGCATTCAAACCCCAGGCTCACTGTGGCGGAGGACAAAGCTGCTGTACAAGTGCTGCCAGCTCTTTGGCCTCGCAGGGACAAGGGACCCCCAGACCTCACAGGGCTCCATGAGAGGCTCTGCCTGCAGTTGCACATAGGTCCACAGCAACAATGCATGCCGGTCTACAACGTGTGGCAGTAGACATAGAAGTTACACTCAGAGCTGGGGGTGCCATAACAGTAAATTATGGGACATTTTCCCCCACTGCCTTGTAGGGTTGGTCCATCGCAGACTGGAGCACACAGCACCTCACCTCCATGTCTGGTAACCACAGCAGAGCCAGACCTTGGGTCACAGCTAGAAACTGTCAAAGTTGCAAGGGAGGGGAAATGGGCAATATAAAAGTAATCTGAGGAAACCCAGACATTTCCGAAGAGGAGATTGGGAGAGAGGGAGGGAGGAAGGGAGGGAGTCACTTGGGTCGGAGGGTGCTGCCATCTCCCCTGAGGTAAGGGGAGAGGACCCCAGAGGTTGGCAGCTACAAAAACTTATTAATAATAGATTTCTGTGGCTACTTTATAAAGCTCATACAACTAAAGCAGGGGGAGCAGAGAAGGAGCAAGGCTCAGGAGGCATGGGGTCTCCCTGAGGGGGTGGGAAGGGGGTGAAGTGGCACAGGACCTGGGGTGACAAGATGGTGCCTGTGCAGCACTGGGGGCTGAGGAGACACTCAGGGCTTTGTGTACTGGGGGCCCCATGCCCCACTGAGAGCAGTAGCAACAGCATGGCTGCACCCTGTCTGGAGGATAAGGTCAGCTGCCAGCTGCACCAAACCAGCCAAGGACAACCCTCCTACTACCCCTGTGCCACATCGCCAGACCAGCTTGGCCTGCTCACAGCACCTGCGTGTTGCTGCCAGCAGGACCCCTTTCTCCTCATTCCACCATCTCCTACTCAGCCACAACCTTTAGGGGCACCATCTCTCGCCATGTACCTGTTTCACACATTGAGATACAGATACATCCCACCCACACTTGCACCTTGCAGATTTGAGCACATGAGGAGTGGCTTTTATTTAGTTTTATTTATTTAATCATAAGCCTGGTTATGATGGGGGCAACACACGTTCTCCTGGCTGGCCAACAGTAAAACCTCCCATGGAGACATCTTTGTGAGTGGGAGTCCTCTGCAATGTGAAGTACCTGCTAAACCATGGCTAAATTGATTTTTGTGTCTTCTGTCAAAAAGTTGCCTCCCTCAGCTTCATTCCAGCCCATGCCTGAGAGCTGAACCACACACTCTGTTTGCTCTCAGCCAACAAACAGGTACAGCATCTCTACTCATTTAGCCACTAAAAATGGAAGCCAAGTTACCATTTCTCAGCCCTTCCTGTAAAATATGTATTCGTTACATTTCTATTCTGAGAACCAAAAATGGGCAATGCTGTGTCCATACAATAACCACACAGAGAAGTGTGAGTTTCTCCAAGTACAAAAGGGTGCATGAGCATTTTCACTGCCGTTTCCCCATCCCTGGCTTGTGAGTCAAATGTTTATAAAATTCTCTCTGAGAAAAGGCAATACAAGAATATTGTAATGTAGACTGCCCCAGGTATGTAAACACATAACAGAAACATTTGAATTAGACACCGGAATGATGGAAGAGCCCATGTGCAGATGCTGCAAGATTCACATCACCAGTTACCATACACCTTGACACACTCCTTTGAACCAGGCAAGTTATAATTCCTTGTCAAATTACATGAATCAGATATGTGACTCTATAATTACAGCTGTGAAAACCATTATACTCAGGATCTTAGAACTTTCTATCCGAAATAACCCTTGGGGAAGAAATTTCTCATGAAGCTGCTTAGGTCAAGGTTCATCAAGTGCTGGAAATTCTGGGGGAATCCTGTCAACAGGTTTAGAGAAATGAGAACAAGAAAATGAGATGATGTATTGGTTTGGGGATTGTTTGGGCTCATTTTTTTTCTTTAGGTTTTTCATTTTTGCAAATATTTATGCATATTTGAAGAAGTTTTCTCTTTGCACTCACACAACTCCAAATGATATTTTGGGGGATTAAAAAAAAAAAGCCCCAAATTCACTGCAGACCTTAGTTATGTGAGAAAAATAACCGTTCCTACCAATCTAACAAGAGCTGAAGGGCAACCAACCATTCTTCTGTAGCCTATGTTTTACTGAAGGAATGTTTCTGCAGAAAATAACAACACAGCAATACTTTGTCCTCTCACAGGACATGTATGAGAACCAAGTTCTGTTGTCCCTAGTTCTCCAAGCATTTCGTAAATATCACAATCCCCATATGGAACAAGAGGTGTTTCCCTGCCTATTTTACAGATATTAGGTCAAGGCAGAGACAGTTAAATGACCACAAATATACTCAAGGACACACAAGTAGAAAGTGATAGAAGCAGGAAGGAAAGACTGAGCATCTCTGGATGGGTGAATTGCCATGCAGCAGCAGTGTGTTCTGTGGTTTCACTTTTACTTCTCACTGGCTAAATTCTTAATCTCCATTATTTTTTTAAAGGAAATGTTAAGGATTGTTTTATTTAGTCATCAGAGACCACTCTGTTACTTCAGACAGTGTAAAGAAGAACATTAATTGAAGTTGTCAATGAGAGAACAAACACAATTTCTTCCCTGCTGAATGTAACTTCAACATCAATTTGAAACAAATTTCGACACACTTTCAAAAGTTCAGGCACACAGCTGTGTTTGCACCTCTTTCTTGGTGGTGTTACAGTCATGCTCAACCTTGATGGTGTAGAAAGCAAGCCCCAAAGCTGAAGTGAAACAACCTAAATTATATTAAACAAATTATATTAAACAAATTCTGACTCAGAATGACCATACAGGTTCTTGATGCAACTTCAAGTTTGCACCTTTTTTTAGCTGATTCAAGATGAAATGTTCCTGCATGTCCCTGTGTGATTTCAGGCTGTGGCCACACATTTTTTGCTGACTGAAGCTGAAGCGCTGAAGGGGGGAGGTTCATTCTCGTCACCACCATCAATTATTATTGCTCTCTCAATGCAACTGCTCAAAGTAATCACTCTATCAAGACTGTCTGGGCTAGGAAACCTCCATTACTGAATGTCTAAACTAACCCAGATGATTGTGAAAGAAGTTGTTTAGGGAATATGCAATTATGTCTTCTAAGGAAGAACTAAGTCCCCTGTCTTCACAAGTCTGGACAGAGACAGAAATAGCAGCTCCTTTAGATAGGTCTTCATCCATCTTATTGCAATAGGATTATTGTTTGCATTCTTGGATATTTCTTGGCTGGTCATGTTAGCTGAAGATCTAGTTCTTCTGGGATGATCGACCATGAGGTATAAAATCTGGGTTATTCTAAACTTAGGTGTAAAGAATAAGGAAAACAGATAAAAACAAAAATAAAATAAAAAATATTTCTGCATAACATAAGAATGTGGGGTTTTTTTATCTTTTGCCCATGGTGATACCTTGACTGGCAATCCACACTATCAGAGACATCCAGCAAAGAACTAATGTGCTACAGGAAAATATAATATGCTGCTATTTTCCTCCCTTTTAACAGAAACAGATTTGAACTCCATTTTCATGTGCTAGATTCTTGGGAGCTGATTCTGGACCAATTCTTTAGCCAGTCCCCATTTTTGGCATGTAGCTGTGAAAAAATTGCCGAAGGGTGTTGTGTCAAAGGGCTTTTACTTTGCTCTTAATGGCTCCACGTACAGTCTGAAGGAATCTGAAGCGCTCACGAAATGTGGTTTCCCCTCTGGTGTTGGCTGTTCAGCTGGCTCAGCAGCTCAACCATTTAAAACCATTGTGAGTGGATTTAGCACTTGTGAAATAATGCTGGCCTATTCAGATCCAGAGAGGGGTGGGCAAAGTCCACCAGCACAATAAAAGCCCCTCTTCCCTCCTTCTCAGATGAGGAGCCAGGGCGCAACAGAGTTTGAGGGAGAAAACTACTCGTATCCAGGTGCAGCTAGACAGATCTTGGGGGAAAGAGATATAGGCCTACCAAAAAAAAAATGTTAACATATGCTCAGAGGAGGCAATACCTTCAGCATCCCAGGAAAAGAAAAAAAAAAAGAAAAAAACCCCAAACAAACACATCCCAAAACAAATACTTAAGTATAGGAAGCAAATCATGAAGGAGAAACAAACCAGAAAAAGAGGATTGCAGCCCCAGAAGAGAGTTCCAGCAGGGTTTGGTCCACAAAATGATGGATTATGAATGCTAGTAAGCCAAATGGGGGGAACAGATAGAGAGAACTGAGAGTCCTGAAGGTCTCTGTCTCCAGAAACCAGAGAAGATGGAGCTCTCAACTTCATCCTAGCCTGAGCTACTAAGTATAGCAAGAAGTGTGTTTCAACTCTGAGATGATCTAATGCTCAATTATTCTGCTGAGACCATGAAAAAAAAGAGATAACTAAAGCCATCTCTGATGTGGACAGTGTTGCAGGCATGCTGTAGATCTGTATCTTTCTGCAGAGATTTGAGCTCAGGACCAGGCTCAGACAGGCAACTCAAGAGCAGATGGCAACAGGTCTTGGTGGCTACTAATTAGGTTAGCTTTTGGTTAGCGATGTTGAGCTGAGTAGCCGTCTGATTCATTTCCAACCCTTTCTGCACTATCCTCAGCCACAATCCTCCAGGCATCACCCGAACTAGGTCAGTCTTACAGTGTTCACTTTTTTGGGCCATGGCAAAATGGCAGCTCTCTTACGGATCCCCAGGTGGGGGAATAGGCTCAGGGTTCGGCTGTGGGCCAGTGTGGTGGTGACAGCCAGGGTGGGGCAGGGTCGTTTTAAAGCGCTTCCTCTTGCCCCACTCACACGCAAACAAGGACATTATCTCTCCTGTGGGAGCAACTGACTCAGATGCTTGGCCAGCTGCAGGGAAAGGTATCCCTGTAACCGCCAACAGCAAAGAATAGCTAAAAAAACAAAAAGATGCATTGCTCTTTGGCTGCAAATGATAACAATACATTTTTCTTTATTCTGATCCAAAAGCACTTTTTTTCTTCCTTTGTTCCCCTCCCTGTTTTTTCCTATCTGATGAGAACTCATTTCTCAGCTAGGAGCCCAGTCTGTCTGTTATTGGTATGCCTAACATAATTTTTATATTCCTCCCATTTTTAAATTTTACATATTATCAAATGACTTATGAAAAATAAAGTTCAGCCAACTAAACCTCAAAGGAGTTATGCAAGAGCAAGTAGCACTGAGCTTTACCATGAGCCCTGAAAAATTAACCGTGTATGTCCATGGACTTGATAAATCTGTTTATTAGGTGGGTATATACTATTGCAGACCTGGTTGGAGCACTCTGAAAGGATACTGTTCCCAGTGACTATCCTTCAATCAGAAGACACTGTCTCTAGCACTATTCTTGACCTCTCTGAGAAATAAGGGACAGTATCTAGCTGAGTAACTCCTTCAGCTATATCAGCCATTTCCATACACATGATACATTTGTACCCTGTACATGACAAAGTACATCTTCATTTGTTATCATCTGCTCAGTGGGTGTAATTGTAAGGCTGATTCAGCAGAAGTGAGAGCAATACTTGTGGGAAGTTTGTCTTAGGACCAGCAAAATACACAAGCTAAGAGAAGGCTGTGACTTACTGATCACAATCTTTGTATGAAATGATCTATGTCCTTTGAAGGCCCTCTTCTCCTCCTGGTGCATTGTGAAGGGCAGGTAGGACTCTGTGACTCCTCTTGGTCGTGCTATAGATAATATCCTATGGGCCCAAAACTGTGGGAATATTGTATCTGTTACCAAGCAGCATTCAGTCTGCCTTTTGCCCAAGGCACCTGTATTATGTACATAATCAACACTAACATGTTGATACCTGCAAGCAGAGGGAAATTCACATTCTGTACTCAAATGCTGCAGGAGCTGAGCTGTTAGAAGGATGTATGAAATTGGGAGGGCAGTAAGGAGAGGAAAGACTTTGCAGCTACATTCAAATGTAATAGGTGTAGATGAGTGAAGGCCTTCAAGATGGAAGATTGAAGAGGTATCCTTTGAGGCAGTATTTCTTCAGAAGGTAGATTACAAGGGAAAATATCTTCAAAAGGCCCAACAAAAACAAGACTATTTGGTGCCAGGGTCAAGAACTGAGAACAATTGTAATGATTTCACTAAATATTTATCTTCCTGTCAGGTAGGGATAAATATAGATTGAGTCACTGGTCATGATAATCATATTAATAGGTGGAAAGAAGTTTCTTTTGCCTGTCTTCTCTGATCATGTCAGCAGCAGCATCAAACAGAGTATCAGGGTGCCCAAACAGGGTATGAGAAACTGTGAACAAGAAAAAAGGGGCAGACTGGCTTTTGGTTTTGTTTTTCAGAAAAAAAAGACTGGAGTGAGTGCACAGAAAGGCACCACAAAACCCCTTCAAAGGAATACTGCACAGCATATTGACAATAAAGCTGAGCTGCTCCAATGACAGCTGAGCTGCTGGGGAAGGCAGAAACCAGAAAAGGAAGAGTGTGATCAAAAGTGGTTAAACTGTAGGGATAAACCCCTCCATCACTTTGTGCTAGGTATGTGTAAATGTTTCGATGCGCAACTAAAACTGGGAGCTAATATGAGCTACTTCTCTAAGCCCATGCCAATTGATGACCACCACATCCACCATGGTGCTCCAAACACAGGCATCCAGTGCCTAGTCTGCCCCACTTGGTCCAGGGGGTTTTTTTCCTCCTTCTCCCTAACTCTTCCATCCCTTCTCAAACCTCCAGGAGTTCATTTGGACACAGCTTTTTGGCTACCCCCTTATAAGAATGCAGCTCTGATACAAAATGCATACTGAGTGAACCCTGCTTGAAATCCAGGGCATTTGTTCTGCATCAGTGGTTCCCACTTCTTTCGTCTCTCAGCCATCTTGAAGTGAGTAACTACAGGATAAACACCAGATACAATGACAAAGGAATTATAAGGAACTTCAGTTCCTGCAAATTTTGTTTTGGTGGCTGAATGTGAATGTGTTTCAGAAGAAGACAATATTTGCAGAATTTGGGCATTCAATTGTCAGAGAAATGGTTGTTCTGCTTTAATCTCCTCCCATTCCTATTCTGGCCCAGAGGCATTTGCTTCCCCAATAGTCTCCTAGGAAGGCCTCATTTGCTACACCCCTTCCCAAAGGTCTCTCAAAGCCATGTCTACCCAGGAGATCTCTGAAAAACACAATTGTCACTAAGGGGATTTGGGCCTCCCTTTAATTTCTGCCATGCTGTACTATAGCTCCTCATTATAAAGTTAGCTCTTAAAGGTTCTTTGTCTCTGCAGGGTTGAAAGTTGCTGACTGAATGTCTGGGTCCAATTTTCCACCAGTCTTCCTTTAACTGGCCATTCTCAGCTATGTGGAGTGTTTGCATAATGCTACAAGACCATTCACATCAATCTTATTTAACATTTTGAACCTGTTTTGCAAAGGGGTTAATGAGAAAACAAAACACAACTGAATAATAAGTCACCAGAAAAAATTACTAGCCTAATCTTTTAATATAGAGCCTGAACAGCAGTTCTTTTCACAGAGGGAAGACAACTGACATTTCTTCTAATCTGAGAATGTAATTCCCAGGGACAGTGTATGAGAAAACAGCAGTAATCTACAGAACACCCAGGAACAGTTGTTGAAAGATTCCCAGGGTGTTACTTTTGGCAGGACATCAGGTTCCAATAAAACCCACTGAAAACACTAGACTAACAACAACAACAATAATATTTTACACAGATGAAGTGTCTTTCATCTAAGGGTCACAAAAGGCTTCTGCAAATAGTGAACAAGCTCCTTGAGGAGGGGTAAATGAAATTGATGCTCCATAGATGTTGCCACTGATTCACTGATTTAGAAGATATATTATTATGTAGAGTGTTAGAGGGTACAGAAAGAAAGAGTTAACATGTATAGGCAAGCTTGAGAGCATTCTTTGTAGTGAACTTGCATAGACATAGTAACCTATTTTTTAATGTTTCCAGTAAATCAACTGCTGACATTCCACATACGCAATTTGAGCACCTGTACACAAATCAGGTAACCAAAGATTACATTGTGCAAATACACAAAGTACTAGGTGCCTTCATGCACAGCTACTTGACTCTAACATGAAATTCTATATACTATGCTTGCAATTCCTGCTTGGCATGCTCCTGTATGTTTTCTGAGACCGGTCTGGGACTTTAAAAATATATATAACCATATATAAGTTTATGAAAAGTTAGGGACTAGAAATAAGAGATTGGTGTAGGCCACTTGTGAACTGCTAGAAGTTTTGGATCCAGACCCACACTTTGCATTGTTAGCCTATCTCTGCGGGGGAACCATTCCACGGCATGGCTACCTTTCACAAAACTCAAGATGCTGCATCACTCTGGGCCACATATAAATCTCAGCCTATACTCATATAGCATAGTGTGACTATGTTGCTGGTGGTATTATAGTGGCAAAACATCCAGTGGAAATACAGCTTTTACTGCACCATTAACAGCTTTTATGGCTTAATTGGATTGCTTATGACTTTTTGGCACAAGTATACCATCAAATGGTGCTGCACTGACCTTACCTAAGTGACCTTAAGAGGATAACATATATTGAAATAAGTGGTTTCTTTCTTCAGGGTCTCTCAGTGTGTCTTTCACATAAGGATTACATCTTGCTCTTTGTAGCCATTTCCAGAGTCAATACCACCCTTATTTCCCAGCCCAGCACTCTCATCAGCCAGCAAAAGCTGTTGAGAAGTCATTGTCTGTGTCCTGAACACAGACACATGAAATTCCTACTCACTGTTTACATGAAGGAAATTATGTGAAACAAGTCATGTTTCCTCTGTGTCATAAGGGTAACAACAATAGCAACGAGGGTTTTGTCATGACACCCCCAGTCTAAGGCAATGACTAACAACCAGAAAGATTAGCTATCAGGATGATCTAATAGCCTGCTGCTCTCAAAAGGGGGAGGTCCTGCTCCTCTTCAGCCTACGACCCTTTGCTCCCTCCTTATCTCCTGCTCCCAGAGACACATCCCACCTTGCCCTTGTGCTGGCATTTGCCAAACCCTTCTCACAAACAATTCAGCTCATTAAAGCTGGAGAAAATGGTTTATTTTTCTTTTCTTTTTTTTTTTTTTTTTTTTTTTAAATTTAGCTTGGCTTAATGAGCTGAATTGGCTCAGAACAGGATCTTGTGAAAGCAAGAGTGCAAGAGAGCACAAGACTCATAGCAGGAGCATTTGCTCTGGACTCTTAGATCACCGTAACTACAAGGTGTAACCCTCAGAGTTATGCAGAAGATAACTCTCTAGCTGTTAGTTTCACTTTTTCATATAGATGACCATAGCTACTTTCTGAAATAATTTGGTCAAGTCAGGAAGGGGATTAACAGAATAATTGGTGTAATTCAGAGGTTGTATTCAGCTACGAATGCAGAAGAGAGAGTAACTCTGGCCTCTTAGAGCTGTACCATACAATACCACAAAAAAATGAAGGGGGGCAATTAGAACTGATGACACACAACTGGAATAGCTTTTATGGCTTGAACATACCATGATGGCAAGGCATCACAGCCACTAAGAGCTGTGTAACACTTTACTCACTATCAGATATACCCACATGTCTTCCCTGTGGCTTGAAACAGCATCACTAGGCTAAAACATACAGAAGCACACCAAGCATCATGAGTCACTGCAGAATTCAAGTCCATTTTCTCTGTCTAGTTTTGTTTGTCCTGGACCTGGAGGGCACCTTGTCAGAATCCTTCAACGCCACCCCCACTGGAGCGTCTTCGCCTCCCCTCAAATGCATGTGCATTTGATCCTTTCAGCACTCAGTTTCTGCACAGAGATGACAGATGTGTAACTGCTATCATTGGACACAGGTTAAAAGTGTACAAATTGGTCTTAGCAGCTGCATTTGGAAGCTGAGTTCTGAGAAAGTGAACTGTTCTCATCTTTCCAGATTTTGGTTTTGAACAACCCCATAGTTATGGTCAGAGATTAGAGAGATTTTTGTGGTGTTAAAAGAATGGTTTGGAATTTCTTGTCCAGCCATCTGCCCTCAAAACTTAGCAGATGACTCACTAGCACTCACCTCAGTTTGTTACTGAGCTAAAACTTTTATCTCCTCAGCTTCTTGTAAAGTTCCACTCTGTATCTTTTCAAATGCAAGAGCCTGTTCTAATACAGAAGAACAAACAACGTGGGAAGTGCAACTCAGAATTCAAGTTTTAGAAAGTGCTCATGTTAAATTCCGGCTGAGATAATACGCACGTATGCATAGAGGCATTTGCACACATAAATCACAGCTTGCTTACATCTGGCACACGCAAAGAACACGCTGCTTGGCACACTGTTTAAATGTACTTCAACTACTGGACTGCATTCAGGTCTGAAGATAATTTTGAAAAAGTTTCTTTGTAGTCAGAAGACACAAAACCTTACTAAGTATTTTGCTGATATTCTTACGCATCAAAGATGCTCACTACTGCCTGCCATTTCCTCATGAAGCTTCTGCAGCCTTGCATCCGTGGGATTATCAAAATAGGTGCTTTTCATTCTTGGGAAGTAGAAAAGCTATCTCCATATCCCAGATGTTACTTGTTTACCCTGTGCAAGTTCAAAGCAGCACTTAGAAGCATCACAGTTCCTAAGCTAACTGCATAGTTTGCCCAAGCTCCAATTTCAAGTAAAGCAGCTATCTAAAGCAGCAAGTAGTTATAGTGTTTTACCCAGATTGAATATTTTATTACAGTCTCACAGAAGCTGCCCACCATTTTGCTTGCATATTCAGCCCCAACTATAGAAAGTATGGCCGGAGAAGTCCAAGCTAAAAATATCAAACTGGTGCCACACCTAGATTGCTTTTACCACTTTGTACCAGATTAAGTGCACATCAAGTGAATCTTCCAGAGCGGTTTGTGAAAACCCGTTAGTCAGTACAACATTGATCATAGCTCTTTAAACTGTACTTTTTTCCCCCTGCAAGTGGGTTGGATTCCTTCTGGGTCCTAAATGATAGCTTTTGAGAAAGGAATATTTCTTTTACTCTTTAACCTGGAAATTTACAATCTGCTCAGCACTGCTTTCGAGTTATACAAGTCCAGATCTGTACTTCTTTCATAATTGTCTACCATGGTAACAAATAGTGCAGCGCCATGTCTGGTCCCTCAAGCTCTGTACTTGTGCCAAAGATAACCAGTTATACAGGCATAATTAATTTTGATGCATTAATAACACAACAGCTTTTGTCTTTACCAGCAGCGTATTTGCCAGTAAGATTTGGCAAACATAGCTTAGCAAAGTCCTTTCCTCTGTTAACAGGGAGAACAATCCCTGAATTTAAAGAACAGGGGAGGAATCTTCATTTAGGGATTAATCATCACTTTATAACACCTGGAAAATTCACACTCCAGGCTCTGATTTAGTTATATGCAATAACTGTGTCTTGCTAATTAAGAACATGGATATTAGCCTTTCTTGTTTTAGGTTCTTAAATTGCTGATTTCAAACTTCTCTCAGCATGAGAAGCATTTCTAAATATCTGAAGTGTGAAATAGCAAGGATATTTGCATCCAGCCAAACCCACAGAGGTTGGAAAAGCAGCCATGATTTACATTCAATACCTCAACCTATAACCTGGAGGACATCTGGAACTCTTCAACACCAACCTCCATTCTATAAAGAGGGACTCTTCTCCTGTGGGTACGAAGCAGATTCACCTTTTGACTCTGTTGTCACTGCAGGGGCTTTAGCTTGAAATTATCCATTCCCTCCTATGACTTGTATATGAGGCAAAGCAAGAAGCACTCCAGAGACATGTGAAACTAACACTTATAAAGTATTTCTGAACTCATTTGAAATCTTGTCTTGGTCTTTCACTGGAGTACCTAACACGTTCTCTGCTTTTCAGTTCACGCCAGTTTTCCCAAAGATCCTGAGACACTCTCTATTTATTGCGAACTGAGATGAAAAGAAAATGGTTTCTCCATCTTACTTAAGAAAGAAAAAATATTACTTCACTTTTGAATTCCAAAGTAGATTTCAATGAGTCCTACGTATTTATCAGTACCAATAAAGTTGCTTTTATGGTAGAAAGAAGATAATTTACAAGGTTCAGTCCACCACATCTGCTGGATGTTAGCTTAGTCCCTTACAAGTGGAGTTTGCTAGTGCTTCTGAATGGCTGGGGTCATGGGATGATAGCTCGTCTTAGCTTGATTAAGACAACATTTATTCTGATCGTGTATTATTAAGAAAGATGTGATTAACTTTGACTTCAGTACTCTGTAAAAATTTTTTATTTTCCTGATTCCTTTCAGTCTGAACTAGATTTGATAGCAGTTTTGAATTATGAGATTTGATGCCAACTTTGATTCAGTTGCATCAATAGCCTTGAATTTTTTTTCCTAAACTCCTACTTTGTTCAATCCTTTACACTACTAAGATTTGGTAATCCCTCTGCAGCTGCAGAATTTTTTTCTTTAAAAAAAAAAAAAATTAAAAGCACACAAGATCACTTGCTGTACCAAATCAAAGCTTTCAAGAATACATGGCAGTATGGAAAAGGTGTGGATATGTGAGTAAGAAGAGACGGATGATAACCATGGAGGCAGTGGCAGAATGCAGCATGTGTGCAAGAGGAGCACCAGTGGAGGCAGGCCTGGAGGCAGACATTAGGCAAATTAGACACACGCAACCATGTCCCCATCAATAGGGGTTCCACGGGGAACCACATGACCCTTTTCCTATTGACTTTGATGAAGGGATTCTGAAGGTAGCTGGTTAAATCATTTCAGCTGGGACATCTTCAATACACAGTAAACATTCACACTGGAACTATCTACTCTTTCTGTTTCCTCAGTGTCAAGACACAATAGCACATTGACTGAAAAGTGAATTCTAAAGATGGTTGTGGTATGTAGGGGTGATGGGGGAAAAATGGTGGTGGGGCAGCATCTACTTTATTACGCAGGTACTTTCAAACACATCTGCAAGGCATGCACATTGCATAGCCCTATGCCACAGTAGCAGAAACAGTTTGGGGGGGTCTTTGGAATGGAAAAAAGTGAATAGAATGAAAACCAACTCTTAGATTTCATTATGGTCTGTCTTTCTATGGGATCCTGGATTCCCAGAGGAAAAGAATTGCCAGAAAAGTCCTTTGTGTGCATTTTCCAGGTAGCTGCAATAATTTCTTGCATATGGAGATGTCATTTCCACAATACAGCGATTTCTTAGTCATTTCAAGGATATATTCCAGAGAGTACAGACTTGCAAGCTGTCCAGAAACACTAGGTAGTCCAAATGGGACTGCTTGTTCATTTAACTGTCAAATATATAGCTGATGTAAGAAGTGCTTTCTCTGTTTTCCTCTTCCTTTCTAGATGTACTCCAAGGGATTAAATGCAGTTTTAAAAGCACTTACGATCTGTTTGCAGTAGTAGCCATCTCTTACTCTAGCTGTAGCTGGAAAGGCTCAGACCCACTGCAGTGATTTTGCTAACATTCCAGTGACCTGACTATTCACAGGGACAGGGTATTTTTAATAGCAAGCCCTTAATTCTTCATGCTGTAGACCTAGCTGGTCCACAGAGGCTGACATCATTTGACCACAAAATATAAGATACTAACCACTCAAGCTTTTGCCAGAGTAGAATTTGATAGCTGAGCACCGATTAAAATTTCTTTTGGAATCAGTGTCCACTATATATGCTATTATTCACCAGTGGCATGCATTCAAGGTCTCTATGCAATTGGCCAGCAGGGTTTTTTTTCTATAGATATATTTGCCAAGATGAAAAACCAGGAAAAATTTAAACCATTTCCAATGTGTTTCAAACTGCTGAACTATATTTTCTGAACCACATTGTTGAGTCATGATCTAAATTAATTACTATTTCCTAGGCTGTTGCTATTCAAACAGTGAATCTCCATTTTCTTTTTCGATTATGACTTGTAAATAACTGAACATTAACATTATCAAGTGAGGCTACACATATGCACTATCTGGGTTCATTACAAAGCAAGTCATAATGCGCAGTTATTTCTTCCTCTCTCCAGGTTTAAAAACCTAGTCTGAAATGATTTTATGGTCTTCTTTGGAATGATGAGTACTCTTGAAACAAAAAATGTCCATCTTCCCAAATATATGCTGGTGTTGCGATTGCCAGTTGACATATGCATATTTTACAGGAACGTTTTGGTTTTGTTTGGTTGGTTTTTTTTTTCCCCCCAGTGTTCTGAAAGAGCTGATGATGAAATATTGAACAAGAACTGTTAACAGTTATTTGAAGCAATATAACAGCTTAGCTATAAGTTTTATACAGAAGAAAATCTTGATATGGTATAAAGACAGTTCTAATAAATATTTTCAAAACTCTGTTAACAGAACCAAAATTTGTGAAATGAATGAAACATTTCACCTTTTCACTTTGAAATAGCTCTTTATTTTGGATTTAATTGTCCTGGTATTTTATGTTATAAAACATTTAAATTATTGTTGGATTAGTTAAAATGTTTTCTCTCAACATAATATAGATTTTTTTCCCTTTGACTTTTCTTTCCCAGACAATTTTGAATCACTTAGCACCATCCTTCCAGATCAGAACAAAATAAACTGAATGTAACCAAGTAATCAGTGTATATTACGTACTCTCCCCTGGATCTGAGCCACACAAGATCTGGATCAGTTACAGCTTTCTGCTGAAAAGCTTGGCTCTTCACCTCAGACTGCAGGGACTCACGTGCTCAGCTTTGGACGTTCTCTAGTTGAGACTTCAGTGTCAAAGCATTGGCTTTCACAACAGTATCTATATTCACTGGATTCTGTAATCCTAGTGCTGTAAAACCCACCGACTGTGTGGTCTTGGTAAACACAGAGCAAATTCCAAACTCCGTTACAAGATATCTTGAGCAAACATTTTGTACTTATAATACACCGATTAATAAAATGGGAGAGTTCAGTTTTTATGAGACTGTTGCATGGAGAACTGAGATTTTCTGCAAAAAATGTTTCCCTTTCTTGATCTTGGAAAAGAGAGGAAGAGCTGAAAGCAGTCAGTTATCCACTATGCAATTACTAATTTTATATAACTATTGTTTGAGATCCGTGTTTTCTCTAGCTGAATACAACAATCTTAACTCCACTACAAGAAATTCAATGACGGTTGCTAGGGCATGTAATTGAGGTTGTTACAGGTAAACCCTGGAAAGAATTGAAAATTTACCAGCCAAAACCAGCTAGCGTTCATGCTGTTCCAGCATATACCAAGAATTAACCCCTTTCCAACCTGTTCTCGGAAGGTTAACATGTTCATGCATTGCTTCAGATGGCTTTGGTGTAGAAGAGTGAAGCAGAGGAAAGTTTTGGTTCAGGATTTGACTCAGACAGTGGCCATGTCTCTGACTGCTGTGTTTTTATGTTACTTCCAGATATGCAGATACCTCTGTAGATGTTCATGATCTACAGCTTGGCCAGGCAGGCTTAGCTGCAGCACAGCAGCCAGATGGATTTTTTTATGCTAAAGTCTGCCCTCCAAAGGAAGATGTCACATGTACTGGTATGCCATGGGCTCTTAAGCTGTCATTCAGATCTTCATAATTCATCACTACCTTGAATTTATGAAGAAATTATGCTGCTTATGGAGCCACGCATACAACATCCCTCTGGTGCTTGTGGTTATTCACATACTTGAAAGATCCTGCAGAAGGTCATGCGATGCTGAGGTCAAGAGCTAGACATAACACCACCTTCAGGTTCCATAGTTGTGTTCTGTTGAAGTAACCATAACAGGGAAAGACAAAACAGGAACATCCTTCAGGTGGTTCAATACCCATCCTGCTTGTCATGCAACTGCAATAGTATTAGTACAGTTCCACAGGGGATGTAAATCTATTTAAGCCTTGCATAATCCTACTGACCAAACATTTAAGTCTTTGGTATTTCATTAAAGCTAGGTGAATCAATTCAATAAAAGAAACTTTCAATGTCAGGGCATAACCAGATCCAAATGATACACTGCCTTCACTGTCTAACTCTGCAATTTATTGTCTTTTCAAGTCACGCTAGATTATTTATAGAGAGGAAAATAATAAAAGATACTGATATATTGGAGAGATTTTAGAAGATGTACTATTCTCTGGCAGGAAACTAAGCAAAAGCAAAGAAGTTACTTCAGGGAAAATACAACTTCCTTTAAAAAAATAAAAACCAGTACTAAGACAAATGTACTTTGTCATCATCACATGGCAAGGTCCTTACAAGCACCCTTGGTTTTGGAATCTCTTAAACTTACACTTTTTGGCATCGATATCCTGATCCCACAGAGCTGTTTGAACAAAGATGTTACACAGGTTACTTGATTAAACTAAAGAATTGACTAAGTCTAACTTTACCCCCAGTGTAATAGATTGATAGAATAACTGCTATATCAGCACCAAAGCTGACTCAAGTTTACCAGTGTACAGCAACAAATTTCAAAAGTCTAGGAAGAGTAGCAGATACTCATGAGTCCTTGGGCCCCTCTGAATTATTCAGTGCCACATTCTGTGTAAGGCTGATGCTGTATCACTTTGCCGCTTCTGCACTGAATCCAGTAACTAGTATTTGACTAGAGCATATAAAGGTGTCACATCTTGATTTTAAGGTTTCAAGAGATGGAGAATTTACCCCCTCTCTTGGCAAGTTATCTCACCGATTTCATTTCTACTTTAAACTTACCTCGATTCAGCTTCCTGTTATAGGTTTTTTAATATGCTTTCTCCAGCAGTAATACAAAGTTGGTTTAGTACCAGCTAGACTCTGTGCTAGTTATTAAGTCTGAATCAAGTCTTCTAAGCAGGACAGCTGGATCTCTTTCAGTTTCCCATTGGAAGGTATTTTTTAGTATTTTCATAATTTGTATGGTTTTTTTCCTGTGCACTCTCCAGATTTTATGGGTTTCTCAGCTGTTCAACTGAGGCTGGTTTCACCTTGTGACACACAAAGTTAGATGATCTCCTGTCTTCCCTATCTCTACAAATAAAAATGAATAGATATTTGTCTTAAAATATTAGTCTTACATGCTCCCTTAGTCATATTTGTAGCCTCATGTCCCACATGCCTTCTGTCACAGGCTACCTCTCACATATTCTATTCTCAAGGCTTGCAAGGGTCTTTTAGCCAGCTTTGGGCTCAAGAAATGACACAGATAAAATACTGAACTGTCTCAGCAACAGTCAACACGTTGATCCTAGTTTGGATGGTTCCAGCTCTAGCACTCAACATCTGTGCCAGATCTAGCTATAGCACCAATTAATTCTGGCCACCAGAGCACATCACTGGGGCTGATAAAGGGCTGTAAAGGTCAACAAATCTGGCAGGGTATCATATAACACAATGTATATTTTCAAATAATATTTTCTGCAATAAAAACTAACGTCAAAAAATCCAAACCTCGCTTTATACTGGGCACAATGTGGTATATTCCCTTTCCTCCTTTACTAGTTGAATCCCATATCAAGCTTTATCAATATTTGTCCTCTACTACCAAAGAAGCTGGGCCAGGATTTTCCAGGTCATCTTGCTTTACCTTTCTTTGAATTAACTCTCCTCTAGACTCAAACATTTCCTTATTGCTCAAAGACTTATTATGAGTTAGCGAGAGAAGGCTACGCTTCTCACACAACTCTCTTTTGCTTATCTGGTGCTATCTAGGCATGCTGGCTTTTATTTTCTCAGTTCTTTATGGTTGCTGTTTATCATCTTTCATAGTTACTTGGGAGGGTTGTAAGGTGCTTCTGCATTCCCACGATGCCCGATTACATCATCCTGCTTCTTTCTAAATACAAGAGAACTAATGAGTATTTCTGTCTTTCCCAAATCGTTAAGATTTTCACCATCTTCTGCTAGCAAGTGAGCTATACTATTGTTAGGAATTATTTTATTGCTGTCATCCTTTAAAATGCCTTACAGCCCTTAGGCTGCGAGATAGCGGTTTCTTTTGCTCCCTCTCAAGTCTTTCCCCTCTTCATATTTCCACAGTCTCTAATTTACATAATTGCTGCCTCCTTCCTCTTTCTTCTCCTCTTTCATATTTATTTGATATATCTTTAATAGCTGCCTTTACTTCCTCACTTAATAAGCAGGTGTCGCTAACCAAAGATGTCCTTATTCACAATTATGAAATTGTGGGTTTTAGTCATCTAGTAAACTTTCCTAGAATAATTTCCAGTTTTCATTCACATTTTCCTGTCTAAATCTCACTACTTCCATCCAAGTTTCTCCTCCCAACCACTTTCATTCATAGTTGGTTGCTTTGCAAAATAAGCCATTTGGCAGCACCAACTACATGACTAGACAGAGATATAGTAAACAGAATAGAAAGTCATTCCTATGTCTTTACTTAGGCAGGTTATAAGCAGGATGGAAAGCTCTTGGTTTAGCACCCTAACAAGAAAAAAGGAGATTATTTTCAATGTCACTTCAGAAAATGCTGGACTAGGGTTCAATTCCTGTTCTAATTTAGTCTAATTAGATAGTCATTAGCAGGAGTTACTAGGCTTGCCCTGGCAGTCTGTTTTCTAGGAATTAACCAGCTCTACTCAGCTTGAAAATTATTGGAAATTTGTTATAGGCACTATTACCAAAGAAATGAGAGGCTACTGGGAAAATTAGATTAAAAAGCCTAGAAGGTCAAAGAAGCACTAAAATACTGAGTACTTACTCCTATTAAACCTTTCAGAATCTTGTGCTTTATTAACAGTAACGATGATTAAATGTAGGGTTAGTGAGCTGTGTTGGACTGGGGAGACCTGGGGGAAAACACTAAGGCATAACATTAGCTTGACAGATTTTTTTGGACTACCTTGGTGAAGGGTGCAAAACGTGTAGTGTACCCAAAAAACTAAGAACACATGAATGAAGTTGCCTAGTTGATGCTTTTCCTTTCTGTTAAATGCTGCTGTTTGAGAATTATAGGAAAGCAAAGAGCAAGTGTTCCTGATGATACAGAATTTTGCTAGAACTGAAAGGGCTAAAGATTATGAGATTAGTCCTGATTACAATTGAGCATTGATTTAGCAAAGATGTGGTATGAATATAAAGCTAATTCTTGGTAGACTTCTTTTTGTTTGAGGGTAAGTATGATAACACACAACAAGAGGAGCATCTAATCATGTATAAACAGAACTCCTAAATAGCTTTTATGTTTGTTTTGGTGGTGTTTTTTTGGTTTTTCCTTTTTCTCTTAAGTTAGATCTACTGCAGTAGCTAGAGGGAAGGGGAAAAAAAGAAAAAAAGAGTAAAGTTTTAAGAAAATAGTCTTCCTAATAAACATTATTCAAACTTTGCTACAACATTATAGCTACTTACTTGATTTTAGATTTGTGAGGAAAATAGTTATAGCACAAAACAGGTAAAAATGGCTGGCAGCAAGCAAAAATTAAATCTATATCGGGAGAAATCAGGACTTTGGGGTATTCAGAAGTCAGGGGTCTGTTGGAAGGAAAATGAAAATTGCTAGCCTTAAGAAAAGACTTATTCATCCCAGGCATGTCTGCAGTAATACTGTTACTTCAGGCAATATAACTGATGCAAGGGCTGAGTTTTGTGTTTTATGATAGTATTACAGAAGAAGTAATTCCAGTACAGGAATAAAAAAGTGGATTTTTTTCCACCAAACCAGCCTCCTTGCATTAGCTTATTTTTAAGTTTGAAAACTTGGATAAGAAGAGGTTCAGAAATTTCTGACTTTACTGGTTTCCTTAGCTGGCAAAAATTAACATAAAGGATTAGTCTCAAATTTCCAAACTAAAATAAGACCCACAGTGTCTTATCTCCACTGGACTTCAAGTTAGTTATCTTGAAAACATGATGATAAAATAATACTACAACTAGTTCTCAGTTATGGTGAAACCAAGAAAGTTTTATGAAAAAAAAATATTGTTTAACTGGGGCAGAGAATAGAACTAGCTACTAAATATTTTACTGCAGAAGATGATCTGTAACATACACAATTTGGTGCAGCAGATTTGGTTTTCTGTGCTATTGGCAATTCTTTTAAAATTAGGGGTTTTTTTAAGAAACAATAAGCTGCATATGTGGAGATTATACACTGCAGCTTGAAAGCAATGTGCTTTTTAACTAGTATTTCACATCCTACATACATTGTTTTTCAACATGCAACAGAAGATTTGTCAAATTGGAGTGGTTGTATTGAGTCTTATGTTTACATTTCTCTATAGTTGAATGCTAAGTTAGAGCCATCATATTGTCACCATTCTCTAAGACACTGTTGCTTGGCTTCCCCCCACCCCCCTCCCCGTTTCTTTACCCATTCCTTCAAATCATGGGAAAATTTACTTTGAACATAAGTATTTGGTGGTTTTTGTGGTTTTGTTTTTGGGTTTTTTTTCCTGGGAAAGGCTCTCTTCTACTTCAGAAACCTAGTTCTTATATACCAAAAAAACAAGAACAGGTACTGTAGATGACTATACGACACTTGTTCTCTACCTAGAATAATACAGGTTTATCCTCACTTAACCTTTGATGTCCATCTTTAAAACACACCTTTAAAACCTCCAAGAAAAAAAAAAAAATCTCTATATTGGTGGTCAAATGTTGCAATAGGTTTCTCAGAGAGGTTCTGGATACTCCATCCATTTAACACTTTAGTGATATGACCCTGAGATACCTCAGGCATCTTCACAATTGGCTTAGCTTTGAGCAGAGGGTTGGGCCAGACAACCTCCAAAGTCCTTTCCAACTTAAGTTATTCTCTCTTACATATGAAAATAAGCAAATACACGCTGAAGTATTCTCTTTTCCCCTCTCAAGAATCAAAAAAAGAGAGACATTTTTAATGGTGTCCTGTTTAACATACACATAAAACATGTTTCTGCCAGGATCTACTCGCTTCTCCGGCAGTGCCAGTGAAAGATGATTGGCTTTATCACATGGAGCAACAGCACAGCACATCTTCATTTGAGTCCCATTGGCAAATGTGAAGCGTGCACTCTCATGCTAGGACCTAGGATTTTGGATCACTGGTGGGGCTGTCTGGAGTGACTGTGAAGCTTGGCAAGGTCAGGACTAACAGCAGAAGTGCAATGAGAGATCATGTGGAAGGCAGCGCTGATTGGTGCTGATGCTGAAAGCGTCAAACATGCATGCTGTTGCTTTGAGTGGAGAATTGTTCTTCCATAAGACTGGCCGCAGAGGCATCTTCCCCTTGACAGAAATGCTGTTCTTCAGTACGTGAAATAATTATGAGATGAATATGAATTGAAAATGCACTTTCTCTTGACCTACTTCCCAGGTCAGGAAGCACAGCTTGATGCCCCCCTGTTTGGAAAGGTAAAGTTATGTCTCCACATTCCCTAGGCTCCACATAAGCCTCTATTGTTTGGTACCAAGAACATGGCTAATTATCATACCTACTATGCAGTCTCTTTTAATGATTTCCTTCCATCTCTTGTCAACACCCAGGCTGACTAACCAAACTGGTTTCTTTGGAGTGAATTGTACTTGTTTACCCCGTCAATAAATACACCTCTTTTTTGTTTGTAGTGTGAAGGTAAACATTCAGAATGATAGTGTAAGCTGCTCTGGGAAAGTGGCTGATTATTCTGAGGTGCTCCAGCACTGTGTGCATCTGAATCCTGCATCATTAACTGAATAGTCCTTTCTTTACTCACAAGGTTGCAGGATGCATCTTTTTACCTCACCACAAAATCAATTACATGTTCCATTAATGTTAGTGAAGTCTGGCTGGGGCCCTGAGACTTCATGTACAAATCCCACAGCAGCTCAAGGCTTAGAACAGGACAGTATTCTGTGACAATCTCCTTCCATGAAGAATGTAAGCTCCAGAACTAGCACTTTTCATATGTGGACCTTCCTGTCCCTTCAGAGAGGTCTGTGGCTCTCATTCTGGTGTCTAAGAAAGTACAGAGAGTGCCCCAGCACAGCTCTTGCTGGCATTTCAAAGTCAACAACTGTGCTGACACTCTGAGAATTGCCGAGAGGCTTTGTTGGGTTTGGTCTTGGGAGTCCTTGGATTGACAGGCAATCATTATTGCAGACTATTTCCTCCTCCTGTGGAGTCACTCCATGGTTCTTCTTCCATCAAAAGTAACTGCTTGAAAAGGGAGAATCTGATGGCATTTTCTGCCCTGGATAATCTTCCTACCAAGAAAAAGGATGCATAAAAAAATTAAATCTGTTTGCTGACACACTCAGTTGATGATTTTCTAGGTAACTGTCATAACTGACATTTTGCTGCAGCAGGGTATTACTGTGTCCAGGCTGTGAGAGCAAGCACCAAAAGCATAAAGGAGAAAAGAAAGCTCAGCAATACGGCAGACAGCAGGCTGTGGAGATTCCTAAATTAGCACTGAGCTAAGTCAGTAAGTCTGTGCAGCCCTACATAGCGTCATGCAGCTGTACCAAATTGGAGTGGAAGCAACAGAGAGCAGGGTGTTGCTAAATGATTGCTCAGTTAATCCATAACCTGAATAAACCACCCAGAGATAAGTGAGAGATGATGGTGTGTAAATTGTCAGAACAAAATCTTGATTCCAACTTCACAGGTAGAAGTCTGTAGGTCACAGTGAAGAAAATTTATGCTAGGGAAAAATCTGATCAGGAGTTGTGTGTTTTCCCTGTGCGCACAACACCAAAGATAATACTTTTTGCTGCAAACTTCACCCAGGATGAATTGTGAATCAGTGTACATGAATCACCTGCCAAACCCTCAAGTGCGTCAGTGATAAGAGAATACAAATTCAAAAGTGCAGGTGCCATATCAGCAGCTGGAGTGGAGCTGACAGCACAGCTAGAGACAATGACCATTCCTGAATTCCTTCCTGGCCACAGTTTGAACTTTTCATCTCACTTTCCACATTAAGATATGACGCATCTGAGTGATGCAACCTCTATGCTAGATCTGGATGTCCATCCGAGTTCTCTTGGCTTGTCTGCAATGACATTTTCATTCAGTTTGAGCATTCATAGTTGCTGTTATAAACTCGGACATCACTAACTAAACTTCCCATAACTACCAGGTGTGTCCAGTGACCAAGTTACAGTTCTAGATTTGCCTAATCTCATGGGGTTTTTGTTTTATTCTTTTTGTGTTATTTGGTTTTGTTGGGCGCTTTTTTTTTTTTTTTTTTTTGCTTTTGGGGGGTTGGGTTTTGATTCCCCCCCTCTAATGTACTGATGTAACTCTTCCCGCAGATGACAGTTCTGTTGTCGGCAAGGATACTTAAGGAAACTCCTTGATGAGATTAATTCACAGGAAACTGTTTCAAAGGCATTGTTTTGGTTATCAAAGCAAGTATAGCTTCAGTTGAACTGGGCTCTAATTTTCTTAATTTATTTCTGCAGCCTAATTAAATGCAACTTTTAGTTAATTAATTACACTAAAGAAGATTGCCTCAAATGCATACAAACCCAGTCTGACTTACAGAAATGCTGAGAGTGTGCCAAATCCACCAAAGGCAGGAGGAGCTATTAATCAGTGCCCTTGGACAGAAACCCACACCCCAGCACTGCTCACTGAATGCCTGCTCCTGTTCCCCCCCGCAGGAGGTCACTGGAAGCTTTCTTCCCCACAGCCTTCAACAGAAACACAGTTGGTCATTGAGTCAGGTACATGTCAAACAGGTCCCTGGCTGAAGCTAGCTGCAGCCAAAAGGCCATTCCACAGCCATTTGCTTAAATGTTGCTTTGGCTTCCCTGATGCAAAGCACTTCCTGTGACACTTTAGATATATCAGCATAATGAAGCTCAGAGTTTATTTCCATCCACCTCCTTTCAAGTGACTAGAAAGATGGTATAATTTTCAGAGAGCAGTAGTTTGCTGCACTGTTGCCTGTAACAGCTGCCTAAGCAAAGTATTGCGGCTGAGAAGCTCCCACTGGTTATACTAGAAGTTCCAGCCCTGTTAGGCTCATTAAAAGGAACAGCACTCAGCTTAATGGTTAGGAGAGACCACTATTAATTTTGAAGTGTAGGATTTATAAATCAGTTATTGCTTCTGTAAGTCTGAGACAGAATGCTGGACCGGATGGGTAACAACAACAAGGTCTGATGTGTTCTACCGCTGTGGCCAGAGACAAACCCATACAGGACACCTTGGCTCCACTAGCTAGGCAGGAACCAGCCATCTGATCTTCCTCCTCACACACACCTGCTGTTTGCAGAGCCTTCTCACAAGCACAACTTCAGCCACATGAGCTTTCTTAGTAGCCCGTGAATGCTTACTAACTCATTTCTATTCAATAATCTAGAAAGCCCTCAGCACTTTTGGATCAAACCCCACTATCTGGGGCACTTAAACAGTCTATTTTTGAGATACTTTCCCCTAAGCTTTATCATCCATGTCTTGGGGTAAAAAGTGATGGTGCATGTTCATTCTCTGACAGATCTGAGACAAGTAGACCTTCACCATTTAAGGCTATATGGGAACACTTCCTTCAGAGCACGATTGCTCTAAATCATTGTTTTAGAAACTGAAACAGGAGAATGAAGTCTATGCTTGCTTGCATTCTGTGCACTCTCAGTAAGTGAGGTAGCACAGGATTTAGGTCAAGGCCAATTTTATTTCTAAAACGCTATCCAATCTGACCTTTAGTATTGCTTTTACATAAAACTGAACAGCCACAGCAACAGCTATATGAGGAACTGAGCCCAAAACATAATACTTCTCCAAGCCCTACTGCAGTGTCCTTCCTGTGGTGCAGGGAAGAGAAATTTAAGACTTCAGGAGGCTACTATTGACATTCAGGGTATGTAGTGTTAAAGCAGGAGAGAGAGTTTTAACTGAAGAGAAATTTTATTGGAAGAATGTGTGTCAGGTGGTTGGTATCCAATATTCAAAAGAATACAATCTAGGGCCACCACTAAAAAAGTATCGAATTTTATAAGAGCCAGTTTTACATGCATGACCAACTCCTGAAGTAGTTCTTTTCACAGAGCTCCACTCTTGAGCTTTGCTATAAACTTTACTCACTATTATCTTCCAGTCACAACTTAGTCCAGGGTCTTGTGTATTATTTTAACACAACATAAAAACACAAAGTTAACTCTAAAATACATGATTAATAGAGGAAAAAGGAGGGAGAGAATGCACTACAGTTGCTGCGTATTACTTTTACTGTGTGGATTCCTGCAGCACTCTATTTTAAATAAGTTATATCAGGCATCTTTGAACACCAATTATGCTTTCTGAACTCTTTGCCCTTAGACTTCAATCTGTGCTCTGCAGCTGGTTAGAGAAATTTCCAAATTATACAACGTACTTTTGCAATATCTCCTAACCTAGGACTCTATCTAGAAAGCATAAAACCCCTTTTAGTAATGGTTATATCTAAATTCATAATCCACTGGAAAAAATTGCTAGCATATTAGCAGAGGCATAGGATAACCGATTGCACTGCAAAAATTCTTGCTACCATCTTAACTATGGAGCAACCCTTTGCATTTACAGCTGAGCACCACCTGCTGGATATCTCATCTAATCTGGCTATTTCTCTTGCCACCCTCCTACCAGTAAATCCTAAGAGCAGATCCTAGATTTTAGGAAGACAGACCGATGTAGATGTTACAGCTGGGTGCTGTGACAAGGGACCTGAGATTTCAAAGCCGAGCTTCTGAACTCAGCAAGACACGAAGGTGGAGACAGCTGTAATGCCACAGCTGGAGCAGCCACCAGAGGGAGACAAAACTCTGCAGCCCCCCAACAGGGAGGGCAGCAGAAAATAGCCCTCCCTACTGCATCCACTCCCCACTCTGTCTCAGAGATCAATACAAAACAATTCACAAATAAAAAGCAAAAGCAGCAGAAGTCCCTTCCTTTTCTGTTGAATTCCTGTGTGCCTCATTCTCATTTTAATTGACTTCCCCTGAAATTTATGATTTTGCCTCTCTCCAGCATCCCCTAGTTGAAATGCAATTTGCTGATTTTCTCACCTAGTTCTGTTGTGTCAGTGACCTTGTGATCTCAGCTTAACATTAACTACTTAACCCAGTTTGCCAAGAGGAACAGGTCTGTTACCTACTGTTATGAAAAAATTCTGATCCTGACACTTCAATTTTGCCACATTGATCTTATAGAGTATCTTAACAGAGATGCTTTCAGAGCCACGCTGCTGGAGTATAATTTAATTTAACACTGTGAACTTAAGCCGAGATGGCCAAAGATGAGTGTTTTAATTGTTTAACTTTCATTGAACTCAGTGGAAGTTGGATAGGGAAGTCCCAGCACCATTTTTCAGAAGTGGGAAACATTACTGGCTACCAGCTGTTTCACTTCTGTTCTCTGCCCAACAGCAATTCACAATTGATGTGTAATAGTACTGATATACCAATGGCCATTTCTGTAGCCCACTATATCACTGCTCTGAATTTAGTGTGGCTAGCTGTTACAGCACCATCAAGCTGCACTGAAGGATGGAAAGAAAAAGGAAAAATAACCCCTTCTTATGAATTCTTCTGTCAACACAGCAAGCTATAAACCCAAACAACAGGATGAGCCCACCCTTGAAATTCCTCCAGAAAGACAAGGCAAAGCCAAACTTAATATTTCTAATTATCAAGGAAAACCTTCCACTCTATAACCACCTTAAACCTCCTCCCTGAGCTTTACTGTACACCCTAAGGCAGGGCCTTGGCTCAACTTTCAATTAAATTATTAATATGAACAATAGAGTCAAAGTTTCCCAACTGAGATGCCTCAAGTTTTTAAACCCATATAAAACAACACAACACTAGATACGCTGATTTCAGATTTTCTTCCTGTACCCAGGGTTGTGCAAGGATTTTGTGTTGGCTCTTTCCTTTGTTCCAAAGGTAGGAAGGGCTCCCTTGGTGACCCAGTTCGCTGTGTCCCTGGGCCCTAGTGCTCTCTAGTGACACCACCTTGCCTGGGAATGCTGGGTCCCCTATAAGCCTCTGTAGGGGCTTAATTACAGAGCCTGAACACCCTGTGTGACATTGCTTGAGATCTCATTGGGTCTGTGTGGTTTGGAAAAATCTGCACCAGGCGGGGGAAAAACAAAAAACCAAACAAACCAAACCCAATAATTGCTCCTTGCAACCTTTTTGCTGCTCCCAACTCCTTCACCGTCTCCCATTGTCAGGGTCAGCCTTCTGAAGCAGCCACCTCTAGGGACTTGCATGGGACATGAGAATATCCAACAGAGCCCAGTGCTGCTGCCTTTCTGCAAGGGGACTCATCACAGGGGCTGGTACGTGAGCTTGGGTGGGGGTGCTGGGTCTTGCACAGGGCTAGCTTCTTCCAGACTAATTTCAGAAGATGGCATAACTGCATAGCTTGGTTGCTTCCAATTTATTGTATAGAAACTGTAAGTTGCACATTCCAGTAAAAAGGGCATGGTTGGGACACACTTCCCCACTTGGGGATGGTGTGGGAGGACAGCTGCCCATTTGCCCTGTGCCAGATATTGTTCCCTTGGCCATCAGAAGGTTCTAGAAGAGAGAGAAGAGCATCCAGAGCACACACCACAGGGCTATGCAGGGGAAAGAGGGCAAGTAACTCAGCAAGCATCAGGGAGAGGGCTCACCTGGGGACTTAAAGGAGATCAGCAGGTTTATATACACCAGGTAATCCATGGAAGTTGCTGGAAGGGAAACCAAGACTGAAGAAATAGACTCACTGTGCAAAGAGACTTTGTTTTAAAAGTTAATGTGTCTCACCCAATGATTTCTCTAATTAAAGAATTACCCTTTTTTTAGCTTAACAGACTGTTCTCATAACTCCAATTTTATAGACTAGAGGCTGTTTTTGACTTTTGATGTGAGGCAATGCCACCTCAAGGTTCTGGCTGTTTCAGGTTTCTGTCACATATGGTCAAAAAAACCCCAAAACCCCAGGTTCCGGCACAAAACTCACCCTGACCCCATCTGGATTTTCCTGTTGGTTCACATTCAGGTGACTTCAGCTAACAGCAGTAAGACTGTAGAGAAGCCTGAGCAATATCATCCCCAAAACAATATCTGCATCCCCCCTTTCAAAAGACACTAGATGTGTCAATGAAAGAGGAAAATTGGAGAGGAAGAGCCAAAGGGTAGGATTATTTGGTTCCAACAGTGGGCAAGGACTCAGCAAACTACAGTCTGAAGGAAGGGAGGTAATGCTGCATCTGTCGGAAAACTAGATCAAATTCTGGGTTACAGAATTCTGGGTTGCAGGCTGCCTGTGTGCTCCTAAGCAAGTTTATTTGTGGCTGTCATAACAGGACACCCATGGTGTGATGAAGTGTCTACGTGCCACTTGAATCAGAAAATAATAGCATCCCCTCCTTGTCAGACATATCCCCTGCTTCTGCAATTGAGGTATCTCCTTCCTGACCTGAACTACAGTGATGATTTCTTCCAGAAGATGAGAGGAGCAAGGAGCTGTTGTATTCAACACATTACATACTTACAGGCTTCAGAGGCAAAAGCTTAACCTTAGCTGCTCAGAAGGGAATACCTCTAGGCCTCTCTAAGGCATGTCACTGAGTGTTTTCACTGCTTTAAAACTCTGAACTTGTAGATGTTTCCCACCAGATTGGCAGATAGTTTCAGAAATATCATGTATATGTTCAAGAGCTGTCTTGCATATATAAGCTCACTTTTCTTAGTTGCCTTTTGAGGATGCCTAAGAAGCAGACATCTCGAATGGTCCATAGGATACAGATGAAAACCAGCTGCCTTCTCTAGTAGGAATTTGTTTCAAGTATCTTCTTGACTCAATCTTTCTTCACACTGACCTTTCTGAAGCAATGCATGCCTAAACTGCTCAATGCTTTGCCACTTGAAGGAGAAACGACATTTAAGCCAGTGAATCCATACTCAATTAAGAAACTTGAATATACATCTTGAGGGTTGATGTAGCAAGCGTAGGAGACAGAAAAGCTCTGTACTGCGTACTTCAGAAATTAGCTATGCTCATATCTTGTCCTGAAAAAACAGAGTACTTATAGATAGTTGCTGGTAACCATCCATGACTGCTGTCAGGTAAGTGAAGCTTTGTAGTGAAAGCAAGAGACTCAAGGGCAGGACACCGGTCTCATTCTGTACTCTGCCATCCTTCACTGATCTGTGATGATGCCTTTTGGCTTCTCAGCTGGTTCACTTATTAAAACATGGGTAATAGTTACATGTGTAAATGCTCTGCACAAGCTAACAATAAATCCTATTAAAGATTCAGTTAAACTTTGAGGAACTTCCTACCTTTTTGTCTCTAATAGAGTTAGGATAAGAGGCTCTGACTGAGACCAGAGCGCCATTGAACTAGTTACTGTACACATTAAAAAAAAAAAAAAAAAAAAAAAGGAGGCATTTTCTTGGGCTGGAAAGCTCTTAATATATGAGAACTAAAATAGTTTTATCCACATTTTTACAAAGACAGAAATTACACAACAGCTTAGAACCAAGATCAGACCTCTCCAACTCCTAGAAGTGCCTTTACCCACACAGCCCCATTCTTGCCCACTTTAGCCACAGCAGCAGTGAAGCCCTCTAAAACGTAGCTAAATGACTTGCCATAATCAATCCAAGAACAGGAGCAATAGCCTCAGTCAGACAATAACCAAACCACAAGCAGAAATGCTAATGTATTCACCCCACACAAAGCAACACTAAACCCAGGGCAAACAAACATGACAGTCCTTCAGCCAGGCTCAGAGAGACGCCACGGATGTGCTCAGTGGTACTCAGAGGTGCTCCCACACATGCCGCTGAGAAGACAGCCATCCTCCTTTCAGGCACAGCACCTCACATCCTCTCCAGGCTACCCATTGCCCCGGCAAGGCAATAGCAGCCTTCCTTGGCACAGCAGGCTCCCAAGCAAGAGGCAGCCGGGCAAGACAGAGCTTAACGGAAGGGCGTGAACGCTAATTGAATCTGAACAGCCCTAGCCATGCATCACTTCGCATTTTCTCATGTTAAAATGCAACAGCCATTTGTTAGAGCACTCCTAATGTGTTTAAAATCTTTCCATTGACAGCTGATGTTGGTTCTAAGCTGGCATTCTCAAGCAGCCTAGCATAGACCTGAGATGTCGCTCTGCAGACTTCCCTACCCTGAACTCCATTACTGACTGCAAGTATCTGCACCTCTCACCCCGGTTACTAACTCACTAGTTTCTGAATGCAATACCTAGTTTGGCCAGCCTTGGGAAAAAAAAAAAAAAAAACCACATAAACAATTGGAATTAAGGATTTATGAAAGTTTAGATCAGCAATAGCACCTTTTTTTTTTTTTTTTAACCTCTCCTTATGGCATAAGGCCAGATGCTCAGCTGCGAACTGACACAACTCAGGGTGTGCCAGTTCTGAACAAAATCCGCAGATTCAGCCTTTTTAGATCCAGAGATTGGCTCAATTTCCCGGCAGAGGAGGAAGCTAAGCCTGGCAGTTTTTGAAAAAAGAGAATACTATGCACCCAGGTGAGACGAAATCAGCAGGATCTGCTTGGAGATGCTGGTGAGCACTGCAATAGGAGACAGACACTGACCCGCAGGACATTGAGAGTGTTACTACACATGACACTGGAAAAAATGCTTTGCAGATGAAAGACCTTATAAATAATAGAGTGACCAAAACCCCTGAGTTTCACTGTTTATGGATGTGATTTAATCAGCCCTGCCTCTGTTCAAACCCTCAGTCATGTTCTCCCCTCTTTCCATCCAGACTCTCACAGCTTCCTTTCCCCTGAGCACTCAGAGGGTGACCTGGGACACATACACGTCATAACCTCCAGATGCACCTGAACTCCAGTGCCTCAGAGTGAGGTTTACCTGGGAAATACTGCAAGATGTAAAGCCCCCCTGGAAATAAGAAAAATCACCTACCTAATTTCATCAGCTTCAGTGGCTTACTTCCATGATGAATTCAGTTCATGTCTAGTATATATGCAACACAGGCAGATATTGCACTTCTACAGTAGATCTTAAGCATCTCTCTCCCTACACATCACCTATCTGAGCATTCTCATTACTTTACAGAGGAGGAAACCAAGATCCAGGGAGGATCAAGTAGGATGCCCTAAGCCACACAGCAAAGACAAATTAGCCTTAGGCTTCCTCATATGAAAAGCAACATCAGACCAGGGCTGGGATGGTTCTGTATACAGAGTTACAGGCCACTGGGTGAACAGAGCATGAGGGACTGTTGTTATGCTTGTCCCATTCTAAGATTTTAAAAATTTTTGTTTGTTTGTTTTTTTTACCCTACACATCTGCTACAAACCACAGTCAGAGGGGAGTTGGATCTTTGGTCTGATCCAGTACAGCTGTTACTATGCTCCTTCAGTTTTAGAAATCAACCTGACCCCTCAGCATTGGATGCAAACACCGTTAGACTTGGAAGAAGTTCAAATTTAGGACCTTGCTTTAGGAATGTTTTGTATTAAAATGATTTATATAAACACATTCGCTCTTTGGATCTGGCAGCAGCCTGCAATCAGGCCCAGCTTTTCTTAATATTTTGGGCCATAAGCCATCCAGCATGGGGATTTATTCATCTTAACGTGTTTAGCTTTGTAAGCACAATGCAGTAGTTACTGTTGTGCCTCCCGGCTGCTCTTCCATTTTTTATAAACTAATTTTCTCTGCTAACCTACTTTTAATTTTTTCTTGTAAAGCTGTTTTTAGTATTCTCTTGCCTTTTTTTTTTTTTTTCTTCTCACCCCCTCCAAACACTGGGGTAAAACTTCTCCGGGTGCTAAACACTAGTGATTTGAATAGGCTCCAGCTTCTATATCCTGGCTTTGGAAATAATTGTTCCCACTAATCCTTTTGAATGCACTCCCAATTCCATACATTCAAAGAGCTGTCATGTCCCCCCCCACATACACACCCAATTGCTTCTGTTCAGCAATCAGAGATCATGCATCAGCACATTGTAATTGCTGGTGCCAAGCAGTTCTTGAGCCCCCAAACCTACTAACTGCTTCCGAGCTATGGATGGAGGCTCCTCTACCAATGTCACTGCCCTTCCCACCTTGTTCTCATCCCAGCTACCTGGAAAAGAAAAATTATCTTCTATTCCAGCTCAGCCCTGCAGCCTGCCAGTCGATTCCTGGATCCCTTCAATTCAGTATCATAAATACACTTAACAAGGGAGTTTAATATAGATTTGGTACGACAGTTATTTGAGCGATACATAATTTATGTTGCCCTGTAGCATAGGAAGCCGTGAGTGGCGTCTGAGAGTGAATGGATTCAGGAAATTTGCCATACAGCAGCACAAACTGCCAAAGGGAGAAAAGATTGGGGAAGAAAAAGGAGAGCGAGCAACCCAAGGAAGGGGGTGTATAAAGGAGAAGAGCTCAATAGCAGGAAAAAATGTGAAAGAAAGACAAGGTGAAAGGCACAGGGTGAGAAAAGACTGGAGAATGAGAGAAGAAGAGGATGAAAGGAGAGAGGAGGAGCTGAACAGAAGATGCAGACAGGGGCAGAGAAGGTCTGCAGGATGAATAAGAGATGAGCAGAAGCATGGAAAGGGAGAAATGGAGAGCAGAGCATGCACACTTGATGTGACAAGCAGGTCTCTGCAGGCTTTGAGTGCTGCAGCCAGCCAGGAAGCAGAACCAACTGCCATGTCAGCCGGAGGGCAAGGGCGAGGAGAGACACCCCAGCTCTCCTGGGGCTTGGCTACCTCATGATTCACCCCCCGCTCCTCTCCTCTGCTCCCCCCGCCAGCCACAGTCAGGGGACTGCCTGGCTTCCCTACCCACTTCCAGCCCTTCAGCTCTGCGTGGTTTTAGGTTTTGCTGTTGGCCTCCTGCTCTTGCATGGCCTCATTTCAGGAAGTTGTATGAGGATACAAGGCCAGCCTTCCAGCTGGGTAAATCGGAGAGGCTCTGCTAGCACTCTCACCCAGCTCTCACTGTCATCCCTTCAGCAATACTAGTGTTCCACCTGGGCACTCCTTAGCTCAAGGATGAAGGTCCTAAGTGCTGCACTGTGGTGACATCTCTGCCCAAGAGAGCTCACCAAGTTTGCTTGTGGGTGGTAGATGAGACATAGAAGGCAGATAAAGCAAATGGAGAGTGGGAGTTTGGTGAGACTAGAGAGCATGAACAGTGCTTAGCAAGCACACAGGATCTGTACCTGCCATTTGCCTAGGCCTCCACTTCTGAAGAGGCACTGACTCTCAGCTCCTGGAAGTTACATTTTGGTCGGAGAGCTCTCATCCAAACCATCAGTGTCAGTGAGCCCTCTGTTACACTGAGCAGTGACCTGTCACTGAAGTGTAGGAACACCTCAGAGAAAGATCCCCATCAGGACCAGTCTGTACATGGGGAGAGCCTCAGATACCACGACAGCATCCCTGATTTATTTTCTGGGATTTATCCAATATGAATTGAAGGCAACACAACCATCTGGCTCCAAACAGGACCCCTTGCAAGCAGAACAGATGGCTATAGTAAAAGGAAAAAACCCTAAGCACAACTGGACTAGCTGACAGCCTCCACAGAGGTGGAAGAGGGGGACTGGACCTGAACACTCAGTTTTCCTTCTGCCTGCAGCATCCATGACGAAGTTTACTATTACTTTTGTTCATGGAATGCAGCCAAGATGCTTGCTGTTGTGCCAAATTGGAGAAAACCAGCCTTGCAGAGTTTGCAATATAGTTGACCAAAGCATTCCCTGTGTGTCCCTTTCTCTTGCACAAGTGTGGCTGTGCACAAACCTGCTTCCTCGCCTGCAAGCTGACAGGTACAGCTCTGTGATGGAAGTCCAGCTCGTGCAGTGGGCAGATGCCTGGTAATTGCTACTATTCCTAGTGCTGCCACTGATGCTGCCTGTGCCTAGGAATGGCATGTAGGCCAAAAATATTAAAATTGGCTCTCTTCATCCCAAGTGAGGTGGTTAGGAGCTGCAGGGAGTTAGCTCCCCTGGAACAGCAGAGTAGCTAATAACTGCACTTAAAAGTAGCAGTATTGATTGAGAGCAGGGCCTTTAATCTCTCTGCTTTCTGACCATAGAAAGGGAACTGTGCTCCTCTCCTACCTTGCAAGATGATGACTTTCTGTGCGCTTCAACCTTCATCAACCGACGTTTACAAAGTACTTCTAAAGCTGCCAACTGGCAAATACTATGGAAAAATACCCCGGCTTTTCCCTGGTGCCTGATGCTGCGTGTGTGCATGCCTGCGTGTGCTCGCCTGTGTGCGGCCGGCTGTTTATCGGCCGGGATCCCCACAATGGGCGTCTCTGCACCTACCCCTCTGAGTGCACAGCCTGCATTCATGTTTCTGTTTTCTCTGGCATTCTCCAGTATTTCCCTTGGAACTAATGGCCAATAATATAGTTTCTCCCCAGACATCCCCCTCTGCCACAGCGCTCCCATGAAGAGGATTATCATTCTCATACTTGTGAGCCTCATGCTGTCCCACTGTCTCTTTCAGGCTGTTGGCCCCTGGGGAGAGGGTCACAAAACCCACAAAGCACAGAGATTTGCAATTAGATCTGCTCTGTAATTTTTTTTTCTGCCCTGAAAAATACAACAGAGAAACTGTAAGTTTTGTAGAAATTGTCCAAGTAGCTTTAAGAAAGCTCTGTGCTACCCTCAGCCCAAAATATGCAAGCTTTGGAAAGAAATATTTAGATGAATCTCCTCCAAAAGTTTTCAGAAAAAAGTAGATATTTCTTGTAAAACTAAATGCATAATAAAAAGCAAAGAATTTCCATTGAAAACTAATTTCAGTGGAAATTTTTCAGGTAGCTTCAGTGAGCTGTGGAGATCAGCATGCCCTCTGGTGCCAGAGCCAGGTTTTACAGGCCCTGGGACCTGCCAGCTCCCTACAGAAAAAACAGAGATCAAGTTTAAAAAGAAGAAAAAAAAAAAAATCCCACGCTTGTGGTGATATTCACTCTTCTTTCTGTAATTCCTACAAAAATCAAAAATAACAATAGCAGTGAAAGTAAATATTTGTGTGTGTGTGCGCACTCTTTGAGTAACAATAAAGCCTCTAACTTGCAAAACGTAACTGGGTGCCTCACTCAGCCCCTGGAGTGATCTGTATCGCTGTGCCACGTTTACACAAAAGGAAGCAGAAAGGGGATTTGCCTGAGGTCAGATTGAAGTCAGCAGAGTCTTTGCAGGGAAAGAGGCTGTCTCCTATGGAAAGCCAAAACATCCGGAAATTGGACACAGGAGCTGAGCTCCAGCACCAGTTCAGCCAGTGCTGTTGTGACTGGACTGTACTTTTTCAAGTCCTGATTTCCCTACCCTTAAAAAGAGGGCAATAATGATGCATCCCCATCTTGGGAAGGTGCTGCATACTGGTAGGTGCTATTTTCCAGCAGACATGCTGGCTCCACAACAACGCTTGCAAGATGAACTTGGTGTCTGACTGACAGATCCAGGTTTCCTCTCTTTGACACAATACAGAGAAGAAAAGGCAGCGATCCCCACTCTCAGAAGGGGAACACTTTCACAGTGACCATAAAGACACCAGCTCTAGCCTGATGACATAAATCACTTTGATGAGCCTTCAGGTATGTTCTGTGACTTCACTTATGGCTCCGTTTGCCAAAAGGGAATCATTTAATCTCCCCAGCGATCCCACATAACCCCCCACAGCTGCCTGGGCAATCCTGCTGCAGGGAAACCAGAGTTGCTTGTGAATCAGCTCCTGAGCTGCAGCAGTTTACAGGACTAAACTTTAAGACAAAGCAAAAGCAGAAATGGTCCTATATTGGAAAATTGTGCATGCATTGTGACAGCTCAGAAAAAGAGTCACAGCCATGTGTTCATACTCCAGCAATGCAGAGGTTAGCTGGCAACAGCTATGGCACCAGGCATCCCAAGCAAAGCCATCCTCCTGCATTAATTGAAACGCTGGGTCTCTGAAGACTCCTGGTTTGTTTAAGTCTCTTGTTATTTGAGACTCCGGGCTTGCATTCGTAGCTGCTGGACTAGGCAGAATACTCTGTAAGGGCCAAATCCATACAGGAGCTGGATTTCTCTAACTTTAGCTGTCATCATAAGGACTCCTGCAAACTGATTGATTGTTTAAGCTGCCTAAGTGAAAGCTTGGTGTCCAGCTTTCATCATCCAGTAACCTTTTGGCCACATTTGTGGATCTACTAAGTTGACAGAACTTTGAAACAAGAATCACAGTTTTTCATAGGGTTTCCTAGATCCAGTGACTCCACAACGGAGAGCAGTGGCCATCCCTGCCTGTAGTATCATGTCCCAAACAAGGGAATATGCCATTGCACTAATCCATACAAGAAAAGACCATGTGAAAGCTTTCTATTTTCATTGCCTGATCATCTGGGACACAGAGCTCCGTATGTTGCAGCTCCGCCCCATTTCACACTCCAGGTAAAGAAGCGTGGGGGCAGCTCAAAAGGAGGATGTGTTTTCATTCAACAAGAGCTACTGACTTGCTTTATTTGTCTCCACATAAGCAACTGGGAACAGATGTCTCAGCCTCCTTGTACCAGTCACTCATTTAACAAAAGCTCTGTCTTGTTTGTACAGCGTCCTTGTTCTCTCACCCTTAACTCATCATTACACAGAGATAAACTATCAATGCCCAGCCTTGTGACGCTGCAGAGAGGAGGGCTGACTCCTCAGGAATAAGGAAGAAAACACATGAAAGGGGTCAAATCTCAAACCTTGCACCACTTGGTATGGGTACCACTCTGTTGCAACAGGATCATGTGCTTTTAAGCCAACTGAGAAGGGGCAGTACCTAAATACAGGTTTTTAAAACATATTCCCAGGATCAGACCTTTTGCTGGCCTCCTCTCCCCAAGACATGAGATACCTCTATTCTGCCCCAGACACCAGACAGTAACATTTAGGAAATCTTGAACCCCTATGCACTGCTTTAGAGTCCTTACCAGCTCTCTAGACATCTACTTTTATCTCCTTCCAGTATCTTTTAACTTCTACCTTCCACAGCAAGAAATACAGGCTTTGCAAAGGAGCCACTTAACCACAGTCACTTTACTGTTAGAACCCACAAGAATTACATGCTTTAAGGTATCAAAGAAAAAAAATCCCCAAAAGTAATTTCCTACCCCAAGCCAGCCCCTTCTTAGGGCTCACAGTTCACCAATAGTTCAAATTGGACATAGTCCTTCCTGGCTGCTTTTTACTCTGCATCTTTTTCATGTGAGGGTGAATGCTGGCACAGGCCACAACCCCCTTCTGAAATTCAGCCCTAATTTCGGTATCAGACACACAACTACACACAGCATTCTCCCACGATCCCTGACTTCGCTCACACTCCCACCCCAGCACAGAAAAAGCCACTCTTGCACAGTGATGCACAAAGAGACCAGAGACAGCAGCATGAATCACTAGCCATAACCCTCCTCTAGTGTCATACTTGGAGAAAAGATTATCTTTTGTACTTTATCCGGTACAAAAGGACTAAAATAGGACTTCTTACCATTTGATGTAGCACAGTCCTACTTCCAGTATGCACCTGGAGAAAGCTCTTCCACCACTCTGAGCAACAAAGGTCACCTCAGGCCCACACCTGACCCTTACCTCCAGATTTAAAAGGTTATCCATCAGACAGCACAGAGGGCAAGGCTGCTGGTCTTCACTACAGCTGACATGAGGCTGATTACCCAGAACTGCAGCCTGTCTGCTATGTGGAAGCATTTTTCTTTCTTTCTAAGAAAGAAGATCATAGCTTGTTGCAGATATATCCAAATCTTTTGTAGTTGTTGCCTTTGCTGGTAGTTTATTACCAGCTGATGACACTCTGGGTGAATTGAAAACTATCACTCCCTTTTTTAATTTTTTTTTTCATCATTTGGGTCAAGCAACCAAATGACCTAGAGCGTGCAGTTAGGTTAAGGGCAACCAGGTGATTTATCCCTTGTAAATACCTGTCTTTTTCCATTGACAAAAAATGTGCCTGAATGATTAAAGTTAGGTGTGATGGTTCCCACTCCTTGTCATGGTGTGCTTCAGTGACTGATGTTTTGAAGAAATAGTGTCACTAGTTTCAGAAACAAAAATGCCCCATCTGCTCTAGCATCTTGTGTAAGACAGTAACCAGCAAAAAGTGTTCAGAGGAGATATAAAGCCCAGCTACTGACAATCCTTTGAACGCCAACCCAAAGAGAAGATGTCTCTCTAATCCCCTCTAAGTTTGAGGCTTGTCTGTGCCCTGAAGGAAGAGAATTTAATATTTCTTGCAAAATCCCTGGCTCTGGGTAATCTACATTATTGTAACTCTGGACAAGTTTGTTTTCCACAAAAATACCCAGTATTTTTCTAACCTTGCCGAGCTCTTGATCACCACAAGTATCTTGTGCCTATTAATATCACGAGGTGACTGTGAGGGGAAACTGGGTGCTTTCAACATTTTTGAAACACGCAACTTTGACTCTTTCCCAGGCTTTCTGGATAAACCCCATGGGGAGGCAGCAGCCCATTCGACACAGACAGGTCTGTCAGCTTAGCAATTGTACCAGTTCATGTGGTTTCTCCTGTCTCCCCAGGGCATGAATCCTCAGCTCCGGATTAACGGGCCGATGAACATCAACCACTACGCAACGAAGAAGAGCGTGGCAGAGAGCATGCTGGATGTGGCGTTGTTCATGGCGAACGTCACGCAGCTCAAAGCAGTGCTGGAGCAGGGGACTTCCTTCCAGTACTACACCACCCTCATCGTGCTCATCAGCATCTCTCTCTTCTTCCAGGTGATGATCGGGATTCTCCTCATCATCACTGGTAAGGCAGCCACCAAGGCACATCCACCCTTGCAGGATGCTAAAGGGGCAGGGCATCCTGTGGTTTGGCTGGCATGGGGGTGGAAAGGAGAAGCCTCTTCTCCCAAATCATTCCCCCTGGCTCCAACCAGGGCTGCGGGAGGGTTGAAGACAGCTTGACGTGGGCAGTGGGGAGGTCTGTGTTACCGTTTTTCAAAGTGGGGAGTGGGTTGGGTTTTTCTCTTGCATAACAGCTGTGAGCACTACTCTTCCTTCACTTCCCCACTGATGAGTCCCTATTGCAGGGAGAGAGCTGGGTTTTGGGCCTCTTGCTGCCCATCCTCTAACGTGCCCTTCATGCAGCTCCTGCAAATACTACATTTTAGCTGTATCTTTCGCCTCACTCAAGCTGGGGCCTAACAGAACAATTTAGGTGGAAGTATTCTCTGTATTAACCTCACATTTAACCAATCCCACAGTTCTCCTTGTGCCATACAGACAGTACGTTAACACCAGCATTTCAAACAGGCTTGCCCAGTGTTCCATCTGATACAGGAATTGCTGTATTTCAGCCTCCAACACATGCCCAGTATTAAAAGTCTGCAGAACACTGCCTTTTCCTGTATACCCTATGTGTCTTTTTTTTACATGGGACATGGGTTCGGAGGCTATGGGAAATCCTGTGATGTGTTCCTTCCCCTGCCTCACATGGCACAACCTTTCCCAGTGGCAGCTGCTGCGGCTGGAGCCAGCTGTGAGGAGAAGGGGGACAGGGGACCACAACTGAGGACAGGGAGCCACAAGCTGCTGTTTGCACAGCTTATTGGCCAGACAGCCCCAGTAACTGGAGCGTTCCTGTGTCTAAACTGACCAATGCCCATCAGCTAGGGCTGGTCCCATTCATGTACCCAGATTCCTCTTGGTCTGGGGGCAAGGAGGGGGTTGATAGCTGTGTCAAGGAGAAACTGGTCTCCCAATCAGAGTACAACGTTGCTGACCTTGTCCCCCCACATCACCCAGCCCTTGCTTGCCATGTCCATGCAGTGGGGGAGTCACACGGCACATGTCTGGCTACCATGGAGCAGTAATTTGGCTATTTAGAGTTGGCCCATCGGAGGGCTGTGGCACCTCCATGGCAAAACAAAGACATGACATAAAGAAAAGATATTTTTCCTCTGCTCCATCCTCCTTTGTCATCCTAGGGTAAGCTGTGGCCCCTGTGAAGTTCCTGGGACTATTCCCCCAGCTCTGTGGCTGCAGTGCTGAAGTGCTAAGGCTTGGACAACAGGCCCAAGCCTGAGTTGACCTATAGATGAATCCTGTATATTTTATAACTGATAACCATTGTGCTAGTAGGTATTGTACTAAGTTATAACAACCCACTTATGCTGGTGTAAAAAGCGCTAAAGTATTGAAATACTGCAGCCTGAACAACAGGCCCCAAGCTGAAGCTGCTAACTTAGCATGTAGTCATTAGTAAAATATGTAAACTCGCTAGTGAAAGACAAAATATAATCAGTAGAGAGGAGAGAATGTATCCGACTTTCCCTTCGCAGCCTTCTTCAAGGCTGAGAACCTAAGTATTTGGCCTTGTTAGAAACTCCCTTGGTCTCCCCCCCAAGCCCTGGCCAAGCTTTGGGTGGAATCCAACAGGAGAATGAAACCAGAAACTTTCCGCTCAAAACAAAGGTGCCAGCTATTCTGGCTTGTCGATCTCTGGTATATAAGGCTGGGCCCGTTCACAGCGACTTTGGATGCCTCACCTATGGGTGGACGCACCGCGTAGGATTTCCCACTTGCCGGGACAGGCTCCCCAAATCCTCGCTGTAACCGGGGCTCCCCAGCGTCTGCAGATCTGGATGATGATGATTATATATGCAAGTGGTGATGTATTTCTCTTAATTACTATTCTCTCTCTCTCTCTCTCATGTAGTAATGATTTGATGCATTACTCTGTTTGTTGCTTTAAGTGCACTATTCTGCTTCTTCTTACTGCATGTTCTCTGTATTACACTGTTACATTACTTGGTTATCACTAGTAGAGTACGCCTACTCTTTTCACTCTGGTGTCCGAGTTTAATTGGTATCCTTAATCAGCAAAACAAGTGCCCAGGGGCACCATGGACATTCGCCAGGCAGAGAAGGCTTACAGGGGCTGGAGGACTTGGAGTCAAGCTACAAATCTCGCTTTCTTTTTGCATTGTATTGCACAGCTCGTTTGAACCTGAATGATGTTGCAAAGCAACCCCGCCTGAATATACTCAACAACGCTGCCACAGCTCTCATCTTCATCACGGTCATCCTCAACATCTTCATCACAGCCTTTGGGGTGCAGAAGACTGGCCTCTACCCTACCAGGAATTTTCGACCTTATTAAGTCATGTTGCAATGGAGTCAGGTAAGAAAGGGGTGAGTTCCCATCACTGCTAGCCCCTGGAAGGTCTCTCAGTGTCAGAAACCATCATTGCAAGGTGGAGAGGGAGAAGGCACAGCTGCACAAATTAACAAAGTCTTTTCAGGGGCATGTTGCTGTCCTATGAGCATCTGGGGCCACTGAACAAATTCCCTCAGAGAAGGAGGATTAAAGACCTTGCTTGATCTTTAAAGCAAGAACATCAAACATCCCAACTGCTGAGATTTATCAGCAGCTAGTGGTTTTCAGAAGGCTGCAGACCTCATGCTAGATACAGATAGCAGTTGTGGATGGGACCTAAATTTGGGAAAGAAAACTAGGTGTGTTCTGGGAGGTATCCAAAGATGGCAGCATTATCTGAGCAGAAGAAAAGGAAGGGGCTGGTGAGGTGGCCATGAAAGAGCTCTTCACAACAGCCAGTGTGCTTTGCAGGGGCTGTTTTCAGAATCTCTCATTTTCAAGAGAGAGCCTTGTGAATAAGAATCCAAGCAAATGCTTGGATTCCCAAGTCAGGTCAAATGAGGAAATGACATGTTCTTAGGTCAAAAGTGCTTTAGGTCAAGAAGCAAAGTTCACATCTCTTGCTTACAAGACCTGCAACATGTAAACATAGTTTAAATGCAATATACTGCAGCAACAGCCAGCAAGAAAGCTTGATAGACACATGGTATGATGAGGGAGGATGCAAAGGCCAAAAGCCTCTACAAAACCATTGCTGGCTTGGAATCCAGAAGGGTGCAAGTGCTGAAGAGCAGCACCCCACACCCATAGGGGTGGCCATGGTGCGGAGTGACCCGGTACACTGTGACTGCTCCTCTCTGCCCGGGCAGTGCAGAGGAGCCTGCTGTTACCTTACTGGCATTTCTTGTCTTCCCTGCAGGATCTGAGCAGCGCGGCTGGCAGGGAAAGCTCTCCTCCTCCATGTTTTCATTGGCCTCACCAGGAGCCCATCGATGAATCCAGAGAACTGGGTTAAACTTTCAAAACTGTGTGCATGTCATGATATACCAGCCCCTTACCGTAATGCTTTTGCAGTTCTGAGGGGTGAAAACATTGCCTTTCAAAGCTAGAGCAAACTTTGCTAGAGAAAGCTGCAGGAACAGCAGCAGGTACACAATTTCAAAGCACAGTTCTCTAAATCTCATCTCTTATTTTAGTTGCCTGCTTCACATATTCAATATTGGCTCATTTTGTAGAGAAGACTGAATGATTTACTTTGTAGGCTAAATAGACAAGAAAAGTCCAGCTTTTTTGTGTCAAGCATAAGTTGCTATAAAGCAATGCTATCCAATAGTTTACCTCCCAAATGTTGGAATGGATTTCTCAAACAAAAAAAAGAAGTTCTCATGGAAGGATAGAAAACTGTGTTTATGTCAACATAGCTAAAACCAGTTCAAATGTTTTCCCAGTTATTTCGAATTAAATGCAACCCAGTTAAGAAAACAATCAGTTATTTCCAGCATTGGAAAATTAACAATGACAGAAAATAGATATTATGGTCTGATGTCATTGCCAGGGACCTATCAGGAATGATGTCAGAATAGCCTGACAATATTTAGTAGAAAATGAAGAAACATTATACATAAGGAGACAGTCTAGGCTTATTGCCACAATGAGAACTGACAGGTGCATAGTGTATTACTTTATTAAAAAAATTTAAGGTCTTATCACTAACATACATGTTTTTAAATATATGATTTTTATATTGACAATGCTGGGAATTCTCTTGTACTAGACCAATTTGTTTCTGTTAAAAAAAGGTCTTTGAATTAAGATTTTTCAGATTTTTTTTGAAAAAGTTTTCTATCCTAAATTTTTTAGCTCTGTAGTTATGCTAAAAAATTGGTATTTTAATAGTCTGGTGTAAACCTATTTAAATAATGACATGCTTTTCTGGTTATTAAATAATTTTTTCATTGTACAGCAGAATCAGAGTTCAATATGGATTTTTCACTTTGCATACTCTTCCCATGACTGAGAAAGAAACGTCACAAAAATGTCCACATATTGGTCTTCAGGAGCTACTGGGAGTGTCTGACATTTAAAAAAACCAGATAGGGGCAGATTTAATTTGTACTCTATATTTGACTTTACAGAACTAAATTTCTGTTTAAGCCACTCATGGTGCTTTTTTCTGGAGAGGGTGTTTTTTTCTGATCTTGCCCACAAAGGCTGGTGGGTAAGGCTACAGGCCAGCATCATCTAGTATCTGCAAATGATAGTACCTTTTTTGCAGCTGAAGGGAACAGTATATATATTTTTACATAGAAAGAGTAGGGTGGAAAATGTTAGTTATGCATTTACCAGAATTTAAATCAACAAAGCTGTGTACAGTCTGGGATCTGTTTGACAAAGCAGGTAAAGACTCGTCCTCCACTTTGTCCCTGGAGTGACACTGAGTTTGCTGCTTATCTCAGTCCTCAGTCTCTGCCGAGACCAACAGCAAACAGGGATGAGTGTTTCTGGGAAGCCTCTGTTACCCTGCTCTCCTCTAGAAAAAGGCTTCACTGTAGAGGCAGCAAAACTAGCTCCAGCCAATGTAAAACCACCAGCTAAGGGCTTTCAGCCACTACTGGCCTGCTGGGTTCATGAAAAGGTAAAAAATTATGCATCCTGTGTGCAGATCCCAAATCCTGTGACTCATTGCTTCAGAGAGCAGGAGGCAAAGCAATTTGCATTGACGACTGAATATAAAGGGAGGAAAAAAAGAGAAAAGGTTCAGCTGGGAAAGAAGCAGTGAGGTGAATTTCATTTCCAGATCTTAACTTCAACATCACTGTCTCCGAGAGCTGCCAGGTCAGGTAGAGTGGCGTGCGAGGCCTGCCTGAGCAGAGAGGGCTTCCCATCACCCAGCCCAGGCGAGCAGAAGACCAGCAGCACACTGGAATGCTTTTTCCCCTGTCACCTTTAATAATGGTTTCTCATTATAATGGAATCAGACTCATTAGTAACCTTGGCTGCCTTTTTCCCTCTCCATGTCTGACTCCCATTCCTGCCAAGCTTTTTATACTCAAAGGAGGCACAGCTAAAGTGAAAAGGGGCCAAATATAAATCTACATAAGCAGTTGCTGTGAAAGCTGACCTCCCATGTGTGTAGGCTGTGTCAAGTACCTAGCTCAGGTCTAGGCTCTCTCCTGTGGTCTTCTCCAGGAATTGTCCCCTGCTTGCGAGAGGGACCACTTTGTTCTCTGCATTCTCTCTCTAGGATCACATTGCATTTGTGCTTTGCTGGGATGTGTATTTGTCCAATGTTTCTACTTTGTTTCACATGATAAACCCAGGAAGACAGGAGAAAAACTTTTATTGCCATTCCACTTCCTATAGCCCTAGAGGGGACTGAAACAGGTCTCGCTCCTGGCTAACCTTGCTCACTGCACCTCCCACCCACCTCCTGCTGCAGGGCTCTTCCTGGCTTGGGCAGAGTGACCTATCTCTCTGGTATTGCCTACACCTTCGGTTATATGAAGCCAGAGGAGCAACACCTGGTTTCTAATCCCTGCTGCACGGTGATGTGGGTGTGAGTAACACACAGACAGGACTGAGCTCTTGTAGGAAGACAATGTATTTATAAAACCTGAGGGAGAACCAGTACATCCCCCAGCTCTAATAGAAAGGTGGCCCAGGAGTCATTTTGAGGGCACAGAGCCCCTTTAAGGCAGATAATTCAAAGGTACAATTCAGGTTTTTAACACAAGGCATCGTTATCTAAAAAACAATCAACTTCAGACATTTGTAGGCAATGAGAAGTGAGACATTCATACCGGGCAAACGTTAAGACAATGACAAAACAAGTAACATGGTAATTTTCACACAATACATTTCTGTCAGAATAGAAGCCAGCCCTCCCTCGTTCCCTTCGCTGACCTGCAAAACAAGCCTCAGCCCCACAATTCACAGTCCTGAAGATGGAGTCAACATTTGTGGGCAGAGCCCCCTTGCCATGCACCCCGCACCTGGGGGCACAGGGTCCCCAGACTGGCCACATCCTGCCCCAGGGATGGTCTCTGTGCAGCATGGCCCATCATCTCCCCAGATGCTCCCAGCCAGAGAGCTGCCAGAGCAGCTCCCTCCTGCCTGCCTGCCTGATGCACGGGAAATTCCATGCAACCGATTTCCTCCTGCTGTCGAGGCAGGACACAGCCAGGATGCACATGAAGGCCAGGAACTCGGGGTAAACTTCACCACAAACTCAGGCACAGCTTCCTAAAAACATCCTGGTGACAGAAATGACATTGACTGTTGGGGGCAGTCAGTTTCCCGGCCATGGTGAAGCCAGGTTCTCCCTTGCTCTCTGGGAGCTGTGCCGCACCCAGAGGCGAGCCCTCCTCGCAGTGGCAGTGCACGCCGTGCATCACTAGTGATGGGGCGAACCACCTGCCCATCAGGGACCATGGTGGCCTGGCCACCACCCTGGATGGCCACATCCTCTCACTTCATGGCTGCAGGACTACCTGCTGCTGCCGTGCTCCCTGCTCTCCCCCTCCTCATGACTCTTTGGGGAGAAAAAATGCAGGTTGTTTTGGAAGAGGGGCAGCAGCCTCAGAGCAAAGCCTGGTGCCACTCCTGCAAGATTTGCTGCTGGCCGGCAAGCTGGGGAGTGTGTAGCCCCTTCTCTCCCCACAACCCTCAGCGGTCTCTGTGCATGTGGGCTGGAAGACAGCTTTTATCCCCGTGGGCTCTCTCCAAGCTCCTCCACGGAGGCTGCCAACTAGTGCCAATTAGTATTAATCACGTTTACTACCCCAATGCTTAAATACCAACTAAGAATTTCCACTGTGCTAGAAAGGGAAGAACATTTGTGATGGCAACTTTGACGGTGGGGATACTGGCCATCAGGAAACTGGACTGAAACCCACTAACTTCTTACATCTCCACCAAGGAGCCCTCACGAGGTAAACAGTTCTGCTTGCCACTGGCCTGAGTTACAAGGCATGAAGGAAAGAGCACACTCACAGCTAAAGCATGGGGGTGAAATCCTCAAATTCTGCTGGCAGTGCTGGAGTGAGGGCTTCACCCTACTTTCCAGTCCACTCTTTGCTGACTGTCCTCTCTGGTGAGGAAGAGGGGTTACTCATATCATTTAAGCCAAGTGAGTTACCTTCTGGATGCACCTAATGCTTGCCAGTGTCTGCAGACGAACAGCAGCTGCTAACTTTAGATGCTGCAGACCACATCTAAGCCAGATGTGAAAGCACACAGTACAAACAACCCTCCCTCCCTGTGCATGACATAAGGGCCGCCACCAAATCCATCACCTCTCCATCTGCAAAATAGGCATCATGCTGTTCTCTGCTCGATGCGGCCAAAGAGACGGGTCCTGCTAATGCTTCGCTGCATCCCGGTGCTCGCCCTCGCTGCCAGCCTCTCCCCATTCCACAGGGATTGCGTGACAGAGCCAGCCCAGACAGGCTGCAGAGGCACAGTCCTGGAGCCTGGAGAGCAGCTCACCTGCATACTTGCAGGGTTGTGCCTGTGTTTGAGCGAAGCACAGGCTCTGACACGCACCGAGAGCATGACTGACACTGCACATTCCAGGCAGAAACAGAGCTTATTGCATCATTGCATCACAGGGCTCTGGCCTCCTAAACTCCTATAATACATTTTTTTAAAAAGAATAGACTGCTGTCAGCCTCTTCCCTCTTGCCCCAACTGCAGTGTTTCATTTCTTAGTCTCTACATGGGTAAAGTACTTTCCCTCAATAAAAAAGACTGCTCTGGCTTGGGCAGTAGGCTAAGGCCGCCTCTTCTGAGATATTCTGGCAAAGGCTCTGTGGACTCAGAGACACAGCCATCTCTTGTCTACTTCTCGCCACAGCTGCACTGTACAGTGAAACTTTCTGAATTCTGGTTGTCTTTTTCTGACTCCATCATCACAAAATCCAGACTGAGGCAAGCAGATGATTTGACAAGATCTCTATCTCACGTGCCAGAACTTGCATGTTCAGTTTTCTTCTGCAATAGTGGAACTTGATGGACTTGTCAAGCACCACAATTAATAATAAATGAACGCCTATTCTGAATTAGCATCCAGTCCATCAGCGTAAAAAGCAACAACTCAAGTACCATGTCAGCATTGCTTGTATCCTGCATACCTCCATTACTCACTTCTCAACAACTCCCCACAGAGCTGGGCACCATGAGCAGCATCCTGTCATGCTCTTCCCTGAAGTTTGAAATCAAGTAGCAGCCTTTTCAGCACAGTATGGGGACATCGAAGGTCCAGTGCAGAGCACTGACTGTGCTGGGATATCTGGGCTTCTATAGTCCTCTAAAATGGTTACAGGGGCAAATAATCTTGCCTTACATCAACGGGAGTTTTAGGGGATGAGAATTTCCAGTAGCATCAGGCTGGCTGTGGATGGGGGCTCTTTCCACAGTTCTTAGATCTTGCTGGCATGGGTCTGCCCTCCCTTTTATTCACTCAACCCTCTGTCCTCACTGTTCCCCGCACTCAGTGCAAGTGCCAAGGCCTGAGGCCACCTCCCCTGTACTGGGCCAGAGCTCCCAAGGCTGTTCCAGAGACGAAGTATCAACAGCTGTGCTGGTTCTTCAACCAAGAAGCCTGCTCTTTACATAAAAGTCAAACTATGACAAGACATAACTGTGAGGCCATAACTTATTAAATTAACCTTTAGCTGCTGCATAAACGTACAGGATTTAGAGAGCAGAATGCTCTGTCTCCTCTTTTTCTGACAAAATCACAATATTTCAACTAATAAAATATTGCCACTTCTTCCCTGCTAGGGTTTCCCTGATACCGTAGGACAAACACACATGTCTGTCAGATAAGGCTGCAAAGTTCCTCCTGAGATGCCCTCCTAGCTTCTCTGTATAACCCCTCCACTATCCTCAGACAGTGGATCAGTAATTTAGGTGGACGTGTAACATCAACCCCTGCCACCTCACCCAGCTGCAGGCAAACGTGGCTCTCACAAGGGAAGTGTACTTGAGTCTCCAACCATGGCCCATAATTTGCTGAATATGAGCATAGTTTTTCATCATGACTAAAGTGGAAAGCACAGAGAAACATCTAAGCACTAGCAGCCTAAAGTGCCTATCAGCTCCTCCACATCCAGATCTCCTTGGGTCAGCACATGGGCATGTGGACACAGTACAGTTCAGAGAACTTATTTTGGTCCCCTGCCAAAAGCATGGATACCGGAGAGATGGGGAAGGAGGGAAAATGGGGAGGGTTGTTTTTTTCTTCTTTTTTTTTTTTTCTTCAAGTATTGAAAGAGAAGCTGTGTTAAAACCATTCTGGGCTTAGCTGGGATTTGTGTTTGTTTGGTTTGCACCACGCAAGACTCAACGGGAAATATGGCACCTCTCCCACTGTACCATCCACCAGACTGCATGGCAGGAAATACAAGTCCTTCACTTGTCAACATCTCCCCTGCATGCCCTCCAAGCAAGACACGGATCCCTCGTCTTGGACACAAAGGCTCACAAGAGAAGCTCCTGCTCCTCTAGCCTGACCGTCCCTTCCTCAGCTGTGCCGTCCCATCGGAGGGCTCTGGAGGCAGAGGAAGAGTTGGTGTGCTCAGCTGTGTGCCTCGATAAAGTGCACATCGAGATGAGACGGTGGACAGTGCTGCTGAGCAGCTCTGGGGTTGAAGGCTACAGTGTCTTCAGCTGGCGCCGGTTCCACATGCCCCGCTTCGAGTGAAACCAGTGGAAAAAGTTTCTCAGGGAGAGACGCTCCACTTCCAGCCCGGCCTGCAAGATCCTGGCAGAAAGGAGAAGGGTAGACTTAGGGAAGACTTGATCACAGAGATACTGGGGGGCTTAGCCCCAGGGAATCTCTTTTAAGTTGTGCTGCTGTCAAGAGACTGCAACCAAATTGAAGAGTCCAGAATAGCTCAGGGGTATCTCATATCCATAAGCAGGCATCTAATGACACTTGCTGAGTGTTTATGTACCCTTGAGAGCAGGACTGGCCAGGAGTTGCCTGCACACACCAGGCTAGGAGGAAAGACAGCTGGCAACATGGGATTGCTCAGGATGCTAGTCTTTCCTGCAGTCATCTGACAGAAAAGACAGGACAGGCCCCAAAACCTAGAACTACAACCCCAGAGGCCTAGAATTTGTACAGCAGAGATCCCTCATCATAAACTTCTCAGAAACTGTAACTACCTCACGATCCTTAGATGTCTCTCTGACAGTTGCTCTTCTGGGCAATGAGGGATACAAACTGGACCCACTGTGTGCTGCAGTGTTTGAAGAGGACAAAGTCTTCTCAGTCACCAGTGCCTGATCTGCCTGTCCAACCAGCAGCGTGGCTGGAAGGCACCAGGAAATGGCTTCTCTCTTCTTTTATCAGTGACTGTAGTGGCGTATTTTGGGTCTACTCACCTACTAGGTTTGAGGTCAGGACATGCTCAAAGACTCTCCCTCACTGACCAAGCTTATGAAGGCATTAGTCACCTCAATCTCCTCAGATCCCTGTTCCCCTGGTCACTGGTCCTTCAGGATCTAATGGGTCTCCCCTCCTGAGCACACGAATGATGACAATGGATGCATACCTGTCCAGGAGTTCCCAGTCCTCTCCTCCCCAACGGTCCCGAAACTCTTTTGTGTTCATGCCTCCGATCTTGTCCAGGTCAGACTTGTATATGCCCAGGAGACCAAACCCATTCACCTCCCAATAGCCTGAGGACAGCACAAAAGAGGCACAAGTACATTGGTGCTTTGAACCACTGATGACTCCAGCAGGGCTGCTGGAGTGAGACTCAAGCTACTTTTAGCACAATGTTGACACCAGAGAGTCAACTCAGCACCAAGGCAGAGACAACTGTATTAAAGCTTTGGGAAGTGAGAAAGTCACACAGACAGACAGCATGGGCTATCCTATGAACTTGTTAGCAAAGACTCTCACATCTCTTGTCTGGCCACATAATATCTAATGTACCTGGACTGTCCCAACTTCAGAGGGCTGTCCCTGTGTCTGGATGGCTCAGGATGGCCACCTCTGTCTAAAGGAAATCCTACGCTCAGATGATCAGTACAACTTTCCTCCCCCTGGCTTCAGTTGGTTTCCCTCACCCTGGTGCTATGAGTTCTCATCAGGACAGGCTGTGCTCTCTAAGAAAAGAGAGAAACAGATGGAAAGGAGTAAAGGAGGGTTTTTTTAACCTCAAATCCAAAGAGAGTCCTAGGAGATGACCAGGAGAAATGTCATATAAAGGGCTCTGCTGGCTCTTTGATCTCAAATTCCAGGTACCATCCTACGTCTAATGCACTCTCACCTACTGGCCCTGGAAGTACCTTAAACTCCAGACCTTGACAGCACCAGAGGAACAAATCTATGGGTGGCAGGAACCCTCCTTCTTTCCCCATTCCCCAAGGTCTGAGCCAAAGAGGCTCCACTCCCTCTTACCATCAGGCCACTGTGGGGACATGCCGCAGTGCAGCCTCATGACCATGGGTGCAAAGGCCATCTTGCCTTCCACGCAGTGCTTCCGGATTGAATCAATGACTCCAGCTGGGAAGTGGATGTGAAGGTCACACAGGAAAACGATGCTGTGTGGGTCCTGGAACCGACCACACCGGTTGGGGAAAAAAAAGGTTGACTTTAAGTAAGTCTTTCTTGAGGGGCAGGACACAGACATATGGGAGTGAATTAAAGAGCCATTCGTTGTTACATCAGAAACTGAGATCCTAGGGGCTGGCAAATCAGCCATTGAGTGGTTGTTCAACGATAGGTGTGAAATGCTATGACTATGACCTGGCAGTGCCAGTATCACAAAGCTGCTACTGCTGATTTCCCTCCTGTCTGATAGTCCCAGCAGGTGGACCAAGAACCAAATGGACACAGGCTCCTCAGAATAAAGGGTGAGACCCTTACTCTGGAGGGCTAAGAAACACATCTGCATTTGATCTGGTCTGGTAGGCTATTCCCTTCCCCAAAAAGCAGCGTGCTCAGTATGAGAGGCAGAGGTAGTGCCAGACATACTAGAAACTTCCCTGTCCACCCCAAGGCCTCCCAGGCTTACCGTCACGAGGTCTATTCCCGCCTGCAGCCCAGCAGAACGCTCGAAATTCCCTGTCAGCTTCAAGTACTGATAGCTGGAGGTCAGATGGGAAAGAGAAGTTCAGTGTGTGCAGGCCAGCGAGCACAGAAAGAACCGTGAGCAGCGTTATGCCGCAGATGTCATGCTGTGGAGCTGCTCTTACCCCCATGCACCCTTTCCAGAAGGACGAAAGTCTTTGCTGTGTGAATGCACAAGCTCAGCCCTGCTCCACATCCCAGCATGCCCTGAGGGTCTTACCCCTTGTGCAGCAAGGACAGGGCAGTCCCTAGCAAAAGATTTTTCAGCTCTAGTCTAGCTCTATCCTAGGACTAGACCTGTTACTGGGAACCCCTGCCACGTAAAGGAAATGACCAGCCAAGGCTGTGCCATATCAGAGTAGAGTAAGCCAGACAGTTATTCCAGCAAGCAGAGTCCCCAGAAGTCTTCACACTCTCTGTCCCATTTCTCACAGCTTTCTCGTCTTCTTTGTCCTCCTCCTGTCCCATCGCTGCAAGAATTGCTTTCTCTCCTCTCTTGCAAACTTGAACGAAAGCCAGGAGAAAAGAGATGCATCTGGATGGATGACTACAATAGGTATTGCCTCACAGTTTTATAACACTATTATATGCAGTATACGTGTATGTACATTATAACAACAATATATTCAAGTATATGTGCAAGGTCTGGATGGATGTTATCTTTGGGTTTCCAGCTGTAGGAGGCTGTGGTTGGTCAATACACAGAGACTGGCAGATGCGCTGTGTTTGCAAGCATATGCATGTGAGCAGTTTTTTGTGACCAAGAAGTACTCTCACCTGTGCAAGGTAGACCTTTTCAGAGCCTTCTCTACATCCATGTCATCACTGCTGTAGTCCGTGATGATGATGTTGAAGTACGGATCCTTAGTGACTCGGAACAGCTCTTCCATGTCAGAGATGAACTGCAGCACCCAGCGTGCCTGGTTTTTCACTGGTTGTGTTGCAAAACGGAGAGAATCAAAGCAAAACTGATTTCAAAGGTGGTGTGGCTTCTCAACAGGCAAGGTTTCTTGCCTCCCTTCAAACCCCTCTAATCTTACAGGGATGCTGAAATAGGCCCAGGCTGAAAATCCGGACCAAAGAACCCAGGAATCAGGGCGGGTTCCTTCTCAGTGCATGACAGGAGTTTTATTTGAGCTTACAAGCCATAGGAGTTTGGGCCCTGTCATATTTCTGAGGGGGTTTAACTTGGAAAGAACAGAAATTGGATGTGACCCAAATAAGACAGTTGAGGCTGGCCCACACCCACCATTCCAGACTGCCCTCATGGGAACTGCCCGCCGTGCCATCCCTCAGTGTCCTGGGGAGGCAGGTCCCCCTTACCTGGCACCACAAAGTGAACCATAGCACGGTGGTTCCAGGAAAAGCCCTGGGGCCAGCACAGCTCTGGCTCCTTCGCCACAGCCATCAAATGCCGCCGGCGACCCCATGCCAGGTTCCTCATCTTCCTTTCCTCCTCCTCATTGCCACCAATGCCCTGCCAGCCCCGTGCAAAAATGTACTCGGAGAAGCGGACGAGCCGCTCTCCCTGCTCCAGCAGCTCCAGCTCCAGCAGGTAGCGGCTGCCCCGCATGCGGTCCTGGCGCTTCTCCACGTTCACGATACGCTGCAGCTGAAACCGCCTGCAGGAGATACAGCCGGGGTGGGCATGTCCTCTGTACACCAGCCCCTCTCCCACCTCCAGCCCTTTCAGCTCTGCTAGGCTCTTTCCTCCTGGCTAGCACAAACCTTTTTGTCCCCAGCTTCCCCCTGCTTTGCTGCACTGCTTCCAAAGTCCCATGGGAAGGTTTAGCACCTGTTTCCTAAATCCACAAGCATGTGGCATTAGATCTGGGATTCCAGCCAAGAGAAAATAGTTAGCAAGGGAAACGAAATAAAGGTGACACAGAAAATAACAAATGTGTCTGAATGATAGTAGGGCTGGTGATAGTGGGTGTATTCAACACCTCCTACAACGATCTTGGCACGAGGAGTATGTTTGGGCTAGTGAAATTGGCTGATGACAGCTTATCAGCCAATAACATGGAGTAGGACTGAGCAATCATACAGTAAAAACTGGGGTGAGCTGTAGGTTCAGAATGGCCAAAACAGGAAGAAATGCCAGGTCATGCCCTTTCAGATCATAACAAGAGTTTCTGCTGTAAAATGGATGCTCACCACTTAAAAATGCTTAGAAAAGCCTGTGTGTACTGATCAGTCATACCGTGACTGTGACTGATATGACCCTGACAAAAAAAAGCGATCCTAAGATGTATCATTAGAGCTACTTCCAGCAGGGACTGGGAACTAATAACACCCATTCTATAAAACAGCAAGGATACTGGTCACTTATGTACAGGAAAATTAACGCAAACTGAAACCCACATGGAAAAGGACGGATAGGAAAATTATGGAAATAGAGGCCAACTCAACAGAAGGGTCAGGAGTTGGATTGTTTAGCTTAGAGGCTCAGAGGAGGTATGTCTGTTTGCCAGAAAGGCAATCAAGACAGTAAGTCTTGAGAAGAACCATATCAAGACCATGTAAAAACAGAATACCAGCAAAAGCTGATCTCCAGTGGGTCATCAAAGAACCAAGGAGCTGAAACATCTTTCAAACTCAGTACTAGGATCTAGAAATCTAGCTAGTTTTAAGATGGAGGTGCACACATTCAGATAACAGTGTAGGGTACTTGGTTGTCTCTGAGGTCAGTGTACTGATCCACTGATTATCTGATAGGTCCCTTCTGGTCCTATGTCCTAAGTGATTCACAAGCTGAGATGTGGCTGACATGAAACCGCAAGCACAAGGAGCTCCAGTCCTACTTCGTATCAGGAGGGTTTCTTAATCTTCAGCTGGTAAAATGCTCATATGCACTCTCAATACCTACACTGCCCAAGGAGGAAGCCAGCAAAAGGCCAGTGATGCCAGCTGGATGGAAACCTCCAATCTTTTAGATTTACTGCCATCAGCTGTTGGAGGACAACATTCAGCCCCCAGACATGGTCTGGTGTCCAACAACTCCCATTTCTCAGTCAAAACAGGTATTTAAAGCCCAGGTTTTTGCACAGATTCCTTGTCTGAAGTCTTATTTTCCATATCTAGTTTATTCTCTGATTCCCACTAGCTCCTCACACAACAGGTATTCCCTGTGCAGCATGTTAGTTACACAACCTCTGGGACACTGCCCCTTGGTTTTTACACTGTGCCTTACCCTTTACTCCTCTGGTTAAGCTTCTTCAGGAAGACACGTGTGACTTCCAGGGCCTCCCTTTCTCTTAGCAGCAAGTTTCCTGACGTGTTGCATTTCAGGTCAATCCAGTCTGTGCGCAGCATATGGAAGTCCAAGTTGCTCATGCTGAAGGTCTGCTCCCAGTTCACCGCCTGGTCGAACACTGGTACATAATCGAAATCCTCCTCATCTTCCTCTTCTGGCTCCCCATCTGCTTCTTCCTCTTCCTCTTCTGCTGCCACAGGTCCAGACTTGCCCTTCACAGGAGATGCCACCTGCACCTCTCCCTCGCTCATGTCCCCACCGTTGGCTGCCTTCTGCTCAGCAATGTAGGATTCCACTTGGTTAAGCCACTGCGGCAGCCCAGGCTTCTGGCTGGGGCTGGCAGTGCTCACAGCGTGTCTGCTGGCTTTGCCGGAGACTGGGCCTCTTTTCCTGGCTGGCACGGTGCCTGCTGGCTGCAGCCCGTCCTTAGCAGTGCTGAGGTCTCCTCGAGGTCTCACCCCTTTGGGAACTGTGACCCCTGAGTCCCTGGGGCCACCGAGAGGCTGCTGCCTTTGAGACACGGTCCTAGAAAGAGGGTTCGCCTTTTTGACAGGCGCTCTCCCCTGGGCAGCCCTGGCGTGCTGCAGAGGGCTCTTGGAGTTATCTTTGACACCAGCTTTTAAATAGGGTTTTTTCATTATTGGGTTCCCCTCTAAGCCAGCCTGGTTGAGGCTTTGGTTGGCAGAGGCCAACGTGGCTGATTTGACATCAGACCTCTTTGTCCTTCTCCTCTGTTGCCCCTCTCCTATGTCACCACCCGTCACCGAGAGGAGCCGACGACGCTCTCGGAGGGAATAGTCCTTGTGAACGTTATCGCTGCCCACCACGCTGCTGGGAGCGTTGCCTGCTGGCTCTGCCCTCCCCATGCCACGGCGCTTGGGGGGACTGGTACTCTCCTCATCCTGCTCTGCGTACTGCAAGTCGTCCAGGTTCCCCTCCTGTAAGCCTGCAGGAGTAATCGCAGTTACACCTCTGGCATCCTCCCGCTGCCTCCCCTGTCCTGACCCAGACACCCACCCCGCTGGGAGCAGCCTACTTCTCGCCTCATCTCAGCATTGTCTCTCCTGCTCAGAGGGACAGGGATGCTCTCACACATGGGAGTCGTGCTCTTGCTGGTACCAACCTCCTCAGCACCTATTAGCCAGCCTTGCCAAAGGCTGTGGAGGTGTCTGGCTTTGCCTTTAGCTGTGGGTCTGGCCGCAGCTTTGTAGGGCGGGTGTGAGCATGGATTGCCACTCTGCACACCTTTGGCTCTGTCGCTTCTGCCCACATTTTTGCTGGAATCGCACCTCAGCTAAGCTGCAGGCCTGAGAGGTAGTTGTCACATTGTCCACCACAGCACACTGCTTGGTGACCTCCCAACTAGCCCTTAAGAGAAGTGAAAGTGGCAGGAAAAATCTCCTCCCAGCCACAGAAATCTGGCAGGGATACAGAAAGTCCTTGATACAGAAAGTCCACAGCTTCTTTCAGCTGGTGCTGGAAGATCACACACAAAAGTGACAGATAAAAGGATCCTCTGGGCTCTGACATTAGGGCCCCTACCTGGCTGCTCTGTCTTTTCTCCAGAGTGCAGGCTCTTCTCTGGCCGATCCATTTTCATGTACTTGTAGAATCCAAATCTGCAGAGGGAAGAGCAAAACACAAGTTTAATGAAAGTTACTTTGTCCTCTCCAAATAAATAATGGCCACTGCTTCAGGGGTGATGGTCCATTACTCTGATTACATCTACCCAGCATCTCTAGATCCTCCTTTCCCAGCAAGTCTTAGACTATCATCATCCGTATCTTTCAAATCTTGGGCAATCAGATCTTACTCTGCACTGTCAAAGACATCAGCTTTCCTTGCTTATCATCCCAGTCTCTCAGACATTTTCTCATAAGCACAGGAGGAAATCCAAATATAAGTACCCTGAAACACTTCTTTAGCCTCCCTTAAACTGCTCCTTAAAGCTCACTTATGATGTAGTGCTCACAAATGCAAGTCATTATGCTGCAAAAGCGGCTCAGGCAGGTAATTGCAATGATCTCTCTCTCTCTTATGATCTCTCTCTCTCTTCTCTCATACCACCACTGTCTGTGTGCTGTCCTTGTATGTCTGTGCTTCAAGCTTTTGGGAAGGATTTCTGGGACTGTTTCCCTCCATGTGTGCTTGATGCCAAGAAAAATGGGCCCCCAGTTCCCATATTCTGTCACAATACAAATTAATTGTCAAAGCAATAAACCTGGGTGGAACCTTCCAGCCCATGGCAGCCACCTTCTCCACACTTCACTACAATCCCTAGTCCCAGGAGTTCCCCCCCAAACCTACAATACAATCTGTTGTTTCTGTCCTCAGAATAGTCTTGTAGGGAGGAAGAAGATCCTGAGCACAGGAAGGCCACCATCAGTTATCTCACTGGAAAAGTGACTCTCCTTATCCTGCAAAGAAAGTCCTCCTGCATGGAGAGGGATCCTCACACAGGGTATCTGCCTGTGGCAGGGGGGAGCATGTGAGTGACAGTTCTCTCACAGGGCCACCGCTGGGAGCCAGACCCCAGTGAAGATGAATGACATGCATTTATTCCCCCAGAGAGGTGCCTGGTGGTGAGCATGGTTTGGCTTTCATAGCAACAGCCATCAGGAGGCTCCAGCTGCTGGCAGACAAAGTTTGCTGGAAATCCATTCCCTGATGTAGTGGAACAAACACGCTCTGACTCAGCTTCTGGCTTAACAGAGCAAGAAAAGCAGCAGCAGTTTCCCCTTGAGACCTAAACATATTTCACTTAAAGGGAGCATAGGTTATTGAAAGAAACTATAAATGCTTTCATGTTTTGCAGGTCCTAGGGGATCTTTAAGAATTGAGAGACCTACAGAAGTGAATATGACATTCCACCCCAAATCCAGCCTTCAAAACATCTCCTCCCTCTCTGCTAGTAAATCTACGTTTGCAGCATCCTACCTTTCCAAGTAATAAGGGTTTTCCTGATAGAAGCATTTGTTGTCTTTCTCCATGTGGCTCAGGCGGCTGTAATCATTCGGGTAAACAAAGGATAAGTGAACCTGGGAAGAAGGGAGGAAAATAAAATAAAACCCTCATAAATGCCAGATATCAGTCACAAGGTGACTCAGACACAGTTGTAGGGTGACCAGCCCTTTTGAGAGGGAGCAGGGGTTGCTCACTAACTATTTGCCTCTCCAAGGCACCCAGCAGCAGGCTGTGAGAATGGAAAACAGAAGGAAGCATGCTGGGATGTGTGCACAGATGTGCCTTTTTCTCTCTCTCTCAGTATCTGTCTGTCCATCTCTGTAACTGTGCATTTAAGCTCTATAACAGAGCGAGAACTATCTGGGAGAGAGGTGGGCAAGTCCTGAAGAGATGCAGGGGATCACAGGAGCCCAGAAAGCATGTGGGGAGACCTCCAGGCACAGCTGAGGGAGCCAGGGCCTCCCAGGACATGAGTACCCCCGGGAGTGTAGGCTTGCACTGGCATCCAGGGAGGGCAAACCGTGCTGGTGACCTGTCCCCAGCAGACCTCCGAGTCTGCTCTGCTCTGCAGGGGATTAATCCCTGCTATGCTGCATGCCCCACAAATGTAAGCTCCCTCTCAATACCAGTTTTAAGCTTGCCTGAGGCTCTAGTAGTCCACACAGACTACAGTTCACCCCATGGAGAATAAAATCCTTGGCTGTTGTGAAGCTCCATGTGAAGGCAAGCTCAGCTCTTTGGTCTGAGGTCTGAGGAGCTCTGTAAGACACAAACACTTGTACCCCAGTGAGACTCATGATCAGTGAATAGCACCCATCTCCCTTTTCTTGGTGTTGTCCTTTGGCATGTACTGGGATGCACAGACCTGAACAGCAGATGGTCAAATCTGCCCAGAAGCTTCAGATCGGTGGAGAGGTCCATGAGTAATGGGGCCTCCCTCCTTCCTCCTTGCGTCCCCCTGGGCAAGTATCTGCTCAAGGAATAAAACTTACAAACTGGAGTCCCTGGTAGCGCTGCAGAGGAAATCCATTCACCAGGTAGCTGGGCTTGTATGAGCAGTCTGGCAAGGCACGGCGCACACGAGACTTGCTGAGCAGAGGCACTGAGAAAAAGAAACATGTAGGCAAGTGTTGCTGGAGGAGCCCTGCTGCAACCACTGCACCAGCTTAGCTACTTCTGTGCCTGGTTTCTATTTATCCATGTGAAACACTAACAGATACACAAAGCAAACTATCTTGCATGGCTCATCTCTTTACATCATTCTACAGCACTTACACTAAAATATTACGGTGATGTTGCATGACCTGGATGACAAGAAAGAGGAGCTGCGTTTAGTTTGTGCTCTGTCTCCCACAGTGACTGATATTGTATGCTGCCCCTCTCCTCTGCACTGGGGAGAAAAAAGCGTGGCCTTTGATATCCATGGCACAGGAGGACAATCTTCCTCAGCTGTGCTACAGCACGTGCTGTGACAGGCTGCAGCTACCACCTCGACTGCTTTGCAAGTCTTACCTTTGTAAAGAGTGTCCCGGGGGTCAGGCTTCAACATGTCAGCTGGGTGTGCCTTGCTGCCTGTGCTGTCAGCAGGCCGGCTCGTGTGACTGGCCAACGTCTGCGGGATATGCCCAACCTCATCCATCTTTAAAAGCGTCTCATCTAGAAACCAGAGAGAGAAAGGAAAGTGGAGGAAGGGCTAATTCATCCCTTGTCCCCAAAAATGCCCTTCTCCAGTGTCAGCCCTTTCCAAATGGCATTGCATTCATGGCACTAACGCTATCTCTGGCATAGAAATGCTTAAATGGTGATGATCAGGATCTTCACTGCAAAGACACCATGGGAAGGAAAGGCTTTGACTCAGAAAGCTGGAAATACAAAAGCTGTGGGGTAGGAACATGGCTGTCACTGAAAGCAAACACATACAGTGATGAGTAATGGAGGAAAATGACCTCCCACTTGGACACACCAGCAGTGGTGTGCTGAAGCAGCCTCATGCTGGCAGGAATTACTGGACACATCTGAATTATTAGCATTAAAAATCATCCTAAAAGGAGATAGAAAAGGTGAAAGGGAGGAGAAACTTGAGGAGTGGAGCTTTCTCCTGTGCTGGAAAAGGAGCAGGAGCCTGGGATGAGACCTTCAGTGGCTGAGGAGGATGATGCTCCAGCAGAGGAATGGAGACCCACAATAAGCCAGGAGCAATGGGAAGCTTAAATTCAAGACTGGGTATTGGTTATGTTTTTTCTTGGGTGCTGCTGCCAGAGGACTTCATGGTTCTTACTCCGAGATGAGGGGAACTGAATAAATATCCAGGAGGGAAGTGCAACATGCTGCAAAGGCACTAGGGTTATTGTTAGAACTTTTGGGTACTGAACAACATGGGAACAAAAGAAGGAATAGGATGACATGTGATACAGGCAAAGGCTGATATGGAAGACGGAAACACTGTATGGGCAGAAGGTGCCAGATGAAGATGAGACTGCAGCACTGTGCCCAAGCATGAAGGGATTTTCTGGGATGTCTGTTTTCCCTTCTACAGGGAATTAGTAAGAAGAAAAGAGCAGAAGGAAAAAGGGTGGGGACAGAAGATCTAATGGAAAGGCTAGTCTTGGCCAAAAGGCAGGTTGCAGAAAATATAGCAGCAGGTTGCAATCCAAGACACAGCAAACAGATGTCTCAGTTACATCAGGGAGTCTTCCATGGGTAAAAGTGTTGGCATGGAAAGAAGCCCAGAGATGTTGGGAGGCAACAGTGGTAGATACAGAAAGGGGGAATGCTGGCAGAGGAAAGAGATGCTGACAAAGCTAGATAAAGGTAAACAGGACTAAGGAGCTCCTCAACTGATAATGGCATCACCTGACATGCTAAGAAGGGTTTACAAAACAGGAGGGACTCAGCTGATGTGCTTGCTGCGATCCAGCAGGAACTTGAAGAGACTTGAGGCTGATACAGAAGAAAGTAGCATCCCCCAATATCGCTAGTGCATCCCATTGTGTCCAGCACCCAGAGTGAAATCTCCTGGAAGTGCTACAGCGGCCCCTTCTCCTGGGTCATGTCCAGCTGCCAGCGCACCCCCACAGCTCCCATGTTATGGGTCTCATGTTCCCCCTAGCTCTCTGCAGGCAACCTCCAGCCCATGTAACTCTCACATCTGGAATAGTTCTCACCCTTGCAGATTCTCCAATCTGCCCTTCCTCACCGCCTCTAGATTTTCCTGAAATAATGTTTCAATCCTACTTCCAATTCCCCCATATTTAGTAATGAGTCATGCTCTTGTTCAGAGGTCTCTCCCCTGACCTGTCTCCACTTTTTTCTTGTAATGATCTGTACGCATGGTATTTCCCTGGCTAGACTATGATTCATGGTGGAACACCACTGATATGTTTTGGAAGAATGGGGAGGTGCTTGGGAAACCTGTGGTGAAGATACTTACTAGCAAAAAGGGAGAGGTATTGGGAGTCAATGACTTTGAACTTCGCCTCTGGGTCATTCAGTCTCCACTGGAACAGAGAAACACATTAAAATGAAGCAGAGTTAACCAAGCCTGAACAAAAGGAACAGACACAAGATGTTTTTTCACCAGATGGACTTGCAGCTTCCTCTTTCTCCTTACTATGACTGAGTTTACCTAGCAGCAAAAGACTGGGAATGAGCTGAGATCCCCCAAGACACATCCAAAGCAGGAAAAGACAAATTGCTGCAACAGAGACTGGAGAGGGCAGAACCACCCCAAGCAAGCAGAGGAAGGGGTCCTGACATGTGGCCAGGACTATCCCACACAGAAGTAGGTAAGGGCTCTGGAAGGGATTAGATACATCTCATGCAAAGAGGATCTGGGGCCTGGGAAAGGAGGAAAACCATTACAAATGTCATTCCCGAGCTCTGCGGGGACGCATATACAGCACGGCCATTTGCACAGACTCACTGCTACTTCCACATGGTCTGTTCCTCTGTCATCCTGCTTGTGCAGTACCTCAAAATAGTACCTGCCTGCAGCTGACAACCTGTGAAGAACAACGTGTCTGTCACCAACAGCATTAAGGAACATTTCTTAGCTTGTCAGCAGACAATGAGTGGAGAGCAACCACACCCATGAAACAACCTAATTCTCAGGGTGAGCAGGGTTAGGACTGCCAAGAAAATCCAGATGCTGACAGTGAAATAGGTAGCTTCCCTTGTGCACCTGGAGCGCTCCAGACCCTTCTCAGTTAATTCTGAATAACTCCCTTTCAGTCTTGCCTGCTGGCTTTTGGCCTCTGGGAAACCTGGCTAGTTCCAAGGCAGGAAGCTCAGGATACAGTTCATATGGAGGAGTCTGGATCTGCTGGTGGCTGCTTCCTCCAGGGAAGAAAAATTCACTGTTGCATTCCTGCAGTAAATCAGCAAAGCAACTGGCACAGGTGTGGATGTGTCTCTTCAGATTTGGCAATACCCCAGAGTAATCCCTTTCTCTATATTGCTAAATTCTTCAGAACAAGCCCAGGCTCCTTTTCCTTTTCCTTGTCCTTGTGATTTCCTGGCCATGTGAAGAGGTGGCTGGGAGCGAGGGGCTCTGCTCACTCACCTCACCATCTTTGACTGCTGGCTGTGAAATTTCCCAAACTCCCCCGGTGCGGTCCACTCCTTCCCTGTCTGTGAAGAAAAAGAAAATGCTCTAGTTAAGGTGAGTTTCTTCTCTGGTTACTGCGCTGGGAGTGATGAAGAGGGAAAACTGAGCTACTCCTCCTGGTAAGTTGTCAGTGAGATCCATAACCTGTGGACAGATTTAAGTCCCTTAATCAGGAACATGAGGCTCCCAACAGCACTGCCAATATGTAACTGGCTTAAGGTATGTTGTGTCATACTCATCTGGCATCTGTGGTGGTGGTGTCCATAGTTGGGCAGGAAGAGAAACTTGGGTAGTCCAGGGAAGCATGTAAGACAGGAAGGTCTCGATCCCCACAGAAACGTTAAAGCCTTGATGGAAGAGGCCCTGCAGCATGCACTGTACCTTGCCTACGCTGGCCAGCAGCTGGAGATCAGAGGTCTTTTCATCTGGGCTCAGCCAGAACTCAGCATTGTCATCTGCAGCAATGGCAAACTGAAACTCCCCTGACAAGAGATGGAGGGAGTAAGTAGGGCTCTGGGGTAAGGGCTTGTGCACAGAACAGATTCTGCTCCTCTAAAATGTTGTCTTCAGCATTTTTCCTGGTGAGACCATACCTTCCCTTTTCGTATTACCACCCCCAACCCTTTGAACCTCTCTGAATTCTCTATCTGTGCTGTGATTGAAACCAAAACTTTACAGATGCAACTGGTTCACTATCCCTCCTGCACTGGCTTCACCTGACATCTAACCAAGTCCATGCAAAGTCTCCCTGCCTCCCCTTTTGTTTCCAGAGCAAATTTTTGTGTGAGAAGCTGTGTTTGGATGGAGGAACGTGCACATAGAGCTACGAAGGGAGACAGAGGTGCTTGAATCTCACTGATCTGGCTGGGGTTACAGGGATGGCAGCTGAGGGCCAGGGGACCAGGAGATGTGGGTGAGTGCTAGCAGACTGCTCCGGGCAGAAGCATGCAGATGGGCAATACAGATGTCAGCTGCTGTCAGACAGTATTCATGCACCTGGGGAGCAGCAGGAACATAAATGGTATCATGTACAGCCCTGTGCATGGGAGGGAGGGAGGAAAGGCTCAGGGATTGCTCGTGTCCACATACACGCCATGGGGCTGTGCATTCACAATAGCACTGTTTTTTATCTAGCACTTCCCATCTGTTTTCCTCTGTGCTCCTCATTTCCACCCTACAGAGAAGGCAGATGTGTTTCACCCATGCCAAGGCCACAACCAGTCACGCACAGCTAGCTGGGCCACCCATGTGAGGGACCTGGCGTTGGGCTTGCCGGGGTGAGGGCACCAGTGGTTCAGCACCAGGAGGGGAGGGGGAGACAGGTGAGAAGAGACACAAGCAGCCACACAGCAGCCTCAGAGCCCTCACCATCAGTGAAAGGGTGCAGGTAGCCAAATATCCGGAGACCATAGTTGGTCCATTTTGGGGACACAGCCAGCTTCTTCAGTGTAGTTCGCGTCTGGAGTGGAAGAAGAAAAAAATAATAACAATAATTAAATGTGACAGGAACAAGGCAGGATGCAAAATCCCTGGGACAGGTGGGCAGAGGCAACTATGAGGTTTGCTCTGGGAGGAGGATGGGGCACGCTGTGTGACAGAGGCAGCAGGAAAGAGCAGGCCAGATGAGAGATGAACTGGAGCAAGTGCTGCTGTGGAGGGGAGAGCTGCATGGGGAAATGCTAGTGAGACGGCGGAGACAGGACGTAGCGTTTGCTAGCCACCTGGGGGGAGAGCACCAAATACAGGGCTCCTTCACCTCGAGTCCGAGGCCCGGCAGGCCAGCATGGGTAAAACGAGCCTCCCCCGTGCAGCAGAAGAGCTGCCACTGTTGAATCCTTGTGAAAGCTTCCTGCTGCCTCAGCAGGAGGACAAAGAAGGTGATGGAGAGGGAGATGTTGGATGCTCAGGAGCAGGAGGATAGAGGAGATGATGGAGAGGGATAGGGATAGGATGTGAGGGGAGCAGGGGCGATGCAGCTGGGAAGCATGGGACAGAGAGTGTCATGGTCTTACTCACGTGGGGGAAGAGGGGGAAGTGGAGGTTCTTCCTGAGCTGTTCAGTGGAGCTGCCACACCAGTCCTCAAACACATGTAGATTGGCCTGGCCCTGGAACTGGGGGACAGAAGTGGAGCACCATGAATTCACAGAATCACAGAATTGTCTACGTTGGAAAAGACCTTGAAGATCATCCAGTCCAACCATCAACACAACATTAACAGTTCCCAACTACACCATATCCCTCAGCGCTAAGTCGACTCTACTCTTAAACACCTCCAGGGATGGGGATTCCACCACCTCCCTGGGCAGCCCATTCCAACGCCTCACAACCTGTTCTGGAAAGAAATGCTTCCTAATATCCAGTCTAAACCTTCCCTGGAGCAACTTGAGGCCATTCCCTCTTGTCCTATCGCTTGTATACTTGGTTAAAGAGGCTCATCCACAGCTCTCTGCAACCTCCTTTCAGGTAGTTGTAGAGGGCAATGAGGTCTCCCCTCAGCCTCCTCTTCTCCAGACTAAACAACCCCAGTTCCCTCAGCCGCTCCTCATACGACATGTGCTCCAGACCCTGCACCAGCTTTGTTGCCCTTCTCTGGACACGCTCGAGACATTCAATGTCCTTTTTGTAGTGAGGGGCCCAAAACTGAACACAGTCATTGAGGTGCAGCCTCACCAGTGCCGAGTACAGGGGTAAGATCCCTTCCCTGTCCCTGCTGGCCATGCTGTTGCTGATACAAGCCAGGATGCCATTGGTCTTCTTGGCCACCTGGGCACACTGCTGGCTCATGTTCAGCCGGCTGTCAATCAACACCCCCAGGTCCCTCTCTGACTGGCAGCTCTCCAGCCACTCCTCCCCAAGCCTGTAGCGCTGCTGGGGGTTGTTGTGGCCGAAGTGCAGCACCCAGCATTTGGCCTTATTGAAGCTCTTACAGTTGGCCTTAGCCCATCGCTCCAGCCTGTCCAGGTCTCTCTGCAGAGCCTCCCTACCCTCGAGCAGATCAACACTCCCACCCAACTTGGTGTCATCTGCAAACTTACTGAGGGTGCACTCGATCCCCTCGTCTAGATCACCAATAAAGATGTTAAACAGGACTGGCCCCAAAACCGAGCCCTGGGGGACAGCACTTGTGACCGGCCACCAACTGGATTTAACTCCATTCACCACAACTCTTTGGGCCCGGCCATCCAGCCAGTTTTTTACCCAGCAAACCGTGTGCCCATCCAAGCCACGAGCAGCCAGTTTTGCCAGGAGAATGCTGTGGGAAACGGTGTCAAAGACCTTACTGAAGTCTGCTTTAGTAAGCATTTTTCTGCATCCCTCCCCTGTGTCCCTCTCCTGTTCTGCCAACCTTGGCCACGGCCCCTGGAACTGGAGTGCTTGTGGGAGTGAAGGAAGATGCTGCTGCTGCGACAGGCCGATCTGCAGGAGATGTGGGTCCAGTCCCGTTTCTCATCTGCTGAGGGTTTGGGGTTGTCAAAGGTGACAGTCTGAACAGCACCTTAAGTGGCTGCGGTTCACTCCATTTTGCTCCATCAAGGAGGTGTTTAACTAGAGAGCTATGCTCTGAGGCCATGGTGTGGGACATGCTGCAGGGTGGCAATAGTCTCCCATGATCCAGCAAAGAGAGTGTAGGGTCTTATGTCCTCCAAGATGGTGTTTTGGACTCCCTCACCATTTCAGGGCTATTTTCCTGACTCGAGGAAAAGGGGACACCCTGGGGAGGGGAAATGACAGATCCCTTTCTCAAAGCATATGTGCAAGGTAAAGCTCATGGTGGACAGTGGGGACAGGGAGACAGAGGCTCAGCAGGGAGGGGAGCAGGAGCACAGGTGGGTCAGTGGGCAGCATGGCCTCCATGTGCCCACAGAGACACAGAAACACTGGGGGGAGCAGAGGTCCCCTCCTGGACAGCATACGAGGGTGTGCAGTGTGGGTACAGGTGGCTGTCCCCGCTATCCAGCCAGCCCCACTGGGAGAGGCTGTCAGTGCCCAAGAGAGAGACCTGGAGCACAGCTTTGCTGGGAAAAGCTTGCTGGCCACTGTGGGATTTCAGCCATATGCTCCTCAAGGGACAGACTTCCTTTTTGTCGAAGCCATTCCAAAGGGAGGAGCTGGCTGCGCCCCCAGCAAAGTCCGAGCTCTCTGCCTGCAACCAGTGGAGCTAGATGCTGAAACCCTCCTCGCAGGATCGACATCCAACAGCAGGAATAAATAAGCTGGAGACTGCAGAAGCTACCTTAGATGGGGAAATGCTGAAGGAAGGAATAGGTTGCCTTGGGACCAGGGAGGTTTTGCGGCAGCTGTCTTGCCTATATAAGGGCTGTGGGAGCAGAGCTGGGGAAACCGCCTGAACAGCACCCAAATGTCTACAGATGGCAGCAAATTCCTAGTTTTCGCTGGGGAGTCTCTAGCAGGGCTGAAGCAGCACGGTGGAGCAGGGTCCAACCCCTCCGTGCACTCCTGGCAGAGAAACCGCTCACGGAATTATTTTTCCCAGGATAGCGGGTCAGGGTTTCATTTTGTAATAAACCGTGGCTTGAAGGACGGACGTGGAGCAGACTTGGCCTGGCACCAGCTTATGCAGTAATGCTCCTTGAGAGCTGTGGGCTTTAGTCATGCACGTGAAAACCATCTCTGTGTGCCAGGCAAAACACATTCACAAACACGGCTGTTCTTGAGTGGTCTCGCGCCAGCCCTCTCTCACTCGTGTCCACGCTGCCAGGGCTTGGCTGATGTCTGCAAGCCCATGTCATCCCCCACTGCTATCTCCTCTTCTTTCCTCCTCTGCTGACATCCCTCAGCCTGGATTCTGCCCATCAGGCAAGAGGAAAAGCAGTGAGACAAAGTGGATGTAATTCCCCAGAGTGATACTGCACAAAATCACAGAGGAACTACACAGAGGGCTTGGGGCAATGGACGCAGCCAAGAGAAACCTGGGACTCTGCAGGGACTTACGATACAAATAAATCACTCCAAGTGTGACACAACATTGAATTGGAATGTAATTACCAGGCAGTCCCATGCCCCTTGGCCAAATCCAGGTTCACACCCAAGGGTCTTACACTACTTTTCACAGCCAAATCAAATAATGAGAATTGCTGGGTTTTGTGGAACATGAAGTTAGATGAACAGGCTGGGCTCCCACAGCGAGTCACTGCCAGAAACAGTCTTATGGTGGTTTGCTGATATCCACAAGTGATGCTAGTTTTTCTTCTTAGAGAATTGTTTGCACACTGCAGATAGCAGTCTCAGATCTCTATCAAATGTAGCACAACACTCCCACACCGTGGAAAGGCTGGTGCTGCAGTTCCCTCCTGGCAAAGGCAGACACAGTGGATGCTCCAGAGGCTCATGACTGCAGTGGAGCTGGGCTGGCTTTGGCACAGGATAACCCAAATGCCAAAACAGATCTTTATGAGGGAAGTCCCAAAAGAGCAGCAAGCCTTGCTCAAGTGTTTGCAGAGGAAACTTGGACGAGTCCCATTCTAATACAATACTTTACTGCAGAGTTTGGCAGTATTAGAGAGAGAACAGCCTATTAAAAAATAAGGCAGACACCACTGTATTAAGTACTCCATCAATGCTGTAAGTGATGGTCCTTGAGATTTCTAGCCTTACACCCCTGTCTCTAAAGTCTTTACAAAGCCACCTGAGAGGAGATTCTGTCAGAAGTTAATGAGATCACTTCGCTTTCCTGTGCTCACAGCTGTTAGAAATAATTAACTGGTAAATAATAAGCACTTCTTGCATGTGGTTTCAGAGTCTTTTCTAAAGCAACAGATTTTCTCCTGAGCTACAGCAGGCTAACTTACTTTCTGCTTCCTCTGAAAGGGAAAAGAAGAACATCATTGACAGATAAGTGCTGGCTGCCCAAAGTGCTGCTCTGGGACTGAAAACTGAGCTAGGCTTTCATTTTAGGCCCCCGCAAATCATCAATGCAGCAGCTGTTTTGAAACCCTATCACCTCTGTCCCTCCAACTCAACTCACGGCTGCCCATTGCAGGCAGCTGAGAAATTCCTCTGTTTGCTATTTGGGTCTCCTCTGGAACAAGCAGTAAATACGTCCTGCCTGGGGCTTTGACAGATTGCAGCAATAGATAAACAGCACCATCATTCCCAATTCATGCACACAGATCCTTAGAAATGTTGATGGACTTTCTAAAACATGGCTACGGAGTTTGACTTCCCAGCTTGGAACTACCTGGCCCTGGTTTTTAAAGGGCTGGAAATTTAGGACCTGGTAAGCAACAAGTTGAGTTCCCCTTCTCCCCTTAAAAAAATCTGCTTGGCTAAAAAATTTTGGATAGACTGATTTGGCCAGAACCAGGAACAGAAGCCAAGAGTCTGGGCTTTCAATGGGAGCTGGTATTATGTGGTCTGCACCTTCCCATTTAGAGGGCTCCTCCTGCCCCTTGGCTTCCTCACTGTTTCAACCTGTTTCAACCCCACCTCCTAGTTGCTTATCTCCACCCTGCTGAAATAGTAGCATTGCAAGAACCCAGCTCGGATCCAAAACAGGCCCGGGTTGTGCACCAAGGGCACTGCCAGCATGGCGTGAGTACGCCCAGGAGCACAGGTGCAAGAGCTGTTCTTCCCAAGGAGGTCTGGGAAGGTTGATACCCTCCTGAACACAACACCGCCCGAGGGAAGGGAGAGATGAACCTTAACAAGTGCAGGGAGGCGAGAGCTGGGACAGGCCCTTGCTTCGGTGCTGACACAGCAGCCTCCGCAGATTTGGGAGTGCAGCTGGGCTCTGAGCCCCAGCACCAACCCTTCCCGCTGAGCGTGCTGAATTAACACCCGCCTGCAGCCCTGGCTTTGTACTAAAAGACTCTGGTATTTCCGCTTCCTTCTAGCAAGGAATTTTAGATTATCAGCCCCTCCTAGGAAAACAGACTGCAAAGGAGGATCAGGCACACAGAAAGCACAGACCCTTCTTCCTAGCCCAAACCCTATCATGTCAAAACTGCTCAGGGGGGTGGCACCACACACCCAGCGGCTCCTGGTGAGCAAGGAGCCCCAGGGAAGAAAGGCAAAGCAGCAGCAGAGGCCAGGGCAAGCAGCGAAGCTGGGAGGATTGCAGCAGCAGAGACATGATCTGCCTGCACTGTAACTGGAGCAGGATGGAGAAGAGAGGTCTTTCCTAATTTAATCCCGGGTGGCTTTGGCATCACAAAGGCAAATCAGCTGCACAGCTCCGTGCAGCCCAGGGAATGCACAGTGCTGGGGATGATAAACGAGGCACAGAGAGGGCCTGAGCCAGGGAAGAAAGGCGATATTGTGCTGCCAACTGGAAACTCCTGAGTTTATAAGACTCTTCTGTCTCTGCGGAGTGGCTGCAGCCCCTCCTCCTGCCTGGCCCAGCTCCCCTGACTGGGTGACATTCAGCAGCCGGCAGCTGGGCTTCGCTGCAAGCTCTGCCACGCCAGGCACTTGCAGGAATCCATCAAGACAAGTTAGCAACAAAGCCCCCCTGTCCCACCGAGGCCTGACACCTGATGAGCGTGAACGGGTGAGGAAGGGACGTGGGCAGGGACAGAGCGAGCAGCAACAGCTTTGTCTTTTAGTCCTCTAAGGAAAGGATGCTTCCTCTCAGGGCAGGTTTGGTAGCAGGAGGATGCCCTAGCACAATGCTCTGGTTTTGTGCAGCAGCTGTGCACTATACAGGTGCTGCCTGCAAGGGGCTGTGCTCCTGGACGTCCCCTCACACCTCCTTCCAGTGAGAAGGAAGTCCTGAGGCTGTGCAGACATTACTCATTTTAAATGCTCCCCAGCTCTGCCCAGACCCTTCTTCTCTCAGAGCTGAAGAGAGGCTTTTGCAGAGGTAAATGAGAACGATCAGGCTAACCAAGCGCATTTCTGAAAATCCTCCCCCCACACCTATGGCCGTGCCAAATGGTGACACTCATGGTCCCACAGCGCAGGTTCGCCCTGGTGATAGCCAGGCACCTTTCTGAATTAATGAAACAAAATGACACACATCTCTCCAGCCTGAGGAGGCAGTGGGTGATGCTGGGAGCTGTAAGACTTTGCTCTGGTGCCTGGAAGGGACAGTGAGGGTAGGGATCATGTACATGGGCACCTTGAGGAACCTCACCCAGGAGTGAGGCTGAACCCTGCTTTCCCCCATACACAGGGTATAACTGCATTAGGGATTTCCTACGCGCACACTTTCCCACCACATTATCCGAGGCTGGAGATTTAAACCGCCAGTTTCGTCTCCTGAAACTGAAAGAGGAAAACTGAAACCTGTCCTTTTTTGGCCATGCTGACTGCTAGCTCACCCTGCAACCCTGTTAATTATTTATATTTGTCAGGAATATACCTCTCTATTCAAACAAAGCCCAGCTCCCCGACCTGTGGGAGGCAACCTGACGGCTGTCGCCCCAGGAATCAGGCTGCAATTAAGTTCTTAGAGATGCTGCACAATGGGATCATAGACCCTGGGTAATTAATTTGGGCAGAGTTACAGAAAAACTTAATCCCCAGGCTAGGAGAAATTTCAGCCGGTGCTTAAGAGGACAGCAAGCAGCTCTGTACAGAGCTGTGCCCATGGATCTGTCTCCATCTCCTGCAGCTGGTACTGGTGAACTGCTGGGCTCTGTTTGCAGTCAGGGTTGCTCTGCTGACCCTCTGGGTACAGACAGTGCCACAGCAAGGGCAGGAAATTTTGCCTTATGGAGACAAAGGGCAAACAAGTGAAGGAGATGGGTCCTTCACAGAGGCAGCGTTAGGGAGCAGGGCTGATGGGAGAGAATGGCAGGGTGGGACAAGGCCACCCAAATCAGCTCCCCAGTCTGATATCTGTAAGGCCTGGGACTCAAAGTCTTCTCGTGGTGCATCTGCCACACTCCACCTGAAGTGTGGCAGCACCTGGTCCTGACATCCCCCTGGCTCTTCGCCATCAGCTGCTCATCTGGGAGGAAGCCCTGCCCGCAGGCTGCCTGAGAGGCCCTGTGGCCAGAGGAAGCCCCCAGGCTCCAGCTGGGACTGGCACTCACCAGAGCCGGTACAGCAGAACACATCATTGGTCTGGACTGGTTCTGGGCACTGGAAGGTGACTGGTGTTGGCTGCTTCCAGGAAAGCTTTAGCTCATGCTGCAGGGACCTAATCTGCTCAGCATGATGCACTTTCCCTCCACCAGCCATGATCATCTTGCGCCCTGCAGGGACAGCAGCCTGCTCCCTCCCCAGGGGAGCCACAGAGGCCCTTCTAATTTGTGCAGGTCTCTAATCACCTTGAGGAATTTAGTGAGCTGACTCCATTAGCTAAATGCCCCCTGGCTGGTGTCCCTATCATTATCTGCAGGCTGCATTGCTCCCTTATCTGAAGAGGAATGGTGAGATAAGGGAACAGGGGAAGAAAGAATAAACGAGGCATGAAGGAAACAAAGGGAATGTTTACCCCAGTCTTCAAGGGTCACTAGCAAAGGTCTCTGTTTATCAGAAGTGTCACTGAAGTGAAGAAATCTCTATGTATGACACACAGGGGTAGGATAGCAAGTAAATGCCAGAGCAAGAGCAGAGAGTGACACTTTGCATGCCACAGTCATGTATTTGCTTGTTGAATGCTTGGCTCTATGCACTCCCAGTCCTGAATAAACTTCACCTTTCAGGAAGGTAGCGGTCTGCCTGCTCTCAGGGTATTATGGGTGGGTGCTTGGTGCCTTGATGGCTGGTGGAGACGACAGATTATCAGGAATCTGGACACTCCTGTCCTTCCAGATGATTACTCAGGTCTGTAAGTGTCATTAAGCCAGGAGGGGGTGATAGGGAATGGACTTCTAGTGAAGCAAATGACCTTCCAGGCAGAGGTCCCTGCCTTGGGTTCTCCCTGCACAGGTCTCTAGCTACAGCTTCCTTATGCAAAACAATGAAGAAAGGCACCCACCTCTAGCATCCACCGGACAGGGCTGTCCACAGCTGCATAATTCGATTTATTCCTCCCACCTCTTTGCAGCTCTTGATTCTGAAATACGAGTAGAGGAAAGTCAAATTAATCCGATAAATGACCCGGCACTGACACCTACACAAGAGGGCTCAAACCTAGTCACAAGAACATGGGAGAAAAAAGCAAGTTCCCAAGCTCCCTTTCCAAAGGACAGGCCAGCTATCATGGCCATAGTGGGGTAAAAATGCTCCCTGGCTTTTTTGACCGCAAATTTCCATGGTGAACTACTGAGGGGAAAGGATACCAGCACTTCGTAACTGTTTGCTAGCAAAAAGTTAAAACTTAGGTCATTCTCCCTTTCCCCCACCCACCCCCCCCCCTCCTTGTTCCAAAAAGGTCCAAACAATAGTTAGTTCTTCCAACATTTCCTTCTGGCAACAGTACCGAGATGTGATTCACTAGAGAGCTACAAACTCTCTCCTGACCTTTCATTTCTGCTTCTATCTTGCTTAGAGTGCTACCTTCCTGTGCTACATACCCAGACAGTTTCAGCCTACCACTGTGGCTCAGTACACCTGAAATAACTTAATTGACTACAGTGGAGTCATTGTACATTCACATTGCTGTGAGTCAGCTCAGATTTTGCCCTGTGGCATGCCTTCTTTCCTGCGTGAAGAGAGAGCTGTCTCTTGGGGCCAGCAAGAGAAAGGAAGGTCTGCCCTTCTAAACATTCAGAAGACAACCCAAGCCTCCTCACCTGGTGTCCCAGCTTCTGCGGATAGTAAAACTGAAGGCTTGGGTCCCCACCTGGGACATTTGTGTCTGCCAGAGCCTTAGCCAGCTCCCTCCAGCTTTCGTATCCTGCGCAGAGGAAACAAAGAGATGTCAAGAGTACAGGCTAAAAAAAGAAGCTGCAGCAGTTACCAGAATGAACTGGTCCTTTACAAGGCTGAGAGACCTCTAACACTCTGGAACAGTCCAGCAGAGACCAGTTGTTTACGTTACTCAGAGCTGGCAGACTGACACAGAGAGAAAAATGGCCTTTGTCTCCCTTAAAAGCTCTTCCCTCTTTCATATTAATTTGTTATATTAAAGATTCATCATAGTTCTAAAATACATGTCAAAGATTTCATTAATCACCACAGGACTAGGAACTTCTTTGTAGACCCCTCAGATAATCCCATTAGTCAAACTAAAGAACATCAATTTTTTTTAACTAGCCATCCCAAAGAAAAATAACCAGATTACTAATCAGTTTAACCATCAAAAGCCTATTATTCTGAATATGCACCTAGTTGCACAATAAAAGCTTTTGATCTTCTTTTCTTGGAGGAAATGAGGGCAAAGAATGCACCTGATGGGACGGACATTCAGCTGTAATGCCTAAAGTATTAGCAGTGATGCGGTTAAGGATGTCGCTATTTAAGCAAAGTCAGCTTCCAGGTTCAAAGCAATTTCATTTGACACCTCCTCCCCTCCTAGTCTGCTTGATTCAGGAGCCAGGATCAATTTTGGTTTCCTTCTACAACTCCATTGGCCTCCTGGGTTTAGGAGGGACAAAGACAAGCAGATGCAGCATAACCTTGTAGCTCTCTGTAACCGCCATCTGTATCACTAACAAGGCAGTGCTGGTGAGCAGAGCTCACACCTCCCAGCAATGTTATGGTGGCTCACACTATGAGGTTTTCAGATCTGCTAAACTTTTTGGCATTGAGTCACCGACTAATGAACCTGCCAGCAGCTCAGCGCTGTGCCCACACCACAGGATAGTTTAATTGAAAAGAACACAAGTGCCAAAACCTCCGTGAGCACTTGCCTCTCCCAGGCTGGTGGCGGACCAGCTCAATAGCCATGTACCAGGGAGCAGAGCCACGCTCTCTTCCCATTTTTTTCAGAAATGGAAATCATCCCCAAAGCTCTAGGAGGTCCAGAGAAGTTGGCTGCCTTGGTATATAAAGGGAACCATCTTGCCAGCTTCAAGTCTGAGCATTGAGACAAATGGTCTGAGCCTTCTGCACTGCTCCTGCAGCCAGCCATGGCAGGGACATGCTCTGAGGGGGCAGCACAGCCCACTACTGGGGAAACCCGTACTGCTTTGGAGCCAGCATACCCATCTTCACCCAGCCCACCCAACCCAGCAGCACAGGAGACTCACTGTGGCTTAAGTAGGCGCATGCTCCATCAGTTTGCTTTGGAGCGGGCATTTACAAGCCACATGACTTAAATCAGCTCCAAAACATCTCTGAGCTATGTAGAGGCCAAGGCAAACCCAAAACAACCCCAGGATCTAGAATTCACAAACAACTCTTTCACAGATCCCCCTCCCTAGCTGTGCTAAGCTCTTGCCCTGTTACTGAACCTACAAACAGGGTTGCAAAACTGCCTCTACTTGCTCCTGAATGTGGGTGCTGTGGGGTCTGTCGGAAGAGAGCAGAAAGCAAAGATGTTGAAGCTGCCTCCTAAGATGTGGTGAAAAAAGAGGACAATTAATGAAAAGAAAGTGCAAGAAATGTGGAAAATGTGAAAGTAGTCAGAAATGCAACTGAGAGACAAGACTCGGGCAGCTAGGGTGTCCTTCTTTCCTGACATGAGTGTTGGTTTAGATTGTGGGTTTCATTCAGGCCCTGTTAGATGCTGAACAGCCATGAATTTCTGATCTAGGTCTTCCCACCCCAAGATTCTGATCTGAATCTATGCGTTTATGACTAAAAACATCAACATCAGTATTTATCTTCTGCAGAAGATTTTTCAGTCAGACACTCTGGGTGAGTAACCTAATTAATGCAGCGAAGCACATCTCGTGCTTCAGCGACTGACTGTCATGGGAAAGAAGGAGAAATTCTTGTGTCTTCACATAAAATAATGTATAACTGGTGAGCTTCTACCTCGTTGAGAGCAATGAGGTAGGAACCACCGTTTCTGAGTGTCCTGCAGCTGGACTCATGGCCGCACTTGCGGTGGGGCTGAAACAGACCTTGTAGTTGGCATGAAATTCAGCACTCATTACGTCAAGGGCTCACTGTACTAGTGGGAGAGGGGAGCACACTTCTTTCCAGAGGGAGTGGGACTGGCTAAATTAGAGAGGAACCAAATAAAACAGGAATAAAATTTTTAAAAGCCAACAAAAGTCAGTTTACTTCTGGAGATTCACTGAGGGAGGACACCAAGAGAAGCAGGTTTTTTTACTTTGTGCAAAGGGGAGAGATTATTTGGTTTAATTGTTAAACTCAGGACTTCACTGCTCTGTGGAGTAAACTCGGGACGAAGTGTCAGGAACCCGCCTTTCTTGGGAAGAGGATGCTGGCCACTACAGCCTGCCGCGCCGGCCACTTCACCATGGTGACTCCCAGGCTTGTCTGCGCTTCAGTTCCTGTGCACGGCTGGCACAGAGCCCGCCTCGCAGCAAACACAGAAGCCCGGCTGCAACAAGTGCCAATGGCTGACACTTATCTGACCCTTGGAAAAGAGAAAAAAGGCAGGCAATTCTCTGTGTTGTACAAATATTTAGCTAACACTTACATTAGCAAAACACGGAAGAGACAAAACAACTAGGAATTAATCTGGAGGTAGTGATTTCCTTGCTGGGTAATTTGTACTTTGGCAGGCTAATTTCCCAGTGTGGTAGGAAATGATTTTCAGAAAATAATAGGATAAATACTCCCTTCAGAGAAAGTTCTTGGCTCTCCAGTTCCTTCTCAAAAGACTGGCTTTCCGCTGGGGATCTCCATGGGGCACCCTTGGAGAATGGCCTGGCTTTGTCCATGCTTTCCTCGCTAGAAGGAGGGAAGGAGCTATAGAAAAGAGACAAAGCTCCTCCAGCTTCCTGCAGCCAGAAGACCTGCCGAGGCCAACTGCTGACTGAGGTTTTCTCCTCAGCACAGGCCACAGGATTCAAGACTTCACCTTGCAGATATCCCCTCCTGCATGACAGCTGGAGAGCAGAGCCCTTTGGCTACTTCCACTGCTCTGTCTCAAGAGCACTGGAGAGAGGGTTCAGCCCATCCTTGAGCTCTCCATGAGCACTGCTCAGCAGCCCAGCTGGCTGAAGCACTTTCATGATAGCTATTTAAAATCAACAAGAATACGGCTGGAAAAAAGCAGTAGGCAGGAACTAAAACACCTCAGCAAACACTTCTGTATTACTAAGAGGGAATGCCAGAACTATTAGCTTCTATAGTTTTGCTCCAGCCCCTCTACAAAACCAGTTCTGGTTAGGAAGGGAAAAAGCAAAAAACTGTGAAGGCAGAAATCAAAGGCCTAGGACAGCACAGCAGCTGTGGGACAGCACAGCCAGGTGAATAGCTGAAGACATTGGGCCAGGCTTTCTTGCCACTAGCCTGTCAGACAGACGCACCAGCCTGGCCATTCTGCCTTTTGGGCATCACTTCCCAAAGCACTTCCCATCATTTCCCGAAGCACACTCGGTTTTTTTCCAAGGGTATTTTTTCACCCCAAATACCTCCAAGAAGGCAACCCTGATGCAGGCACAGCTTGCCAGAAGCAGCTGCCAGCCTTGCTGCCACATACTCGCCTTCCCTGGCATCAGGACCAGCCTCCCCACAGCCACAGAGGATGGTTCAGGGCAGTGATTCACCCAAAATTCAGCACAGAGGAAAGAAAGGCACACTGCTTTCTGCTGGGCCAGCTTGCCTAACCAAGCTGACCGGTGGCCATGCAAGCACCAAGCAGACCCCAGGGAGGGGGATGCCACTGTAGCCGGGGTAGAGCAGCATCCACACTTCCAGTGACCTGCAGTTATATCACGCGTGGTGTGACATCAGACCTGGCCCTTCACCATCCCTGCTTGTGACGGCGCAGCTGGCACCAGAGCATAGTGGGTGGGGAGATTTGTACAATTCTGTGCTGAGGGGGACCTGATGAGGAAGGAGATGTTCTCAAAGGCACCGTGGAGGGGCGGAAGGGCAGGCAGATTCATGGCAATGACAGGGGTTTTGCACAGAGTGCACCCAAACTGCGTTTTTTATCCTCACTCCAACTTCCATGACATTTTCCCTATGTCTACAACAAGACACTTGGCCAACCTCCTTTCTACAAGCAGAGATCCACCTTTCTTTCTACTTTTATGAACTGGTGGTCCAAGGTTCAAGCTTCATGGGGATCAGCCACTGCCCAGAAACGTGAAGGTTCTTCTTCAGATTTCTCTGCTGCCTGCTGAGGACCCAAACGCCTACCGGGGCTGAGCCTCAGCTGCCCCTCTGAACTTAAGATAGGAAGCCCTCATGACCTGAGCTTGCTTCTGGAAGTAGAGGCAGGTGGACACAAAGAAAAGAAAAAGAGACTGAAGAGGAAGCTGAGAAAGATGCTGCATCCTACAGCAGAAATCCTCACAAGAGGCAGCTGGTCTGGAGACAGCTGCCTGCAGAGCCAGCAGACCAACCATCAAGGGACAGAAAAGCTGTAACAAGAGGAAATAAGGTGGAGATATTTCTTGTCTTGGGTCCGGTCAGGCCCAGGGCTACGTCTGCCTCTTCTCAGCTATGCTTTTTACTGCTCTCAGGTTAAAAGTCAGCGAAGGAAGCTGCAGGAACAGCAAGTTAAGATGGGGAGATCTCATCCAGCAGTTATGACTCTGCCAGAGCAATGCACCTGAAGCCTGGCTCAAGAGAAAAAAAAAAAAAATTAAAAACACAGAAAACCACAGCCAGAGATAACAGATAGCAGTACCCAGGGAGCTATCAGGCCTCAGGGCAGGAGCGTGACCAGAGCTGCTCTGTCTGTTCAGAGATTAGATCCATCAAGCCACTGTGGTGCCCCCCTGGCCCCAGCCACCACTCCACATTTCAATTAGCCCGTGAAGGTACCTGGCAATTGTGCAAGGGGGAAATCCCAGACCCACTCAGGTGATCAGCTTCCCCTCTGAAGGATGAGATTTGATTACTCTGCTGTTGTTACTGCTGCTTACATAGCTGCAAATGCTATTAACGCCCACATGGTATCCAGCCCTTTTGTAACCCTGCTAAATGATTTCACTCGGCAGCCTCAGGAAACAGCAGGTCCACAGGCTGGTTTGCACAAAAGCATTTTCCTTCTGATCTGAGACTATCCTCCTCCTCTTCTGTTGCAGGGACAGGGCAAGAAAAAACTGGAAGGTATGGAGCAGGATTTTGTTCTTCATTACCCGAAGTGCATTACCCGAAGTGCTCACAGACTCCTCTGCATGACATGAAGTTTTAACTCTCTTGGACAGTCTTATTTCTCCTCTGATCCTGGTTGAATTTTTTCAACTTGCTGTTATCCCACGGGACTTCAATGTGATTTGAGGTCTTTCCCAGTATTATTCCTGGCTGAACAAGTATGCAGGTGCAGTACCCCCAAATATTAGCATTAGGTGGCTTGCAAACATACTAGTCCAAAAGATGCTGGGGAAGGTTGCTTGAAACTGAACATGACATAGGAGCTCAACTCAGGGAGCTATTTGTAGTCTCTCACACGCATATACATCAAGCCTCCTGCCCTGAACACGAACCTCAAATCTACCTCCTGCCCCAGTTACTCTCATTTAGATTATACCCTACTCACATAGGCAGTGCACCGGCAAAGCCTTCACCTCGCCACATGACACTGGGCATCACAGAATCACAGAATCATCTAGGTTGGAAAGGACCTTGAAGATCATCTAGTCCAGTCCAGCAACCAAATACTTCTGGCCAGTGAAATCACAGGACAAGCTGCCACGCTGTGCTGTGCACCCCAGGCAGCATGGTTTTGTGGCTGCAGCCTGATAGTGGCCATCTCCTTGTTGCCTGGCCAAGACAGTGCTGCATTTTGCTTTGGGGAATAGGGTATTTAGAGAGTCTGACATGCCTTTCATACACCCTGACCAGAGCAAACCCCTACTGCTAGTGCCAGGCTGCAGGGGAAGCAACACCCACCTCCTGGTCTACCACACACACATGTATGCAGCCCCACAACACCAAGTGTACAAAGCATAAAGATGAGGTGTAAACTGACCTCCTACAGAGATGTGCGGGAAGGATAACTGAAAAGGAACAGCAAATGGTTACTGGATGTAGGGGTGAGTGAAGGTTAGTTCCAGTCATGAATCACAAACCGGGTGCCAGAGAAACTACCAAAAAAATCCTTCAAGGGTAGATCTGGGCCAAGAGAGTCTCTCTGGTTACTTAAGTTAATAAAAGGCACTGGCCGAAATCAGTGAACTCCTTGCCCTCAGATCAAGATCAGAATAAGACTCTTGGGAGTTAAAAGGATACAAGAAGTCATGAAACCTGGTGTTACAGAGGGAGTCCTGCAAACCTTTCCATTTCTGGTTAGCGCAGAACCCTGCAAGTACCTCCTCCAGGTATAAATTACAAGTTAGACACTGTGGTGCAGACATAAATTACTCCATCCTTCCTCCAGTTACAACTCTGATTCACTTCTTTGTGAAACTGCATGGCTTTGCTGTCTGTGAGTCTGCAAACTCTGACAATAAACTGCAGAACATTAAAAGTACATGAAGCATGACAGAAGAAAAGGCAGAGCACTGCACATGGGAATGAGAGGAAAATGAGCAGACGTAACTACCCAGGACACCCATGCAGTCTCACTTCAAGACTCACCCACCAAATAATACCTTGCTGCTGTTGCCTTCTAGGTATAGGAAATGTATTTCATACAGGAAGGGAGGAACTGATAAGCAATGTCTGGGGCACTGACCTGCTTTGTGGAAGATAAAATTCAAATCTTGCTTCTGTCACTAAAATTTTCCATTGCCCTAGTTTAATAATGAAATCCACCTATGCCACAAGATGTTCTGGCAAATACTGCCTGCCTCCTGAAAGCTCAGCAAGGATATGCACATGGATGCATTGCTGGATTTCACTGAGAAAGCCCATGATGTCGCTGTCAGCTGCACTATTCTTCAAAATTATGGGGCTGAGCTTTTAAGTCAGTTCCAGAAATGCCTCTGTTTCAACCTAGTGTGTGCTAGACTAAAACAACTCCAAACTATTGCTTATCAGCACTTGTCAAGCTGAAGGCAGAGAAGGTTCAGGAGCTGATGTCAGTGTGGAAGGGTGGCTAGGGACTGCGGCCAGATGAGGTGCCCAGCCACAGAGGCACAGCTTTGGCTACCCAGCTGTAATCCCCTGCCTGGGGCAATTACAGCCAACAGGGACCCTGAGCAATGGAAACATCTCTCCTACCCATCCTCACCTCTCCGACATTGCAACTTAATCCCTCCTCACCTTCCTCTCTTCTGCCTCTGCAAAGTTGCACTAAGGAGCCCTGAAGGATTAGATTGGGGAAGGGGAAAGAGCAGGGCACTTCCTTTTTCAAGGGGAGGAGGCAACACTGACTCAAATGAAGCCTGAGAAGAGCAGCATCCACTGCTGTATTTAGGAACATAAGATAAAGACCATCATTTTGCCACTGCTAACTTCCACAGCAAAGGGGGAAGAAATGCTTTCTACTCTGCTACTCTTTCACTGTAGTGCATGGGTCATCTTAACACACATAGAAGCTTTTAAATAATAAAATATGTTTTCAATATTACAGCCATAATAGCTGTGCAGTTAAAATCATTAACTGCTGGCAAGTTCAACTCTTTAATTTACAGAACGTGTGGCAGTTGTCCTGCAATTATGGTGTGCTTGTCCCCGAGACATTGTGCTGCACACAGGCTGACTCTGTATCTGCCTCCTCGTAAGATACTGCCATCAAAAGGAAACAGTCTCTCACTTTTTACATCTTTATGCACAGCAATAGATTTCTCAAAACAGCCACAGCTGGTGTTAAAAAGAGCTGCTTCCAGTCATAGCAAGATTAAGGGTATTTGAGTAGTACACATCACAGTATTGCACTTACCAAGCCAGGCTTTTGCCAGTCATTGTCTTTAAAAGGTGATTTGCATCAAACCGTTTACTGATGGGAGATCAAGATGCTTGCTTTGCTTGAACTACAATACTTGTGATGCTTGGAAAAATTGGCAGGTTGACAGAAGAGCACAGAATCAGGTGTTTTGATGTAAGTCTAAGTTTGGGGTTTTGTTCCTGCTTTTCAGATCAAGACAGTTTGCTACTTTGTGGACTCCAGTTTAATGATTTTCTTTTTTTTTCCACCCCTCTTTTTTTTGGTAAATGGTAACATCTGACATGACTTTTGGAACAAAATTACCTTTAATCCTGGAACATCTACATGGGTTTCTACCAATTCACTCCCAGTGACCACATCCTCAGCTGCTGACTCACACTCTGCAGCTCTGCATACAGTCTGCTTTTCAAATAAAAATAATAACAACTTAAAAAATTTTTATCTGGCCCTCAAAGCAGATTGAAAAAAGCAGATGAAAAGCAGATGTTCCACCTGGTTGTGATCACTGAAAGTGGTATTCCATGGCACTCTCCCCTTCACCTGGAGGCACCAGTGAAGCCATGCCCTTAAGAGACACAAGAGGCAATAAAGGCTTGTTCTACTGCGGTAACAAGTTAATTAAAGCTAACGTTTGCCTCCATATATCACCAGCTTAGTGCAGCAAATCATATCCACTGCACTTGGAGACAGACCTGGGAGGCTTCCTGCCCACTTTTATTTGTTGTGTATAGCATCATCATTAACAGCAGTAGGGACTTGCAAAAAGAAGCACGTTTCTCAATGCTTTCAACCATGAACTGATCTGTTGCTTTGATGTCCATGGTATCTGAATAAATGCAATGAAAAAGAAGCAACATACATATGCGGCTTCCCTTCCCTGAGCACAGGGAGGTACCTGCAAAAATAAATAAGGAAAGAAAATGGCAATTTTATGCTCAGCAGTCTTTGCCATCTGTTTTTCTTTTTGCAACACGACTGTGCCCAAGAAAGTTCAACAAGGTCATCCATGCAGCTTTCAGAAAGCTTTGGTAAGTGCATTTTTCTCGACTGATCCAAACACTGCAGCACACAGACTGCTCAAAGAGCTTTCCAAGAGATTTTTTTTTTTTTATACAGGAGCTGTCTAGGATGTGAAGCTGAACATCAACTGTGCAATAGACCTTCAAGTCAGCATTTGTTATTGCTTTACCAAACATAGCTAATGCATTATTTCTTTTATCTTGGATGAGGATTTTCCTGAAGACTCAACAGCTTGCCACTTCCATGTAGATTCAGCATTCCCAAAACATCTGCTTGCAGCTTGATTTTCAGTCAAGTTTTGTGGAATTTTGTGCTGTGGAAAATGTCATGCACTGCTTCCATGAAAAAAACCCCACACCATATTTATTTCTCTACTTGCCGTTTCACTCAAAGCTGCTGTAGCCATTTTCTTTCCCTGAATTCATCTCAAAGGCAGTAATCCACTCCCGCTGAAATGTGTTGTTTCCATGGTCTCTGTGAGCATTGCAACAAAATTATTACCCTACGCTATCAGTTTCAGTGGTGACTGTGGCAGTCTATGGATGAGACTAAAGGAAGCGAGGAATTAAGATAAAGAACAGGCTGGACAAACATCTGCCAGAAATGGTGCAGGTAGGGTTGACCCAACCTCGAGGCAAGGAAGCAAGCTAAACCGACACTCCTGAAAGCCACCTACTCCAGAAGTATCTTATGATTTAAATTATTTTCATTTGCCTATGTTCTTGAGGGAAGCAGAACAACTGGTCTTCCCAGGGCTCTGCATGGGATGCCCTGCTCTGACACTGAACAAAGCCCTGAAGACAGAGACACCCCTAAATGTGGGACAACACAACAGTTATCTGACAGCTATGCTGAGGAGGAAACAAAAGCAGGCATATTGATGAATATCATAAGCAGAGAAATATAACAAGTATTCTAAATAACAAAGAGGAACTGACACCGCAGTGGTTGAGGTACTACTTTGGTATTGCTTTCTAGGTATGTCAGATTAGAAACAACTTGATGGTTGAATTTTGAGTGAGATGAAGTCCTTCTATTGATGTTAATGGGTTTTGGATGAGTCTCTAAAACTACTCCAAGAATTTCAGGAACTTGGATGCAATCCCTGTGTACAAGTTTATTTCCATGATTCTGATTCAAAATTCAAAACTCCAGCTTCTGGTCCAGGTTTACACATGATCAAATGATTAAAATGGCAGCAAAAACAAACTGGAATTTCATTATGTTCTTCAAGAATGTGTGAAATTTCTCATCAGATGCTGACAACACCAAATCTAAGCCCAAAGCATCATTTGGCCTCTAACCCTAAATGCCAGCCTTCATCCCTCTTTGTGGAGGACCTGTGCATGGCCCCTCAACCCATCACCACCATCTCTGTTTAGCAAAGGTGCGATTTGTAACAGATTTCCTCTGAATCATCATCAAATACTGACTGCTAGTCAGGGCAGACAAACACGTAAGACGGACTGTTTGATATGTTATGGAAAATCCTATATACCTATGTTTAAAAACTGTATCAAGTCTCAGAGTACTAAGGGGACAAGAGCACACTCAAGGTCCTTCAAGACACAGGCTCGAAATTCACATGGACAAAACAAGCCGCCAGTCCTCCCCTAGGGCATCCTGCCTCCAAGCAAATGTATGCTGTGCAATGGAAAGGGCTGCAAAGCACAGACACTTCTGGGCTGGCTTTATTTACACAACATGGGTTGCTATGGGGAAGAATCAGGGTTGTGTAAACTCTCTTTAAAGAGCTCTTACCCAATGACATAATTCCAAAATACCAATTTCTGAAATAGTGTTTGTGCTCTTTCTTGACTAAATCCCACGTCAGTGTCTTGCTTTGGGTCTCAAACCAGCCCGCGCAACACACTTGACAAAAATCACTAAGAAAGTGGGAAGCAGAAGGAGTTCACAGAAACCACTCTTTGTCCCAGAGAGAACAAACCTGGAGCCATTCACAGGGTGACGCAGCTGAACTTTTCAGAGCCCAGACTGCAGGGGCCAGCCAAACACTGCTGTGGGGGCCCCATTCTCCACAAGCAATCCCTGCTACCAGCAGGCATTCCTGAGGGCTTCCAGGAGGTGATCCTTCACCCAGAAGGAGACAGCCGGGTTAGTTGCCTTGGAGCTGGGCCAGCGTGCCTTACAGAGCTATCCTGTTTCAGTGGAATATTTAACTGTGCTACAGTTTTCTACCAGAGCATTAAAATCACCCTGTCAACTGCTTAAGGTAGCTTGCAAGGACTGATCGCAAAATTTTCGTTTTCCTTCCAACACACTGGAAATTTCCATAAGTGAAGGAAGAGGTGTTCCTACTGCCCAGCACTCGTCCAGCAAGTGCCTAATGAACTTAAGGACAAATGAAACCATAACAACTGTCCAATCTGCCTCTTGTGTAATTCAGCACAGGAAACTCACACAGTAATTCCTGCACCAGCTCCAGAATAAATATCCAATGAAAATGCCATCTGACATTGGTTATTTACAGGCTGACCTGAGATTTCATCCAAACTCTGTTCTCAGCCTCTTTGCTAAGTTTTACTGACCTTTTCCACAGGCTCCTGGTGTGATTCCTACTGAGCTCCACTGACTCGGTTCAATTTCATTCCCTTTCCATGATGGTATGAGTATACTGCCTTATACAACTTAACCACATATATCAAAATACCCCTTTCTAGCAAGTTCTGCCAAAACTGAAGGCGAGTGAAGGCAGCTGGCCTCTCTACTGCATTTTGCCAAAGGACTAGTTGTTTATCATCTGTCCTTTATGTGCCTCTGGCCCCAGTAACTCACAAAACTCCAGGTTTTACATACCTAGGAGAGCATCAGGTCTGCTGCCCTGAAACACTACAGTACAGTTTATAAGCTACACACTTTAATGGGAAATGTTCCTAACGTGGTCTCCTGGGATGGAGATGAGGATTGTGTGTGCCTGTGACTTCCCAGGCTCCACAAATAGCCCAGGGCAGTCCATTCTTGATTACTCTTTTAATCTATTTTTTCTGCATGCTAATACAAAAACACAGACTTGCTGAGGGTGGAAGGCACCTCTGGAAATCATCTAGTCTGAACCCCCGCTCAGAGCAGGGTCACCGTCACCTAAAGCAGGTTGTACAGGGCCACGTCCAGTCAGGTGTTGAATACTTCCAACGACATAGACTCCACAACTTCTTTAGGCAACTTGTTCCAATGTCTGATGACCTTTAGAGTAAAAAAAGTTTTTCTTATGTTTAAACAGAATTTCCTCTGGCTTGATTTGTGCTCATTGCTTCCTGCCCTTTCCCTAGATGCCACTAAGAAGAGTCTGTCTCCTTATTCCTTAGTCCCTCCCACCAGGTATTTATACACATGGATAAGGTCTCCCTGAGCCTCCTCCTCTCCAGGCTGAACAGCCTCAGCTCTCTCAGCCTCTCCTCATATGTCAGATGCTCCAGTCCTGTAATCATCTTCATGGCCCTTGACAGGACTCACTCCAGCTTGTCCATGTCTCTCATCTGGGGAGCCCAGAACTGGACACAGTGCTACAGATGTCTCATGTGGGCTGAGCAGAGTGGAAGGATCATCTCTCTCCATCTGACCTAATGCAGCCCAGGAGGCTGTTGGTCTTTGCTGCAAGGGCATGTTGCTGGCTCAGGTTCAACTCATTGTCCATCATGATCCCAAGGTCCTTTCCTGCAAAGCTGCCTGTACCAGGGCATGGGCTTATTATTGTGCTCCCTAAGACTTTCTCCCGTGGGATTCTTTGAAGCAGTACCCTGAACGTGGAGGAGAGCAAAGCCTGCTCTCCTGAAGCCGAAGGGTGTTATTTGCCTTGTTCCAAGTTAACTCCAGTCTGTTGACTACATGAGACAAAAATCATTTGTGAAAGTAGTTTTAAATCAGTCATTTAAATACACTGATAACTCTGAACCCCAAAAGTTTACAACTTCAGTGCTTTTGAAAAATCTGCCTGCAAGTACCTTGGAAGCAGAAGTCCTGAGGGAAAGTGCTGGGATTTGAGCCAAACCACACATGTGCCTTTTCAGAGTCCAACCTAAAATGGCAATACAATAACTACTTCAGAGTTTGCAAAATGACTGTGAGCCTTCCTCTGTCTTTCTGTGCTCTCCAACTCCCCATCAGAAAGCTACCTTTTCCACAGCGAGTTTCAAGTCTGTGATCAAAAATCTTTGTGATCCTGAAAAATGAGAATGGAGGGACAAAAGAGAAGAGAATGAATGCAAGAAGGAATACGGAGAGGTTTGTAAGCTAAGTTTATTATTCATATCCCTACTATATTAATGAGATACCAATTTTTCATTGAAATAAAGCAACCACAGAATAATATCCAGGTTACAACATCAGCATTTCACAGGATTTAGAAAACTAGGAGCAGAATGTAAATCCTGTTTGCTGCAGGATGTTAGGTCTTTGTCTATTATATTTTATAATACACATAACTGCCACTGTTAGACACGCTCTTCTGCTTGAAGAATTGATGCCAAAATGATGCAATGGGATTGTCAGCAGTCTATTGTCTGTGAGCTTATCCATCCAAAAAAGTCCTGCTGTGATGCAATATGCTAACAGGTAAACTGGCAAAACCCCAAAATTGCTCACCTCTGCCAGGTTCATTTCTTTGCTGCTCTGCCCTGGGTCTCAACGACAGTTAAGCCGGGAGGAAGACCTGGCGTAGTGCATGAAATGGAGATAGCACTATTTCAGAACAGCCCAACAAGTCTCTCTTTACGCCTTTGCTCTTTTAGCTGACAACAAATGACACTCAGACAACATCTATCACACACTTGATTTTTACCTGCTTTTAAGGATCTGGGCTGCTTGACTGAATTTTATCATGCTTTTTTTGCAATACTGACTGAAACATTAGGTGTTTGTTCAGCACTGGTTTTGACACCTCATCACTGTGAAGACAGGGTTTTCACCCTGCCTGAAAAGCAGCTGTGTTATGTTTGAAAATTCAGTAATCCTAATGGCAGCACCAATGAAGTAACAGGACAAGCACTGTGAAGAGTAAATACGGCATGAGTACAAGCCATTACTGCACCAGTGTCAATATGGACGCATCAGCCCACAAATGGAACTGCATTCACACAGTTGGTGAAATTTGGGTATGTCCTGGATGCCGGTGTGATCTCCCTGACTGTTTTTCAGTCATCATTTGATGGTGAGAATAACACAAATCTGTTTGCTTCCCAGGAGTACTGGGGACTCGATTATCTCACTTTCTAAAACACCAGAAATGACAAGGATGGAGAGTCTGATTGATAGGGTCTGCGCACTCAGGCTTACATGGACTTGTTACAGGAATGCTACTGGTCCTATCAGAAAATCAGGCCCCTGGTCACTCTGATCCTCATTAGAAATAAGAAAAAATGCTTTCCAGTGAAAGGAAAAAAAATTTCTCTTCTAAGAATCTCTACACGTCTCCATCTCTGAAGCTGGCAACGTAAGCCTCACTGGATTTAACTTCAAATGTTTATAAATTTGCATAATTAGGAAATGTCAGAGTAACATTTTTTATGCATTTTTGCATATGATCAAAAGCATGATTGTCACAAAACCAGATGAGACACACAGCATGTCCCAGATCCTTGGTGAAATCTGGTCGCTAAAGCATTCAGCTGCTGTAAGCGACCCTTGTGGAGGGATGCCCTTTGTGAACATCTCTATTTTGAGCGGTCTCAAATGAAAGAAGAGTTTAATTAGCAACTTTATCCCTGCTACAGACTGTTAAAGAAAGTTACAAAAACCATGCAGAGCATGCATAATTTTCCACCAAACTCTACAGAAATTTTTATGATGCTTCTAAATTTGAGCCCTATAGCTAACCCTAGAAACTCCTACGGGTCTTCTTCATAAAACGTGAGTTCACTTATGCTAGCAATGTAGGAGGGTCTCTGTATAGGTAAGCTCTCACCCAGCAACAGCTTAAATGACAGGAAAGAACCCCAGGCATAACACTATCTCAAAATTATTAGCAAACAGGAAACATCACAGAAGAGAAAAAAAAGAAACCAAGACCTTTTTTTCTACCAACTCTGCAATAACAAGATGACTGTCCAGTTTCTCCCACCCCTCTCAGTTGGCCTCCCCATGCTTTTTATTTAATTTCTTTCTCCCTGTCGTTCCCTTGCCCTCCCAGACTCTTACAGTCTCTGACAGTTTTTGGGGAGCACCCAGACCTTCCCATCTCCCAGGGACCCTCCTGAGACTCCTCCTTCAAGTTCTCTCGCGTTTCCTGGTGAGCTCTGTCTCCTCTTTCATCAGCTGCCTGCAAGTCCTGCCCCAGTCTTACAGCACTGGAAAGAAACGCAACCCGATAGCATTAACAAATGATAGCTAGTCCCTCCTCTCCCTTTCATCTCCTCTTCTCTGGCCGTAAGCGATCTGCTGGCTGCTGAGGCAATGAGCAAGCACCCACCCAGGCTGCTGTGGTGCTGCCACGTCAAGCCCCAGGGCTGACTCCAGGCCAGGTGGCCATCTGAGCAGGTTGATGAGTGAGCCAAGTCATTGCTTTCCTCAGCTGCCCCGGCCTCCTGCTGGCACCTTGGGTGGAGAAGACCTGATGGGCCCAGCCTGAGGTACAACAAGGGCTCCCATCCAGCCCAGCACCCCCTGGGGGACACCTCCACTGAGGGGGCTTCCCCAGCAGCCTCCCACGGCATCAGAGCTCGAGGCACCACCACATTTCATCTGGAGGCCACAGACAGCTCCTGCCTCCATCACAGCCCTCGAGAAATCAGCCACCACTCCCTGGTCCTTTCCCGCTCAGTGCCCAAGGCTCTTCTTGTGAAAACCCATTAGATTTCATGACTCATCCCTCACCCCAGGTAAAGCTAAGAAAACAAGAAACGATGAGATAGAAAAAAGAATATTTGTCATATGAGAAAAATTCATAAGCTATTCTTCCCGCTCAGAACTTCCCCATCTCAGACATGAGAAAAGCACCTATTAAACCATTCCAGCAGACTCCCAGAGCCCCAGTCAGGGCTGGGTGCGATGGACACCGAATGGCCCTGCTGACTCCTGACCTGCTACAAGGGCAGGGAGGAACCCTTAGTGCTAATGTCCTTACGGTGTAGGGTCACATTTCTTACAGCAAAGGAAGTCCTTTCCCCTCCTCAGTCTGACAAGATGCAGCACTGAACTTGAATGGATTGGTGGGAGCAGGATTTGGGAAGACGCTGATACTTGTGAACCTGAGACGGAAGACTAAACCCCTAGTGAAATCCCGGCTGCTTCAACACCACGAGCAAGGCAGGAGTTTCAGCAGAGCACACTTGCTCAGCAACCCAATGTGCAGGCTTGAACCAGGACCCATGAGATACCAAAATGCAATTACAGTCAAAGAGCATGTCAGTATCCTGTATTTTCTCTTTTTAGTAGCTTGCTCCAGTTTGCTCAGTTTTTAAATCAAAAGGATGTTTTCTAACCAATGGTGCTGCAAACCACAAGCTGAAAAAACAAGCCAGGTTAATTTTTGCTCTTTAAAAAAAACACACCACCCACCAGGGATCTTGCCCAATGGTCAAAACTGCCCAGCTGCTCATTTGTGTGCACAGCTGTATACAATTTGTACAGGGCTGTACAGCTATAGGAGCGGAAGGAACAGAACAAAACCAAGTTGCCACAACCAGCAACATTAAAAACATTCTTTTTTACCACTCATTTTCCCAGTAATTAAGGTAGCTTTCTCCCAGTTTTCTGGGCAATTGAACCACCCTGGAAGAATCAACCCCAACGTATTTTCAACCCATGTTTTTGTTTACTCAGAGAGGGCCAATTTTTAATTCACTTCTTACAAGAATTCACAACAGGCCTGGATTATCAAAGAGCTAGCCTTAGCCAAATCAGGAGGAAAAAAAAAGCAATGCCCATGTAATGAACTGTTGTTAAACAACATCAAATACATGTGAGGAGATTTTGATCTGCTCCTGGAAGTTCCATGAGCAAACACACAAAGTGAAATAAATATAGTAGATTATTTATTGCAATTTCTTCACTCAACTCTAAGAGCTTCTGCCAGAAATACAGTTCCCGTGCATGGAACAGAAACTGCTGAGGCCCGCCTAGGGCTACTCAGCATGCAGATGTGGTTCAAACTTACTGAACGCTGCTGGTTTCAATTAGAGACCAGAGCTGGTGCTTTAATTCCATCTTACAAAAAATGGTCTCTCTGAAAAGGCGCAGCATATGCACAGTACCTCCCTGTGCAGGAAATAAAAGCCTTACGTAGGAATTTAGGAATTAGCAGATCAGACCATTGGTTCATCCCATCAGATAACCTACCTTTGACCAGTGGCCAACATCTAATGTTTAGAAGGCAGACGAAAACAACCTTCAAAAGTACCTTTAGCTGTATTACTTTACAGAGGAGAAAAAAAAAAATATCCTCATGACCTATGCAAACAGTCAGCTTATGCCCTGCAGCACAAACTGTGATTACTCTTCTCTTACCATGCGTAGTTGCAAGTGTTACTATTAGTCATAAAATTATCCAACCCTTAAAAAAAAAATTCCAGCAACGCCACTTGCATCATTGGCTCCTGCAGCTCTGAATTAACTATGATGAAATTATCCAGCACATACACAATAGACTTATTTTACAAATAACGCTTTTTTATTTAACAGCATAACTCCCTTATGATATGGAGCTGAAGGAAACCAAGAGACTGATTTAGTTTCTAGAGTCACTCTGAATTCTCCTGTAGAACCAGCTTTAACCCTTCTCTTTTCATGGGGCGGGGGGGGGGGGGGAAGAAGTAGATAGACATATCTTGCACAAGTAAAGCCTGTCACAAGTAAATCTCTTCTGCCTCAGCCATCTTTGCTGTTCCTTCCCCTTGGTCCTTCTCAGACTCATGATATCCCTGAGCACTGAGGCACACAGAGGTAGTTGCTCTGCTTCAGACGGAGATGTATCTGGGTTCAAGGGAACGTCAGAGCTCAGTCATGCCTGTTTATGTTCTCTTCCATTTTTAAAACAAGGCTGGTCTGGACCACGTTGGCTTCAACCCAATGGGAGCCCTTCCCACTGGCTTCTGTGGGCTTAGATCCAGCCCTTGGCCCTCACTCTACTTACATTTTGATTAGTTGCAGCAAGAAAGGCAGACAGCTTTGTTGCTTAGCCAATTTTTACCATGCAGCCTAGTGAGTAACTCCAGGGTCGCTCACCCTCCTGAGCAGCCCTGTGCATGACAATTTTTGAAAGAGATCTGCTTGGATTTTTCAGTTTCAGGCAAATGGTGTCTGGTTTCATTGTGGTCTTTCCAGACAACTCTGGTAACTGAGAGGGATCCAGTTATGCAGGTGAAGGATGTATTGGTTTGACCATATCAAATCATACTAGCCTGACTTTAATTAGCTCCTTATGGCCTGGTTTTGATCTCAGAAATGCCATGGTAAATCTGGAGTAACTCCCTTGAGGAGCAGGGTTTTGAGAACAGCATTTGGCCCGCGTGGTGAAGTTGTGACCTTCTTTTACACTCTTGCAAGGGCTGATCAGTAAATGGCCATAAGAGCAGCTTTGGGCAAAACCAGACTTGCAGGGCTCAGCTTTCAAACCCGGCTGCCCCAAAACCAGTGAGTTCATCCATGTCAAGCCGGGCACTTCTTGCAGTCAGGACCTTGCTGTGGCATCCTACACTTCCCTCCCATAGGAACTCTTGGAGATGAGTACGGGCTTGCCTAAAACCAACCCCCAGGCGTTTCAGCCCAGCTTGACAACAGCATAAAGGACAGGAGAGTAAAGGGTGTCCTGCTGTGGAGTAGCTGAAGCTGGGTGCAGCCAAAGGGCGTTATGCCTCCCAGGTTTAGTTTAGTGCTAGCACATACATGAGGATCTCAGCCGAGGATCACCTGCTCAAATCAGAGCTGTGCTTGGCCCACCGCCTTACAGGACCCATGAGCAGCTCCCTGCACCGTGGTGTCCTTGCAGCGCATAATGTTGCCAAATGCTGCCGCTAACATAGACATCTTCCTGCCACTCCGGTGCTGTCTTCATACAGATATCCAGACAGCGTGGGCTGCTTGACTGTTACCATGCCTTTGTGCACCACAAATAGCCTGGCTGAGGTACGGGCCCGCTGAAGGTCTGAAAGCTACACGAGGTTCTTGGAAGCAACCGATGGCATTTGGACACTCATATAGGAATTACACTTGTACAAACATGCTTGCAGACAGTTCCTCACCAGCTCCTCAACCCAGAAGGGATGCCATGGGTTAGTTCATCCACCTTGGAGGTGGTATTGACCTGCTGGCTCTGACTATCCCCTCCCAGCTGCCCCAATCCTAGTCTTTTCCATTACCCCCTAATCCTGACCGTCTGTGGTTTTTTCCTTGGATGCTTACATGTAACCCTAATCCTAGTTTATGCACTGGCTATTTCCCATTGATCCCTGGCCTCCCTGTGTCTTTCTCCCTTTGCAACCCTTCCAGAAGACACAGTCCAGTACAGGCTTGGGGGTCAGTACAGTGTACGGAGAAGCAGCACACAGTAACTGACACCAACTCCCCGTACAGACCTTCACATCAAAGCCTTCCTGCAGGAGAGCTACCAAGTCATGCACTGATGGGCTGTGCCAGGATGGAAAATATGGCAAATGCTGCAGAGCATGTCAAGGAGACCCTCTGGGTGAGTTCCCCTCAGGTGCAGACAAGGAGACCTGGCCCTCTCATGTGCATAAAGTGAGGCAGAATGACACAATTCAGTTGTGAGGTTTTATATAGAAAAATGGGAAGAATTTGTTACCAGGTTGAAATTTCAAGACCTCTACACACTGCCTTGGTGCTGTTTGGGTGCTGCTGTGCTCTGTTAACCTCTAAGAAGGTCCTGCAGTGACTGGACAACTAGCAGTATTATCTGTTATCTTGGCTAATGGGAGCACAAACAAGACTCTCAGAATTAAGAATGCTCAGAATTTTAAACTTTTTTTTTTTTTTTTTAGCAACAATATTCTTTTCATCTTAGTGAGCTACAAGTGACAACTCTTTGCTCTAAGATCTCTGCCTGCTGAGATATAATAGTTTCTTTGTGTTTTCTTTATGAAGGTGCCCAACACCTTCAGGTACTTGCACACCTGTCAACATTTGAAAACTAAAGAAACATCTGGGAAGAGAAACAGGAAGATCTTTGATTAAGCAACATGAGATTAAGAAAGCCCTTGTAAAACAACAGAGGAACAGAATGCTAAAAAATAACATGGGTACACTCCCTTATTAACTACAGGCTCTAAGAATACACATCACCTGGTATAGTTCTGGTCTGCAGGGGCACATACATGGTGCAGAAAGACCCAAGGTGGGAAGAGCAAGAAATGCTGGAGGCCAAGAGGAGGAAAAGCTGTGTGAAAGCCCTGAGTGAGCTGCACCAAGTAGCTGAGGGGGCCACAAAGAAAATGGCAAATGCCAGTACATTACCAACATGTTGCCTATGTTCTGTGGCACTCTCCCTAGGGGCACAGAGGCCCCCGCCCTCTTCCAGCTCTGCTACTTCAGCTGAGTTAGCTCACTGTGGCCAAAACACAGGCTGTAGTGCAAACGGGCACATGCATTGGTAGCCACGTACAGGGTGGGAAAGGGCAGGGCTGGAGAGAGTGGCCTGTGCAGAGGAGAAGGGGGCTGGTGCGCAGCAGCAGAGGGGACCACTGGTCTGCCTTCAGATACGCTGGCAGAGCAGTGCTGGGGGAGGCTGCAGTTCCCCTCCGCAATGCACGGATCAAGTCAGTGAGGAGCTGGTGTGGGATAGTGTCAGAATCTGAAATGGAAACACACGGCTGCAACCCTAGAAAGGAAACTTGCAAGGGCCATGGCTATGTCATGTCTTATTTATTCCAGGATCTGACCTACCACATTTGTGAACATTGCTCTCCACCTTAAAGGACCCCAGAAGGGAAAAACACTGGAATATACAGCAAGCTGTGTAGTCCAAGGAGCTTGGCAGGAAACAGCAAGGCTTTCAAGGTCATGAAAACATGCAAAGGAACACTATGAAAGAGCACTAAGTAGGCGAGTTCAGCAACATGCAGGTACTTGCATGCTGGGGTGGACAGGTATGTATGAAGAGGAGTGAATACATGGAGAGCACATCTACACACCCAGAGACCACAGAGGAGCGTGAAGCTGCAAGATGAGGAGATGGAGCCTTTCGGTGGGAGGAGAGATGTTTTGCAGGGAGAAAGAGAGCCATGTGGGGCTTTGGGTGTGCCTCTGTGCAAGTGAGGGTGGGGAAATCAGGAAACGAGGAAAAACTGGTGCAGCAGCATAAAGGAGTGAGCATGTGCTTTAAGCATTTACACACATGCTGGGGTTATCCAGGTGCTGCTGACTTCCCCTGGGCAAGGAGCAAGTACAGAAATTGCAGCACGCATCTGTGATGTGCCTACATATGTACAATGATTCCTTAGGACACTTTTACATGGGAGACAGCAGCACCTATTAGACATATACTAGTTACTGAAGTCTGTTGCCTGTGGCACATTCACTGCATGAGTATCCTACACAGAGAGGATCCTTGGCTATCACCGTGCATGAGGGAAGACAACAAGGGACCAACACAGGATAGAAACCTCATTTAACAGTGCCTGAGACCAGTTGCTCCTCTGGTTGACGCCAAGTGCAGAATGCAGTCTGCACCTGGGTGTTTTAACACAGCATCCAAGTCTGCGATCTCATGAATCCCAAGCTGGGTCTTAACATTAACCCTAATGTTAAAACATTAGGGTAGAGTATAATGAACTGTCCCCACACCCTGATCTATACAAAGGAAACCAGTGCAGCCTGCGAGGCTTTTATGCAGAATAATAAAGCTGGCATAGAAGACATGCCTCTAGTCTATAAAACAATGCACCGACCATTGTCAGCAAGTCATTTAAGAACAGCAGCACACTGTTTAGCTGCTAAAACCCTCACCTCACCTCCACTTCACACCATGGCCTCCTCAGGCTCAGAGGGAGGAGGGAGGAGCTGCAACTAGATGTTCATTACAGATCAGCTTCATGCAGGCCACCTTGGGTCAACGAAGTGCATGTAAAATTGCCCTAGCACTAGCCTAGCTGTCTGCCGTGCAGTGAAGCTCAGCATCAAATTCCCTGGCCAGTGAAGTGCAGGTGCTGCAATTCTTCTGCTGGGAAATAATTGTTCTTAACCCAGAGCAAACAGGTTTGGTTAGATGTGCTCAGCAAACATGAGGAGGCCAGGACACTTAAAAGGCGCTATCATGAGAATATCTTAACACACAATGCAAAATTAGGTTAGACCTTTGTTTTCTTGGGAGATTCAGTTGCTAGTTTCTGGACTCTGGGCTGATTTGGTAGTACTTGGAGCACACAGAGACCCTCTATATGTGGAAAGTGCTACACGTGGAAATGCATTTAGAACCCGAGATAGACATACCTGCAGAGAGTAAAGTTACAGCCATTTATTTACAAAGCTACAGATCCAGACAGTACTATCACATATATTTTAAATCATAATAATTTTTAAAACTGGGATTATTTACAAAGGAATGCAAAGAAATGCAAACAGGGATTTGTACAGTTTCATTTAAGCCATACAGTGACATGATAAATCCCAAGCACTCACAACAGGCATAGCTGGTAAAATCCAAAAGTGAGAAAGAAGAATGTTAGCCTATGTGCCTGCAACTGTACAAACATATATACTATGTTCATGAGAAAAAGCACTGATGCCACATGTCTCTGCCTTGTCCTCAGAGCAGAGCAGCTCCACTGGAACTGCTGAGGTGGCCTGGGCTAGACAAGGGCTGTCCTGAGCATTTGCTACCAGCACAAGAGGTGGCTGAAATCCTTTCCTCCCCCCCATCACCACTTCCTCTCTTATTCTTTTTTTTTTTTTTCTTGAACATCCCTGCTCTAGGAGACCCCCCCCCCCCAACACTGCCTGGTTTGAGGACCAGACCAGTATCACTCACCCAACCAGTCCTCCTCCCACCAGAGGCCTCAACCTTGGCCAAGCAATGTGAGAAGCCCCACTCTCCTGGAAAAAAGCTTTACAGTAATTAAAACCTTAAACTGCCTTTGCACCATATCACTCAGCAGTAGGGAGATACACCCAGAGCTAACACCACAAGGATATGGGGGTCCTGCTCAGCGTGGTAATGAACCACCCTGGGGAAAGAGTGGCAGGTCACCTCACTTGAACCATTCCAGTTTGAGGGTCTGAGAAAAATTACAAGCAGTCTTCAGACCTGCAGCACCCATGAAAGGCATCTCTGTGGATTTTAGCAGCTTGACTTTGAGAAGAGATCTCAGCAGACCTTGCAAATGCCCAGCTCTGCAGAGGGGAGGCAGCAGAATATTGCAATGGGGGATTTTAAACAGACTCATAGCAGAAGTAAATTTAGCACAGGGACACAGGGACACCCTCCAAGTCATACTCCAGCCCTCCTTTCTTTGCCAAAGTGCTGGCAATGCATGCTGACCCAGCTTCAGGGGAGCGCCAGCCCCTTCTCAATGCCTTCTCTAGGACGGTGGCGGAGCCTCCATGCTGCATGGCACCTGAAGTATTTACTCTCATGTAGCATCCTCCCAGCAGCTCTGCAGGGCCTCTGGCAGGGATGTGACAGCCTGCCTGGCATGGACAGAGAAGCCCAGCACTGCAGCTGGAAGACAGACTCTTTCTGGACAGCCTCAGACAGCAAAGGCAGGCCATTTCAAGTGGCTGTCTGGTTCGAAATTATTATTTCTGCCAGCAGTCAATGCCAGAACAGACTTCAGTGAGGGGAAGAAAACATGGAAGAACAATTCCCCCCTCCTCAGTAAATGACGATTATTAAGAGCAAGGAGGTCCCTCTCATTGTTACCAGCAAGTGCAGGAAAAAGCCACTTTTCCATCACCGAACAACATTCAGCTGGGAAAAGACAAGCCCATCCTCTCAGGCTTGTGAGTTGAAGTGACACAACTGGCTTAAGCCCCCAGCCACGCCACTGCCCTGCAGGGTCACTCCAGCCCCAGCCCTTGTGTGTTCCTGGTGCCAGCCCAGAGAGCCAGGAGCTGCCAGGAGTGTGGGGTGCCAGCATCAGAAGAAATCTTGCACTAGAGGACTTGCCAGATTTGTGTGAAGGGTAAAAAGCAGGACACAGCTGCCTTCTCCCCCAGCCTCCCAGTAAGTTTGCAGCTGGTGGCACTTTTCTTCATTTTGCTGGGTTTCAGGCAAAGAAATCCTTCCCAGCAAAACAGTAGCCCTGAGCTGCTCTGACACCGAGTGCAATTCCTCTTGCAGCTGCAGCAGGCATATTTTCCCCTATATTTTACATTTTGCCTTTCTTTACCCATGCTAAAAATACCTTGATGTCCTTCACATAGACCCTCCTCATTCTACCTCCGGCAGGGAAAAGGAAAGGGAAGCCAGGGAACACTTGAAAGTTTTGTTTACTTCACTGGAATGAACCTCAGAGCAGTGCTCACAGGAAGGAGGCACCTGTGCCTGGAGCTGAGACAGGAGCAAGGACAGACACTGCCAGTACCGCATCCCCTCCAGTTCCTGGAGCTCTCTCCTTCCTGTACACCTAACGTAACCGAGACCTGGCAGAGGGCTAGCACACATCCTCTGTACACACCTCCAGACAGAAATAGAGAGGCCATTTTCCAAGTTAGCTACTCAAATGCATAAGACACAGCGAGTGCAGCCATCCCAGCTGCTCTCATTTCTCTGGTGTTTGCAGGAAAAGGGGAATTTCACCTCCCTTTCTGCAGAAACAGTTGTCAGGCAGACCATGAACATGCCTCCCTGTTTTTTTTCTTCTTCCTACAGTTGGTTCAGCTTTCCTCACAAGCAATGCCTGTGATCCCTTGCTGAAAAAACATAAATTTCAGTGCAAAACTTGTTTACATTTGCTCTGACCTTTACTGGGCTGTCAAGGGGCACTCATTTTGCTCTACCACACCCATCGTGTCCCTCAGACTGCCTCCTCCTCCTGAGCTGCCAGAACCAGTAATGTGCAAAACCCACGGCAGTTCTCCCGGCAACTGTCAGTTTGCTGATGGGTTGCCCTTGCACATACTGCAGACAGATCTTTCCAAAGGCCACGGATAAAAGGAGTAGGGTTTTGGGACCAAGTCCCCACCTCAGCTGCATCCTTCCACCCATTTCTTGCCCCGGGCTGTGCAGTTTAGGCAAATGCAACGAATTGGAAAGGCCAGAGGCCAGACCTGTATTGGGGGCCTAGGTGGGTTTCTGCCACTGCGTTGCACTAGCAAAGTTGGTTCTCAGAAGACAGCGTAGTGGCATGCCTGGGGCAGCCAAACCAGAAGGACTGTACCAGCAGGGCAGGCTGAGTCTAGCAGAATAATCGATAATGAAACAACATGCTTTACCCTTGCACTGAAGTCATTTGGAGTCCAATTAATGCTTTTCCATTCATGGACCTTAAGTATTTCAAAAGGATAAATAACAATTATCATCAACAACTTTGCTGTAGAGGCTAATTGAGGCACGGGCTGCTGAAGCAGCTCATTCTGAAGCTGCTCAGTCTGAAGCCTTAGCTGCTCAGCAGCAGAGACAGGGATGGCATGCATCCTGATTCACCCAAATTTGTGCTGTAACCACCAGACCACAGCCCCTCCTGGAGCCCGCCCTGCAATAGAGAGCAAACAACTGCTCATTTAGGGTGGGCAGATACTGGGGGCAGTGAAATCTTCAGCAGCTTGTTCTGGCAGAGTGGGAGCAGTGAATACACACTAGTTTTCTTACAGCAGCCAAACCCCACATCTGCCCAGAAAACCCCTCCCTAAGTGGGGAGATGCCTGCAGCTCTGAAGACATCCAGGAGTAAGAACTGGCCTCCCTGACTGTTTATGTGATCTTCAAAGGAAGACTGAGAAGGAAACAGAGCTCTGACAATCAGGATTTCCTACCGTGTCCCGAGACTGTCCTGGCAATGCCCTACTCTCCCCACTGCTTCAGCATCCACCCAAGCTCCTCCCGGCAGGGCATCCCCACCCCTTGCAACGAGACCCCCAAGAAGCCAGCAGGCATGCTGGGCTCTCTGTATGGAGAGATTTAAGACTGTTTCCCTCTCCCCCTTGCCAGGCTCAGCTGGGTCAGACACAGCATTTGGCAAGAGAAGAGCTCCGTGCTAATTTTAGCCTCCGGCTCTCCACCCAGGCAGCAGCAGCTCAACCGCTATGGAAAGCTGGGCAGCGCCGAGGTGAGGGCTGGGAGACGCTGCCTTCAAGCGGCCCACGCGGCCACGCGCCGCCAGCTAAATATAAACTGGTGGTGGGCAGAGGGGGAGACACGCTGGCTTGGGCTGAAGCAGATCCTTCCCTCATAGCCCAGAGATGGAGCCAGGACAAACTGTAGTTCCCAAGGGGATCTGCTCCTGACCCGGGCGACCCTCGCAGGACTCGCTTTTTGCCCAAAGCGATAATTTAAGGCTGCAAACTCGCAATAGGATCACATGTGTTTTGCATATTTTTGGACAGATCTGGAGCTGGTGCACCTCAGCCCCCAGCACGCCATGCCAGGCAAGCACTGCTTTGCAAACGCCACTCATATGAGAGCCTGGTTTGGCTCCTTCCCATAATGGTCCCTTCTCCACCACACTGCCTACTACAAAATGGTTCCCCGGAGGTGGGATGCCCTCACTGCTGAGGCTGATAGCTGTAACATCACAGTCTCTGCTGTGGGAGTGGGGCAAGTTCTTCCCTGTGCCTGGATGCAAACTTGCACTGGTTCCAGCAAACAATGCTTGTCCCTCTGTGTAAGAGAAAAACCCCAAAAGGGCATGGAAAGACAGAAAGGGAGCCCGGAGGATTACAAAAGGAGCAGAGGTAGCATGAACCTCAGCAAATCCAGAGAGTACTACCCAACCATGGACCATAGGACTATGCACAAACCAAGCATCTTTTCTTTGATTCTTGCTGCACCTAAAGATATGGGACTTCACATCCTTCATAAATAATGAGCGACACGTGAAAAATTCCTGACTTCACTAGCAAATCCTTTTTCTACAGAAGCAACTGGCAAAGTGCTAAGCATTTGCTAGACACCCAGGACAAAACAGGTAACTACACTCTGCAAATCAAGTGGAGCAGCTGCAGCACTGAGCAAAATACTCTACACAGGGAAACCAGATGTCTTGGCAGACACCAACTACACAAAAAAAGCCACCATGGTACTGATTTTCAAGGCACCAGACACCCATACGACACCAAATACATTCTTAACCATCTCAGTAGAGCTGCTTATGGTCCCCACCAGCTTCAGATACCTAATTAAAACACAGAGTTACAATAAAAAGGTGAAAACAGAATTTACAAAGGATCTAAGTTTAGGGAAGAAGAACAACTAATCATGCCATTTGGGAAGCACGGGGTTTTGGGACAAAGCACTCAAGAGAGAGTACTGGAAGACCCAGAGTTAATTGGCAAAGCAATTACAATTTGCGAAGCAAAGGAAATCAGCCGCATGGCTGGAGCTGATGGAATGCAGACAGCAATCAGACAGTACAGACAAACTGAAATAATACTCGCCAGACCGAGTCAGGGGGACAGAAGGAGTTCAAACAGGGAGTGCATCCTCCCCTGCCCCACCAGCACACACAAAAGACCCTCCTCCCCACTGCAACAAGCAGTGCAAGTCAGGGAGACACACCTGGAATCACTGGCATGTTGAGAGGAATCGCGAGTGTGGAGCACAACTACGGGATGGCAGCAGCGTTAGCATCAGCAGGACTTCTTCAGAGGGGCAGCAGGGATGAAGAAAAGGGCTCAGTGAGAGAGGAACAGAACATGAAAGGTAGAGGCATTTATTAGCTGCAGACTAGTTACAGGTGAGCAGCACGATGCCTGCAACAGAGAAACTGCCAAATGAAAGAGCACTGGCAGGAAAAGCAAATTAAATTCAGGCTGAATGCTGTCGATCTTAGCTCCAGTAGTGGAGCAGGTGAACAACACAGACAACTAAACACACAAGACTGGCTACAGTCAGTAACTACGGGGGAAAGGAAAACACCTATTACCAAGGTTAAAGTCTGTCAAACCCTGGTCTCACAAAGCATGTCCAATTCCCTGAAGAGGCAGGAGACCAAAATAGCAGAGACTGAATTAGAATACGTCTATCCAAGGATAAATAAGCTCCTAACATAGCACAACCCAGAGCAGTACAACTGTCCTTCAACTCACACACCTTACAAAGCTCTTCCTGCCCTGAGGAAGCGGCTGCAAAAGAGCTGGACTGGGAACAGCCCTGGGAATTGGTGATGGAGCTGGGACAGCCCAGATGCCTGGGCAGAAAGAGGTGATGAAGCAACGCTCACCCTGCTCCTCCTACCACAAACCTGATTGCTTAGGCCCTGAAGAATTAAACACCTTTATAAAGAGAGTTTTGTCCCTGCCTGTGAGGGGAGAGGAGAATAATGGCCAATACCAAACCATTTCTGGTGCTTGAGGTGCTGTGTTTGGCACTGAAGCTCTTTCTAGGACCCATATGAACTTAGATCCATGCAGATGTGTTTACTTGGGGCAGGGGGATTGTTCTAAAGGATCATCAGCCGAGGCTTGGGAAAAGCTAGACCTGCTGGGTTTAAGCAAAAGGTTCTACATAACCTATGTGGCAAAAAGAAAAATAAAAATTGAAAGGTGAAGCGGTTGGCTACAGTAACGCTGAAGCAGCTGCCAAGTCGCCTGTCTCAAAATCAGCAGGAAGGTACACAACAATTCTTGGAATACTGTATTATATCAGGCAAATTATAAATGCTTGAAAAAAATTCCTTCAGAGTTTAAGCACCCTATAGGCACAGGGTTTCAGCTGAGAAACTGAGAAAGAAATAATGCAGGTTTAGTGTTTTGAGAATAAGCAGTAATTCAGTGATCCACTGCTGACACATTGGTTGGTTTTGCTGTATAAGCCTGTTCTACAAACTGAATATAAGCCTAAGAGAGAGATGGGAATTGCAGACACTTGCTAGCACAGGCCACAAAAATGCAGGGGAATGGAGCACAGCAGTGTATTATACTGTCTCACAGACTCATAGAATGGTTTGGGTGGGAAGGAACCTATAAAGATCACCGAGTCTAACCCCCCTGCCATGGGCAGAGACACCTTCCACTAGATCAGGTTTCTCAACGCTCATAGCTTTGAATGTTTCCAGGGATAGAGCATCCACAACTTCTCTGGGCAGCCTGTTCCAGTGTCTTACGACAGTCATGATCGGAGGCAGTTCCCTCAGCCTGCCCTTCTGTGCCCCGGCCCCTCACCATCTCGAAGGCCCTGGGCTGGGCCCACACCCCACACACCAGTGTCCTTCCTGGACTAGAGAGACCAGGATGGGACAGACTAATCCAGATGCAGATGCCAAAGTACCAAATAAGAGAGGAGGAAAGCATTTTTACTGTTCCTTTTCTTGTTTTATTGTTGTTTTTTTAATCATTTATTGCCAATCTTGAACAGAACTCCTAATGAAGCAGCTAGAAGGCACCTTAACGCTGAAGGCCAGCACTTCTTCCTGGCAGAACTGCAGTCTCCTGCCTCTCCACAGGAACAGCTATCCCTCTAACTTCTTTGTTTGAACTGTTGCTATTTTTTGGCACTGCCACAGAGGGTCTGGCTTCATCTTCAACCACCCAGCAGACAGCCTTCCCGTCCTCAGACTGAGGAACACCCGCCTCCAGGCCCCAGGGACCTTGGTGGTTCTCTGAGGAATGACTCCTGTCACCCCAGCACAGTAGGCTGGTGGAAGCCAGGTTGTCTCATCCCCTTTTCTTGGGGCTGAAAGCAGAAGAGATGGCACCCCTTCAGGAGGTGTGGGGGATGGGAAAGAAGGGCTCACACAACCCATGTCAATCAACAAAGTAATTGTTGATGCCAGGAGGTGGAATGGGTGAGCCCACAGGATGGCTAGGCACAGAGGCTGGGCCTCCCAGCTAATCCTGGGTGTGGAGGCTGGGCCGATGGCAGGGTGCTGGCCGGGTGCCCCTGCAAGGCTGCTGCCACGGCATTGTGGAGGGGAACCGTGGCACAGTGTAGTGGTGCCAGGTGAGCCATGCTGGAGATGGATCCGCTTCCATTGGTTCTTCTTGATCTTCAGGTGGATCCACCTCCATGGGCTCCACACCATCAACCACATGAGTGATGGCCATTGCTACCATGCAGCTGATGGTGTCCCCCCTCTGATGCTGCATCTTCTTGATCCACATCTCCAGCCTATCTGCTTTTCCATTCAAAAGCAGACAGCCACTCGCCTTGCTGCTGTAGGACCTTTTCCAATCATCCTTGGAACCCAAGGGCCTTGAAGCTCAGTGAATTGTGGGCTAGCTACCTGGATTTATAGGGACTGGAACAGAAGGCAGCGAGATGGCTCATGACATCAGGAGGCCACTGTGATGGCGATACATGTGGCCAAAGATGGCTGTTCTGGGAGTTAGGGGGCCTGTGGCCTGAAAGATGCCGTACTGTGGCAGGAGGAGGAGGGTCAGGGAGTCTAAGGGCCCCCTTCCTGGGGATTGGTCACCTGCATCATCCTGCTGCCCCTTGGGCACAGGGACTGCCCTCCACCTCCCCTCACGTGCCCTAGGCTCCAGTCCCCTCCTCATCCTGTGCCACCAAACCAGGTCCCTGCAAGCAGCTCAGCTCCCCACACTCATCAGTGGCTACAAGGGGGAGAAGCATCCAGACATCCCGTCAGCAAGAAGGGGAGGTGCAGCTGGTCTGTGCAAGGTCTCCCAGCACTCCATAAAGTCACTGTTGAATGCCAAGTGTTGTGTGGGACCTTCTTTCCTGTTCCTCAGCCCTGGCACATGGAGAAGTGCCATCTCCTCTGCATGGAGGCCCGAGGGAGAAGGGAAGATAGTGCCTGGTGTCCCTCAGGCTGCTGTGCCGGCACAACACAAGAAGTCTGTTGGAGGCCACCAAGAGAGGTCCATAGGGCCTGGAGGCGGGAGGGTTTCTTTCACTCCAAGGTTCACCCTTGCTCTGTTCCCTAGTTTTAAGGACAACCCTTCTCACTGTTTGGTTTTTATTTTTCCACCTTAGTAAGAAAGGGGTGCCCTATGACCTGGGAAAGACTTTAATAATGTGTTCATGCTTAACACCTTGGCTTGGTGTTATTTTGAATTTCTAAGCAGATGCAACTACTCCTTCCCACTGGTATAAGAGTACAGGCCATAATTGCTGTTCACAAAATTTCCTCTGAAATAGGCATGCATTTATGTTCTCAAAACATAGCTATTGCAGAATGAGACTTCTTATATTTACTCCTGTTGGAGCTCAGAGGGCAACTGAGCACCATGCAGCCACTCACTCTCCCCTTCCCCCTCCGGTGCTGAGAAGGGGAAAATAAAGCAAAGGTGCTGCTCTCTCCCCCCTTCCCCCCAGCGCTGGGAAGGAGGAAAGCAAAAGGCCCAGGAAATCAAGATAAGGACAAGGAGGGATGATCTCATCCATTACAGCACAGGCAAAAGGCAGACTCATTAGGAGAAAAAAAGAACACAAATTTAATATAGACACTAACAACAACAACACTTAATAGACAGAGTAGGACCATGAGAAGCATTACCACATCTTGAAAACACCTTCCCCATCCTTCCCTTCTTCCTGGGCTCAGCTTTGCTCTTGATATCTCTACCTCCTCCCCTTCAGCGGCACAGGGGGCAGGGAATGGGGGGTACGGTCAGTCCTGCTGGTTCTTCCACCTTGGCGGGGGTGGAACTTTCTGGCATCACTCCCCTGTTCCCCCTCTCACAGGAGACAGTCCTCCACAAACCAACTCCAACACGAGTCACTCCCATGGGCATATGGGTCACCCCTGCATGTTGCAGCCCTCCCAGCTTCGAACTACAACAGCGGGACCTTCTTCCCATGGGGTCCCAGCCTTCTTTGGGCACAGTCACCTGGCACGGCGTGGGGCCCCCCACAGGCCTCAGATGAGTATCTGCTCCACCTGTGACTTCCACAGGTAGCAGGGAGGTGGCCCTACTGTCCCACCACAGGATACAGGGGGGCTCTGCACTGGTGCACCTCCCCCCCTTCTCCACCTTTCTTCCAATGACCTCGGCATTCACACAGATGTTCTCCTCGCAACTCCTCCTCACAACTCCCACCACTCAACCCAGGTTCCCCTTCTTAAATATATTATCGCAGAGCCACAGCTAATTGGCCCAGCCTTGGTGCAAAGGCAGGAGCTTCGAGAAGCTTCTCACAGGGTGTCATTGCTGTAGCCCCCTCCGCCACTACCAAAAACCCCCGCCACTCACTCAAACCAGGACAACTCTTTATGTTAGGCAGACAATATATTTTCAAGGTACACCTCTGGAAATTATAGTTCAGTCAGGTTTGATAGCAAAACTTGGTTCTGGCAGATTGTTGGTTTATTTTGCATTTTTGATTGAAAACAAATAAAACCCTCCCAGCTGGCCTGCTTACAACAAAACATGGATTGTGGCAGCTAATGCTGAGTGAGCTGCCGCAGCAGCTAATTGAGGCTATTAGTACAGGGTGGTCTGGACAGGATATTCTCAGCCCATTATAAATTTTGTTCTGCAGCTTAGATGGGGTTAATAGCACCCAGACATGACTACTGCAATTTTACAGAAAATAACATTACAAAATATAAATAAAACTAATTTAGGAAGTGAAGTATTTACGAGAAGGGCTGCAGATACCTTAACTAGGCTCAAATGAACAGCAGCGCTGAGGAAGCTGTTGGGAGTTGCCAACACCAAATATACGGGCCAAGTCAAACAGCCCACACTAATGACATGGAAATAAGTGGCCTCTTGAAGCAAGGCAGAAACAGATTTATTTAGAATGGCAGGAAAAAATACACATATCATTAATGTAGATTACCCTCACTTCAAGAGAGCTCTGCTAAGCAATTCTGCAGCCTAAGAGGTGATGATGCAGATCAAGTATTTTTACTGGTAAATGGGATATAACAGTATACAACAATGAACTACTGTTCAGTGTGCGTGAATTTAAACAATTTCAGTGAAACACAGGTTTCCATATGGGCATGGCTCCCAATACTTACAGTCCAGAGGGCTAGCAGAAAAGAAAGTTGAAAACATAAAACATGCCTGTTATGGAAGGCCCCATAGTCAAGTCAAGTCCCTGATCTGTATTCGGTGTTTTTACATTACCGAGTAGCATTGGCTGTCAGTTGCTCATATTTGGCTCAACTAGGGGGAAAAAAAAAAAAAAAAAAAGGATATTTAAGTCTGTCTGAAATCAACATCAAGGTCACTGAGATGGAAACCAGGAAGGAATAAAACCCCCATGGATGATGCAAAGGCCTGGGACTTACTGTTTCCATCTCTGATGGAAAACAGTGACACAGACAAGGAAGAACAGCACAAGATGCAATACTTTTGCCACCTAAGGGTATCAGATAGACCTGGAAGTCTAGTAATAGGTGACAGCTTTTCCAACTTCTAAAACCAAGGGAGATAGGAAGCCACATTGACCTCTTTTGCCCTCAAAAAATCTCAAATGGGAAATAGTCACAGAATGCTGAAATAACTAAGCCTTACAAAATTATAAAAACAGAATTAATGACCTTTTAAGAGGGGCACTGATGCTTCAGGGGGACTCACAAGACCACTCAACAATCTTTGGATTGTCTGAAGTGATCTAACATCTCAAAAACCTAATTGAATCTCATCATTCTGTGTAGTGGATTTAAATTCTTTATTATGCCAACATGAATTATTGTTCTGAGGTGTCTTTGGAGAAGGCTGATTTACTTAACAGCAACGTTGCCCCAGACCATCTTAGCATCTCAAAGTATAGGAGACTCTCTCCAGATCAGGAATATCAAAGCCTTTGTGCTTTGGCATGGGAAAGTCTTCTCAGGAAAACAGAAGTACAGAGGAGCTCTGGTCAAGATCCCAGTGTATTTTGGTTTGGCTGGTTACACACACAGACTATGAATTTCTAACATCATGAACAGCATAAGTATCTAAGCACCAGGTTCACATCTGTTTCCACCCAAGGCATTACATTGATCTTTCTTAAATCTCATACCACATCTAAATAAGACAGCTAAATTCCTTTTTTGGAAAGCCCCGCTCAGCTATTACTGCAAGCCTGAAAAAAGCTGTTGAATTGGGAAGCGACTGAAAAAGGGAACATGAATGCACAGCAAGAACAAATTCAAAAGGGAAATTCAAAGTACAATAAAATATATAACCCCACCAATTCTTGAGGCTATCATTGTAAGCGCTGGAGAAAGAACCCCATCATCACTCTGTTTCCCACTGCCATGACCTACAAGGCAACCTGTCTTCAGGAAAACATCCTGCCTTTTACCATATTGCAGATGTCAGTAATTCCAAACCGCCAGATGAAAGACAATGTCCATCATCTCTCCCAGTGCCACTCTTCCTTCACATCTGCCTGAACCTGCAGGCGAAAGAAGGCACTATACCATACACAGAAACACATCTCCAGAAGACAACAGCATTCCTCTGCCAACCCCACAGGGCAGAGGAGATGCACAGGAGGGCACCGCTCTGTGAGATCCAAGTCATCCTCATTCAGTCTGACTCAAGACAGGAAGGTGTGGTGCAGGGATACATGCTGTGTTGGCACACCACTACACAAATCTGTCACAGGTAACGTGTACATAATGGGATGGTGCAAGAGTTTATTTATAATGATAATATGTAAACTTTGCAAATGATTTGGGGATCTTCTGGGGCCAAACAAACTGCAAGTCAGGTTCCACGAACACAAACACTTGCAACTCTCAGTTCACAGGGACCCAGGCACTCAGTGCTGCTCCACAAAAAGGTTATTTGAGAGTCAAATCCCTACCTGACTTCAAGTGAAGAGGTGGAAAAAGCCAGGTTCACAAATTACCTGCAGTACATACCCCAGCAGCAGTGAAAGGATACCATGGGCCCAGGACGAGTATGGCATAGCTACCTTGAGGTCCAGGCATCCCCTGGCTGCTGTGTTAGTGAACCTCACAACCAAGCTAGAGTAAGATCCAAAATGCTCTCGGTGACTCTGGCTTCTCCGCTGAGTCTGTGATAGTGGTCTGTGCTGTGAATATGGGCCTGGGAATTTTGACTCACTTTACACACACCAGTGCACGTGACAGCACTTCTGACCATCCTCCAGGGAGACTGAACTGACCACCTGGAAGTGAAAAATCTGCCCCACCTGCAGTGCCCATCCTTCTCCCCGCAGCTATAGCGGCCCACGGAACAGTGCTTTAGGGAACGGGTTTGCTTGGCACAGGTCCCTGTGAATGAAGGTCTCACCAGTGTCTTCAAAAACACAGAAACATCATATGCAAACTTCATGGTATAGATGTTGCCCTGCTGCCAACACTTTTCTTCAGTCGGGATGAGGTGCTTTGGGGGTGATACCTAGTTAAACTTTTCCTCTGGGTTAACAGTTTCCACAGAGAGGAAATAGATACTTCAGCCACCACTGACAAGCCACATGGTCCAATCTCACCCCATGGACACTCAGTAACCTTTGGTGCCATTACCTATGCAAAACAGCAATACTGTGCACGTACAGGCAAGTAACCTTACGTGTGAGCGATTGCAAAAGTCAGCCCGCGTGCATGTGAATGAACCTGCGTATGTAGGTGTGCTCACCCATATGCATAGGCGCTTCTGAGGGTGCCTGGGCAGGGGGGCTGGAGAAAGAAGTCAATGCATTACATTAAATGAGCAACTTCAGCTTTCTGTCAGGTGCTTTTCTCATACAAACCCATACACCTGCCCATTCACACCAACACTTGGGTCAGTTTTTAAGCAACTCACACTGCTTTGTAGTAGCCTGGATGCCTGAAGATCAGAGCACTTACTATTAGGGGGCAGGTAGTAAGAAACCAATTTTCTGGGGAAGGAAAGGGACACTAAAGAGGTACATACTGGGGAGGTGGAAGCCTTGCCATAAGGACTTTTTTATTCACACATCTCCATGGCTTCTTCTGAACCCTTCCTATTTCCCACTTCAGAGAGTGGGACTGCACACTACTAAGTTAGAAAAGCAGCAGTCTGATACACTAGAAGTGGGACAGAAACCACTCGTCACAATCCAAGATAGGAAGATAACACACGCCCAGTGTTATTTACACGCAACAATAAAATGTGGAGGAACAGGGGTAGGTTGAAGCAACCAGGAAAGGCAGGTTAAAGAAGGGCCCCTTGATCTCTTGTTCCTACAAGCTGCACCTCCCAGCATAATCCTGCACACCCTGCTTGTACATGGCTCAGTGAGATGCTCACATCTGCAATAAAGGAAATCCATGCAAGTGATTTGTAGTCTCCCAAGATACCATGGTCTTTACAGCAGAAAAACTGCACAGCAACAGCTAGGAATGACCTCACCTCCAGGTTTCTTCAGGGATTGGGATTTGCTTTTACTATGTTGACACACAGTTTTAAAGCAAAGGGGGATCATTGCACATCCTCCTTGCCTGCACACACAGCTTGCTGATGCCAGCCTTGCTTCCTCAGTCATACCTTTCTGCATGGGTGGGTGAGACAAGGCACTGCTGGGCACAGAAGAGAAAAACAGAGGTAGCAGGAGGAGGTCCCCGACCCACCAGCCTTTCTATCCAAACAGAGCATTGCAGCAGCTCTGGGAAGAGGCAGTGTCTTGGGGTAGGGGTCTTCCCTGAGGAAGACCTGTCCCTCCCCTTGTCCTTTCCAGCCATGCTGCCAAGCCAACAGCATTACAGCAGTAAAGGCAGGGCACAGGACTCGCTCTTCAGCCCTGGCTGCTCTGTACTTTACTGCTATTTTTCTCCCTGCCCAACACCTCATTCACCCTTGAAATAAAGTTTCCCCATCTCCAGCATTCACATGTGGGAGCAAAGTGTGCTGTGTAGCAGCTAGTAAAGATGAGAAAAACATGTCTACTGGAGAGCCTACTCCACAGAGGTTAGTGCCTGTCAGCAGCAGGAGTAAACAGACAGTCTCCAATTCCTCAGGTTTCTTGGCAGGGAGGCAGTGTCCTGCCTGTTACAACTTGTTCTGGATGACAACGGGCCACATTTCATGTGAGGAGAGTTGTGCCCATCTTCAAATCACATCAGCCTGCTTGTTTCTCTTCACTCACCTGTAAACACATTTAAGATTCCTATAAATACCTATTGGGCAGCAGACCAGCCAAATATGCTCAATTAAAAAAAAGAAAAAAAAGGCAAGCTGCACAACAACAGGAACAGAAACACCCTCCTGCCCATGAGAGACAACATTCCCACCAATAACGCTCCTTGGGAAGAATATGTAGGCATACCCTGATGCAGTCGCATCACAAGAAAAAAAAAGATTTTTTTTTTTTATCAGACTGACTGTTCATTTCAGCATCACCTGCAAAAGAAAGCTATTGCTCATGAGAGCCCATACTATCATCTGTCCAGCCCATCCCAAGCCTCCCTGACAGCTAGAAAAGGGCCCAGATCAATTTAGACACACGTGAATCCCAACCCATGGGGTATATCAAGCACAAATTCTGCACCTGAGGCTGGTCCCTCAACCTTTGACTTTAACGTTACAGCAAAGCGAATCTCATGGCCAGAGCCTCTCCCAGCATACAGTGATGTAGCACCATGGAAGCCAACGGGTACCAATGATTGCAGAATATTCTTCTAGGCCCATTATTCTCTTTCATCCAAACTTATTTATATGCTTAACTTTGCTGCATAGCAGAGCTGTGTATTCATCAAAGAAGGACAGTCAGGGCATCAATTTTTAACCATCACTTACTCAAACACCCACACCCAGGCCATCTGACATTTGCTTCCTCCACCACACACTGATCTGGTGGGGGAAGAGGAGGAGAGGATCATAAAGCTGGGGAGGATCCACCATGCCTGAAGACTTGCTCTAAGGCGCTGACCTGGGAGCAGGGGTGGTGTGGGGGCATCACAGTGGCTTGTGCTCGATCCCATGCATGGCTGAGAGGAAAGGGAGTATTTTCTGTGAGTCCTTACAGTCTTACAAGACGAGGGCTCACCTCTCTGGAAAGAGAAAACATACTTGTATTTCCATACACAGGCTGTTCTGCAGTGCCTTTTGGGGAGGCAGGAAGAAACTGTTACAGATATGGGAAGATGGAAACAGTCATCTCCTGCAAATCTCTGTCCAAGCCCAGCAGCTCTTCGGCTTTCTGGCCCCAGTGGAGGGAGTCTTTTAGCCTTTTGCCCAGAAAAATGACCCAATAAACAGCCTTTGTATTTTATCATTAATAACTGGGGAGGCTGTTGCATCAGATCAGTTGAGGTGGTAGCTCTTGGTTGGTCCCAGGTGTGACTTACGACAGGGTTCCCACCTGGGACATGTGGCAGAAGACAATGCAGAAAGGAGAGGGGAAAAGTATTAATTGCTCTGAGAGTCACTCCCTTCTACACCAGCTCCCTGGGATCTCTGGAAAGAGTCGCCACGTGGAGTCACAAATGCAGCCGCCCCAGTCCCCAGAGAAAAAAACATTACTTAGTTTTAACAGCCAAAAGAAAACAAATACTATTTGTCTTTCACTCCAACTTCTGATTTCTCATAAAACAAAACAGGCTTTCAGAGGTACTGGGGCAAGAGGAAGGGTGGGGAGGGTCACAGCTTAACCTTCCTCCTGTTAGCAGGTTCCAGATCCTGGCCACGAGGCCAGGAAAACACGACACTGAATGCCCAGCACACCCGCAGCGCCTCAGCTCTCCAGACACAGCTGCTCTTCCTCTGTGATGCTGCAGAGCCGTGAGGAGCTGCCTGCTGGAGGGTTTCACCCTCCCACCCTTTCCAGCACTGTTTAAATGCCTTCCGCATGCAACGAGCGGCAACATCTCTGGCGGATTTGGGTGAATCTGGATGTTTATATAATTGAACTTTTATATAATGTAATTAGTTTTCCTCACTCTCTGTTTTAGTTGGTAGTGACCGTAGTCATGTCACTGTTTCCAGTTTCAGTCTTAAAACAGAATGACTTTTATAACAGAGATGTAAAAATAACCATCTAAAAGCAAGGAGGAAGAACCCAATTCATAAGAAAAGTTGTTTGCTCCTGCACATCTCTTCTGTTCTCACGCTCTCTGCCTGTTTCTCCCATCCCCTCCCTCTCCCTTTGCATTGCTGGCAGCAAAAGGACCGTCAACTGTACAGCTTCAAATACTTGACTCAGCTCTTCTCTTCTTATAATCCACGATGTTAAATACCTCCAAGTGGTTTGTTTTCTCCCTTGCTGCACCATACAAGTTCTGTACATACCTTTATAGTCTTCTCCAAGGATCTTTGGGGGGTATTGGCAAAGTGGTATACCACAAGAGGCTTGGCTAGATTGCATGAAAGATGTAATGCAAAGTAGACTTGTAGCACAACTCATCTTCTCATGTCCCAGCTAATTCCACCAGGCATAGAAAGCAGATTATAGCTAGAGCATTTATCCTAGCCAAAGAAATCAGATTTCTTACTCTGTTGGAACAATAAATATGTGTTTTTAGCCTTAACATCACATATAATAGGGAATAAATGGACAAGCTGAAGTCCTGTAATGGACTTTGTGGGAGTAGACATTCGTGGAGCAACTGGCACAGGCACAGTCTAAAGCTTTAATGCTGAAACCAAGCCTGACTCATGGGAGTAAGAATCAGGGGTTTCATAATGTGTAATGAAGGGACAAAGATACTGAGAAGTTTTAACAGTTAAATGCTCACATGTATTTCAAAAACTACTATCAAATTAGATGTGCACCAAGCACTAATATTACTTAAAAAACGGCAGCAAGAACACCATTGGCTTTTACAAAATCTCGGGCCATTCAAAACTTTCTTGTAACTGTAGAAAAGAAGAGAAGCATAAAACCCCACACGACACTGATAGAAATAACTGTTTTTCTCTGCTTCAGAAAAAAAAGAAGCTAACTGCACTTAGTATCAGCCCTGCTGTACTCCTAAAAGTTTGCACAAAATGAACCCGTTAGTAGGCGAGCAGCGTGCATCTCCAGGGTATGCATTCTCTCCTCCTTTGCATACACTTCTTCGCTCATCAAAGCAATATTCAAAGCATCTTTGCCACCTTCCAGGTTAGCACCAGAGCACCGACAACAAGAGACACCTCAAAGCCGTGACTCCGGGCTTCGCAATTCCAGGAAGGTCACATTTTGACAGGTCCCCTGACAGAGGAGGGTGAGAGCCGACAGGCCAAAGGCAGAAAAGCGAAAACCCCCAACACCCAGCTCCTCCCCAGGGGGACAAAACCCACCTCTGCCCCCGGCGGCTCCCCAGGAAGCGGCTCCCCAGGAAGCAGCTCCCCGCTCCAGCAGATTGCGCTCACCCCCTCTTCCCCGGCCGGCCTGCAGACGGGGGCACTGCACCGGGCTCCCAAGCGGCACCGGGCACCGGGGAGCCCGGGCTGCAAGGGAAGGGACGGGACGGGACGGGACGCCCCCCCCCTTGCCTTCCCCTCCCCGGCGCCCCGCGGGGGAACTCACTGCGGTCCGGGGGAGCCCCGCCGCCGGCCGCCGCCACCAGCTCCAGGTAAGCGGCCCAGAGCCCCAGGGCCAGCGCGCCCAGGGCCAGCAGCAACCGCAGCAGCCGTCGCCGCCGCCGCAGCCGCGCCAGCAGCCGGCCCCTCATGGCGCCGTTCAGCGCGCCCGGCCCCGGCCCCCGCTGCCCCGGGGCATGCTCCCGCCGCCGCACCGGCACGGCACGGCACGGCACGGCACGGCACGGCACGGCACGGCACGGCACGGCACGGCACGGCACGGCGCCGCGGCCTCGCACCCCCCGCCTCCGCGGGGCGGGCCCAGGTGCGGGGCGGCGCCGCGCCCCCGCGGGGGCAGCTCCCGGCCGGGCTCTGCCACCGCCCCCCGCACCTACCCCCGCCCCGCGGGGGCCGAGCCGGGGGCTGCGCGGCGGCGGCACTGCCTCCCTCCCTCATTGTCCCGCTGGCCGCCCCAGGGACGGCGGGCGCCGGGAGCGGAGCCGTCCCCGCCCGGGCCGCGGGAGTCCCGCGGGGTCAGCGCTCCCGCCGGGGCGACCGGAAAAGCTGCTCTGGCGGTGGGCACGCTCCCCCGGCTCCAATTCCTCCTCAAAGCCGGTTTATCGTGCCGGTAGGAGCGTTGGCGGGTCCCTCCGGTGAGAGGACGGGAGATGGTAACTCCTCTGCACGGAGGGAAGCGGGACGAGAGCGGGCGATTCAAACTGGCACGGTTACACGCAGCTGAACCAATTTTAAAGTGACTTTTCACCTACTGCAACAAGTGTATTTACTTCAAAGAGCTTTGCTCAGTCAGGAGGAGCAGGGCTCACAGTCTCCAAATCTCCTTTCTGAAGCAGCTGAGGAGTCGTGATGTTACGGAGGATGTTGGAGGCCCACGTGCAGCTCAGGACCGTCCTTGGGTGTGCTCAGGGCTTCATTTCACACCTCAAGCACACCTTTGCAGTGACTCCCAGCCGCGCCCCGCGTGCTGTTGGTGTGTGTCACATCGCCAGGAGGTCTCAGAGGACGCGAACTGGATTACTCCTGGGTGAAATGAAACTGGAAGAGGCTGTCTGGGATGTATGTAATGCACCCAGCTGGGGAGCTAGTCCAGAACAACCTCTTTCCAGACATGTATGGTGTGGGTGTTGGGTCATTGGCATTGACCATTTCCCTTCACAGCTCTGCTGCTGCGCAGATGCAGCCCCTGACTGTGCAACCATTAAGAGAAACCCCAGGGCTGAATTTAATTTTAAAAATGCATTGCGACAATGATAGACCTTTTTTTGAGGGCCCAGGTTCCTTTCACAGCAGCCTTCTGAAGTGGGAGGCTGTGTGAAAGGACACTCACCATTATTTAGCCTTAGAAAATGTGCCAAATGGCATGGAGGGCCATGGAAGAGCGGTGAGAGTCCCAGCAGGGACAGGCTGACGCTGGCAGAGTGCTGGCATCCCAAGTGTTGCACTGGTGGGGGACAGAAGCAACATCTCTAGTCCCTGGCATCAAGTGCTGGACTCCGTGTTCCCAGTGTCCAGGCAGCACCTAGAGACACTATCACACATTGGGATGGACAGACGGATGATAGGTTTCCTTTTTCTGAAGGCCTCACAAAGGTTTCAGAGCCATCTCCCTTGAGCCCTGTGTTGGAGAGATTTTTCCTGGTTTGGGAAAGTGCATCCAGAGAGTTTTATATCTCATTGTGGAGGTGGAAAGACATGTTTCTTAAGATGGAGACAAATCCTGTGGTGGGGGACGCCTGTGAGTGGCTCTGCCCCTGGGCTCCCCTGCCTCCCCAGGGACAAGGTCAATGCTGCAGCTTTTGCAGTGCAACACTTGCGTTCCTCCTTCCTACCTTGCCAGAGGCTGCAGATGCACGTGGCACCGACCTGAGCTGGAATCATGGTGCTACTTCTGCCAGCGCAAACAGAAAGGGCTGCCAATACCCAGCCACCTCCAGTACCCCCATGGCTGAAAACCTGAAGCTGTGCGCCAGTTTAATCATTGCAAGGCAGGAATTGCATACAAGGGTATGGCACTTACTGTTGAAGTTTTTTGGTGATGTGTGGGTTTGGGTTTTTTCCAGCATGAGAGAAATAAGCCAAGTTTTTCATATTTGTTCAAAAAAAAAAAAAAAGAGAAAATAGTAGGAAAATTTGTAATAAATACAGATCTAAATGAAACTTTATTTACTGTTTAAAGAATGAGAGTTGGACAGTGTGTTCTTAGGAGGAAGTTGTCTGCATTTCTTAAATGAACAACCTTAAGTTTGGAAAAAGACAACTGCACTTTGTTAAAACTTTGGTGCATATTAAAATATTGAAATAAGTAAGCATATTTTCCCCATGTGAACATGGTACTAAAATGGAGGGGAGGGGAAAGTGAAATTATAGGTTAACAGTAGTACTGTTGACTTGTAAAGAAACAAAATCTTTTTCCTGCTAGAACTATGCTATAATAAAGATACAGAAAAGCTCTTTTCTCTGGAGAAAAATCTGAAGGAATAAGTGTGGCATGTTGATGTCTGTTACAATATAGTTACACTAGAACAATATTAAGGAACAAAATCTGGATATGTAATAAATAGTGGAATGAGGAATTTGAATAGCCCTACACTGTATTTAAAGTAACTTATTTGGTCCACTTATTTATTGCAGGAGTAAGATTATCACTTACAGTAATGTTTTAAAAACACCTCACATAAAGGTTTTTATCCCAAGTCTACCAGCAGTCTTGTATTCCCAATTTCTCAAGCATCCCAAATCACACAATGCGTGCCCAGACCCCCATGTCTCTCATCTTCACTGGGTGCAATACGGTAGCAGTGGAAACTACAGCTCGTCATAATCCCACACGCTGGGGTCACCACCATTAGGGGAAGCAGCAGCAAGTGAGCTGGAGGCTGGTGACGCAGGAATAGGGTCTGTCTGTCATTTAGATGACTCGGACAGGGAGCCCACACTGCTGATGGCCCTGACGGACCATCCTTGAACATCGGGCAGATGGCCGCTCACTTCAGGATACACCTCTCCTCACCTACCCTGAACACCCTCTTCAAAGAAACTGACTATTTGCCAGATAACCCAACTGGAGTATTTTTTGCTTTGTTTGGACTTTTGTTTGTTTTCCATTTTGGCTATGTTTCCTCATGATAAAAGCAGGCTTTGATAGGAGCGCAGCACTTAACAACACACATCTCCTGTTCCTCCCAGCTCCCCTCTCCGGCTCAGTCTCTGTGCATCCCTTCCTCTTCTTGTTATGCTTCTGCTTCTAGTTATCTAACAACTGTTTCTCTGTTCTGTAAATTACTTTTAGCTCTGTGCCAACATCCTTTTTCTGTAGGCTCCCCAAAGGTTCAATTATCTCCTTCCCTTCTTTCTTCTTGTGTAATTTTCATTTTAACACTAATTACCAGCTCCACACCAAAGATACCCAACTGTCCCTAGCTTTCACCACCACGGTGGCTCCACACCCCTCTTCCTGACCTCAGCCATGCTCTGAAGCACAAACAATGACTTCATCTCAACATTCATAATCGAAACGGCTCAAAGGCAGAAGTGTTTCTAAGAGGAAGAGGCAGTCTCTGAAGACACAGTTCCCCATTATTTCCCTTTTTGGCTCCTCAGGAATGGACTGGGCTCTAAAAGGCATTACTGGTGGAGCTATCCCAGAAAAATCCCTGTCAACGCTGCAGTTTAACATTACAGTAAGGGAATCAGCATGGTCCCATAATTAACAAACTATTAGCAAAAGTTGTGCTGATATAGTGGGTTTTGCAAACACAGTCAATCAGCAATGTGATTTTTACCAATACAGTTACACTGCCAACATTTGTACGAGCTGGGGTTTGAGACTTCCTCTCACTTTCACTGCTCACATGGCTATGCTCCCTCAGTTCTGACTCTGACAGCATCATGGTCACACCATTGCTCTCCTACAGCTTACCTGTCTGGGTGGAAAGCCTCATTCACGATCCTGTCTTTTCACTGCATAACTCCCTTTTCACAGGTCTCAAGCCCTAGCTGTCCAGATAAAGTTAGATAGAAATGGCTGCCCTTCCTTTTCAGCTGTACAAAGGACACATTTTTACCTGAACTTCACCCAGTACTCCTCTAGTAGCACCTCCTTGTTGTAGGTCCTGCCCCATGAATCGGCCTGAATTGCTTTCCACACTTCAGAACACTCTCAATATCTAGAGCACATGTTTGCACTTCCAGAACAAAGTTTTTATATACTTTAAGCTGAGAACTTTCAAAAGACTTTTCAGGCTTTAGACATTTACCATAACGAAAGATGTATCTACGTGTTTGATCATTTTGCAAATTCATATTTTCAAATCTGACAAGCCTTGCCTAAATTTCCTCCTCCCCATCTTAAAAGTACCATACTGTGCTCATCATCCTTATGTTTCAAGAAGTTCCAAAGATATGCCACAGGCATTTTATTGGGGAGAGTACGGAACGCAAAGCTGACCAGCTCTCCCTGTGATGATACCGAGCAGACTTCTATCCACCCAAGGTAGCACTGAAGAGGAAAAAAACCTGGTTTACTGGACAGTTTAAAAGTGACTCTATACTGAGATAAATGTTTACAGTAAAAAAAAAGGCAATTTGATCTCAATCAATACAGGAGAATCCAGCACATCCTGGATATGTTTCACCATGGTAAATCCAGGGTCTTTTTATTCAAATCGAACCCATTTCAACAATGAAGCCCTTCATGTCTGCATAGTTAATCATTGTCTTGCTTGAACATTGAAACACTTCTGTATTGAAAGCCTCTCTGGGTTTTCTGAATAAAAACAAATAATCTGTATTTACACATTTGTCCACAATCCAACAGCATCATAATTTTTAAAACATACAATTTAGTCAGTATAAGTGAATGGTTAACTCCACTGAGGGCTCTGTTTACAAAGCTATATTTTTGGAGCTTACTTGAAGGGCAGCTACTCTAACTCCTATTCATATATACCCTTTCTCCAAACAGTTCATTTGGTGCTAAATGGGAAATATCAGAAGTCTACCCATTCTTCTCAAATACTTCAGTGATAGCAGAAATGTTTCCTGCTAGTGGGTTAAATTCCTGTTGCCTCCAATGGCACGTTTCAGACAAAGTCCTAAACTTTTGATGCAACATAAGAATCAAAACAAACTTTGCTCTTTGTGCCTAAACCCTACGAATTCATCAGCCAAGAAGAATCACTGCAGCTTTCACCTCTTACGCCTTCTACACTGTATCCAAGTATGTTTTGGTACATAATCCCAGTCCACATGCTAAAAAATGTGTATACTTCTACAGCTGGACTTGGCAAATTTAAAAATAACTGTTTAGGAAGTAAAGGGGATATTTCTTACAATTCAAAGCAACTTGGGAATATAAAAGCAAAATATTGTGGAAAATTAGAAAGAAAAATCTTAACATTTCCCTTATATACAAATGGCCTATGATGTTACTTTGAATGGGGACCCGAAACATCTTTATTAGGATTTTGACTGAGCAGGCACAAATACATTCTAGTGTAGCAGAACTAAATGGGTTTGTGAGCTGTAAGTAAAAGTCTGAATGACATCGCTTTTCATGAATGTGAACAGACCTACCAGAACAAAGTACACAAGGATGTTGCTCCCAGCTAGTCTCAAAGAAGTATCTGATTACCAAAGAATTACTTCCTGGTCTACACACAGAGACATTACAATTCCAGAATATTAGGCTGCCCACAGAATCCATCCATACTGGTAAAATGTGCGTGTTTCTGAATTGATACTACTACTTACATAAGCAATTTAAGTACAGCCACTGCATAAAGTATATACTATACTACTATTTAGATTTATTCTGACAGCTATCAGAACTGTGGCCACTGTTAATCCGCCTTTCTAAGTGCAGTCACAGTGTCAATTAATTTGGGAATTACTGCAAGTTGTGGTATAGGAAGATCATGAGGGGGTTTTAAAATGTAGGGGGTTTTTTTATTTTTTTTTTATTTTTTTCTTTTTTTACACCTTGTGTAACCTTGCTGCGTAGGCTGAGCTGACACAGCATACATTCCTATAATTAAGGCAACTGCACGAGTGCTAAAAAACTCCTATGAATATTGTATATAAATAAATCATAGGTTTAAAGCCAGAAGGAACCAATAAATGATTTCCTGTTAGTTCACATCATTACATTTCATTAAGTTCTAATGTGCCAAACCCAGTAACTTATTAAAACAAGCTACCTTCTCCAGAGGTGCAACCATTTTTTTGATGTGAAAATAGCGATGGGAGAATTTGTTACCTCCACAAACAGTTTGTTATAATGAGGGGAAAAGAGCAATCTTCCTGTTAAAAATGTATGCTTTTTTTTTTTATTAACTTCAGGTTCAGGCTACTGGTTCTTGCTCAGCCTTTCTCTGTTGGGATGGATAGAGAGGCTTTTGGTAGTTTTTCATCTTCAAGATACACATATATTAATCAGTCTTCTTAATGTAGTACAATATGAGCTCTTGCACAACCTTTTCCCTTCTGCTGAATCATCTGTGGTTCTGTGCCTTACCCAGTATTTCAACATCCTTTCTGAAATGTACACACTCCTTCCATACCTAAATAAGGCTACACAACTATAAAGTTTTCCCCTACTGCTCATTTTTCTCCTATTTATGCAAAACACATTTTAGTATCTTGGCTCACAATAAGAACATTAGTCCAGTTCTAACCTTTAATCCTCCGTAGGATAGTCTCCATATTCCTAGAATCAGCCATTTTGGAGATCATTCAAATTCTCCTACATACGTAACCTGGCATTTCATTGTATTGAATGATACAAGTCACACATTACTAACTTCAATTAGCCAAAAAAGCTAATCTTTGGAGTAAATGCCAATTTTTGTTTTCTGACCAAAAACTGTGGAAGAAAATTGACTAATATAGGTCTTGGAACCTTTCCCAGGAAACCCTTTTGGAAATGCCAATAATTCTTTACTCGACATCTTAAAGAGTAGTTGTCAGTGGTAGAAAGCACTTGGCTTTCTAAAGCAGTTCTTGGGTTGAAGGTCCACATTTTTTTTGGCAACAGAAAACAACATTTCACATCATCACAATATCACACATAAAGAGCATGTACAATACTTTGCAATTCCTGTGCTTGGACAAATAGAATGGATTTACAGATCAGCACTACTGTAATTTCTCCACCCCTTGAATAAGAAGGGTTCATAGACTAGTGGCAGATTGAAAAGAAAGTTCAAGCTCCACTTGAATTTTGACACACCAACAGATATATTAGGAATGTTGTCATTTTATTCTATTCAGTCTTTCAAGTAATAAGGAATACTGGTAAGGAAGACAGGAAATTAAACATTTACATCCTTCTTCCCCCAATACTTCCTCCCAGTCTTACAAACCTCAGTGTCAAAGCTTACAGTCTTTATCCAGACATGTTTCATGGCTTTCAAGGGAGGAAAATGTAATTTCATAGGCAATTCTTTAGCTTGGAAGAGTTGAAAATAAACAGAAACTCATTTATTTCTATAGGTTCAGGAGACCTTTTTGCTAGCTTCACATCAGCTGAATTTAAGTAGATGGACCCTGCTGAATAAGTGGCTAATACTTCATTATGTAGCAATTTTCAGAAGCAGCCTTCCAGGACCTGTGATAACTGATATCTTATCTTCAAACCAGTAGCATGTTATTTCACATACAAACTCACTTTAATTAGCTAGACTTGCCTGAGAAAGTACTAATCAGCTAAGAAAGACTGAGACTAAATGATGGATAGCATTGTTTAATTACCTTCCTCAACTCTCCACATAGCATCAGCAACCAAGTTGTTCATGAATCAGGTTCTGAACAGTTCTACATTTGCAGCTAAACTAATCAGTGCAACGCACTTTAAAACAGCCTCTTCTAAGTTGTAGTACTAGTTGAGCATCCATGTGCAGACTGTCAGCCACCCACACTAAAGACTGTTTGTGATGAATTTGACCTCAACAACACAAACAAAATAACAGCCACAGTACAGGACCATAAGGGACAGCAAGCCAGTCACAAAAAAGGATATACAATTGAAATGGGCCTTGACTTCCTAAGGGAATTTCCCCTCCCGCATTGCTTTAGCTGGTGCTATAAAAACAACTCTTTCTCCAAATCTTCACAGCACAAAAACATCTTTTACATATCTACCTCTCCCAAACACTGAATGAGGATCTCCATGGCTGCTACCACATCCAAAAGAAACTGCCTGCTTTCAGACACAGTTCTTTACAATGGGAAAGGAAATGCTGGTAGCCTATAGGCTTATATTTTGGAAAGATATTATTCCACTTCTGTCACATTTAACAAGGTAGGAAAGGTACAGTAGGAGACAGAGGCACTGAAATCCCTTTTCCAACAGAGATCTGCTCTCAGTCTACAAGGTGGACAAGATTTGCTGATGCAACAGTAACCCGCAGCTATAAACTGAGCTGAAGCCATGTTGTAACCCTTTTCATGATTTCATCTGTTTTCTAGAGTTGCAATGCCCTGATGTTTGGTATGAAGATAATCATCATATAGCTAGAGTTATATTTATCATGTAGGAACTAGGCACCCCAATTCAGTTATGGTTCAGTAGCAACAATGGCTGTAGCAAAAGTTGACCATGATTTGTTGGTACCTAACCATGATACTGTTTAAAGCTACAAAGATAAATAATATAGTGGTTAAGGAAGATATTAGATGCCTTTTATTATGGGATTCCTCTGTGTGTTAACATAAATTGGGAGGAAGGGGATGAGAAGATGACGCTCACTAGTGTAGTAATTTCTTCCCCCCCAAACATTCAAAACAAGTGTAGATGTTGCTGGTTCTTGTAGATGAGTTCTGTAAGAGGTTTTCTTTTTCCACCATATTAAATCAGCCAGGTTTGTCCCAATTAGGTTAGAACCAAGCAAAGGGAAGCCATTTTAAAATAGTTATACTGTCAAGGGGAGAGTCAGATGTAATACGCTTTAGTACATACTTTCTATACATGGTCTTTTTCAAAGAAAATTTCCAGTTACATCCTGAAGTGACTAAGCACCAAACCAGTCATCATTTAAACCATTTTAAAAGCTGCTTCTCACATCGGAAAAGGTCAGTCAAGCAAATCAGATCTTTAACTAGATCCTTCTGTGATTATTAACCTCATTATAACCATATATGTGGTTATAATTTGCTTCAAATAAAGGTGAAGGCCAGTATACACTGACCCCTACCACAGATATGAAGGTAAGATGAAGTCATAAGCATATTCCTGATATATCAGTCATCATGTACTTTCTATGTCAGTCTTACGAGGTGCCATCTCTCAGTTGAAACAGTAATATCATCTGGCACGTTAGGAATGGCTCGTGTACAGTGTCACGACATTAACTGCAGATTTTCTCAAGCCTTCTGTCACTGGATGCCAGGAAACAGACAGGCAGGAGCTGCTCTCACATATGACTATTCCAGCCTAGCAATGTCCCATTCCTAAAACTAGGATGCCAGCTAATACCTCAGCTTTAGCAGACCCGTAATTCATTCTCTAAGCCATAGATTTTTGCTTTTAAGTTTTTTAGTTCTCCTTGAATTTTACGGGTTAGTCTGTTTCCTTGGCGGATCTCATGTAGAATTGCAAGATCCTGGTCTGGTCCAATATTCTGAGTCACCTAAAAAGCAGAAGAAATACAGATCAACAAAGCTGTTTGAGATACAATTTAGAGAGTATTAAGATGAGGATATGAGAGAGAGAGCTCTAAAGGAGACCTGCTGTAGGTCTCCTTTATCTCCTTTAGGGGATGCTTAAGCTAATATCACTAGGCTAATGCATATCACCAATAGAAAGGTGCTCCAGAACCAAAAATAAAGAACAAAGCTTGAATACATTTTGGTGTTATATTACTGGCAAGGAAGCAATCTGGATAGAATATAATCAACTTTACCCATAACCTGTTGAGTCCTTTCTAATTCCTGTATTATTTAGAGACCCACAAAAAGAGGCAAGTTTAAATATTTATCAACTAACTTTTATCTAGTTCTAAGTACCTCACCTGATATGACATTTTGTCATCTTTTGCTACTAGAATTAGATGTGTTTTAACTACTGTGGCCAACCTGCTGCCTTCTGAACTGCACAGGATTCAAGAGCAGTTCAAGTACAACGCCCAGTCTCAGGCCATGCCATATGGCCCATACTGAGCTGAACAAAGGCTGCTGGATACTCAGAATTCCAGAAGGCAAGCTAGCCAGGGCTGCCATTTCCTGTCACCCTGGCAGCACAGCCTTGGAAGCTGCTCTCAAAAGCCTCTTTTCTCTCCACTCTTTAGGGTGTCTCATTGTCATCATGTAGTTCTTGGTCAAAGATTTTAATACGCAAATCAGAAAATGTAGTCATCTGTAGTCATCTTGTCCTCAAGTGATGAGAAGGATTTAAAGATCACGCTGAAGACTTCTAGCAAGTATTTTGTTCCTCTGCCCTCTTGTGGTTAAAAGTGTGCACACCCACAGTTACAAAATACACAGGTCTGTAGTGAAGGTACTGCAGGCAATTTCTTCCCTATTCACATATGCTGTTTAGTCCTTAAAGTTTAAAAACCCACAGCCCAACAAAAAATAATTTAAAAAAAAATCGAAGCCTTTAGTGAAGACACATGCGTTAGTCTAAGTAAACTGAACTGTGCACCAGAAGTATAGAAAACAAGTGAATTGGTGGCACTGCCAGACTCCTGAAGAAGCGTCAGTTGGACAAAAGCTATGCCTAGATCATCCTCTCAAGCATATCTTAGATAAATATCTCAACCTAAACTCCAAGCAACATCAAGGCTGTGGCTTCCCTTCTAAGCTCTTCCAATGTTCATCTACGTATCTGGAAGCTTCTACAGAGTACGCAGCTTCAACTTCCAGCCATTGTTTCTGCAGTGATTTTTGTAGTTACAAATGAGATATTAACAAAGGCATAAATAGAATATTCACAATACTTAAGTCAACGATCTACCTCTTACTGGAACAAAACCAAACACTATGGCCCCCAGAAAGAAAACCAGTCATTTTCTTTGCAGGATTTACTTCTGAAACAAACTACTTCACTGCCTTGCAACTTTTAGACAGCTGAGTGAGCTACAGGTATCAGATAAGAGCTTTCAGAGTTGCAACAAAAATACACAGCTAATGTATAATCAGGACAGTTTCTGACAAGCTTGATGCCTGACTGATTAACAAAGACAAAACTTTTTTGCTTCATAAAATATGTAAAAGGGCAAGTTTTGTCAAATACTAATATCTAAAGGAGCACTTAAGAAAGAAATTATTTCCTTAACTCTAGGGAAATACGGCATTTAAATACTGAGAATACACCTCTGTAGGGTAAACCCATAGTAAGTCTGACTCAGAAATGCTTAGCTGTTACCTTAAAAAGCTGCTTCTCTACATCCTTCAGCTTCTGCCGAAGCTGTTTAATGTCATTCTTGAAGCCTTCCACTTCCATATTACGACGTTTTTCCAAAGCCTCATATCGCTGAGTCATCAGCTTCAGGCGCTTCCCCATCTTTTCTGAGCGTTCCTATGGAGATAAAAACTCAATAGGGTATGTAAAATAAAGGCTGCAAGATCATCACATAGCTAGCAGATGATTACAGAATAATTACCTTAAAGAGTTCTCTGCCAACATCTCTCTCCTCACAAATCCTAGCCAGCTCACCTTCCAGGGTGACACACTGCTCTCTATACATGTTTGACAGGCGCTGTTCCTGCTGTAGCTGTTCTTGCAGTGACTAGGACATAGGAGGAACAGAAAGAATCAACTCAAAAGCCAGTGCTCACATGTCCTCTGCTCTGGAAAAGCAAGTGTGATAGATGGACAATATGACAGGCAAATAAAACAGCTGGACCTACAGCTAATGAAATAACTAGGTAAGAACAATATTCTAACACCACTTCCATTACCAAAACCTTTTAATTAGGTTTTCAGTTCTGCATGACTACATCATCAGTTAAAGAACTCTCTCCTCTTCCCTTTAAAAGGAATATTCAACTAATGCTGTAGTTCCCCTTTTCACAGCTGCTTGCCCAGTACTGCATTTCAGCAGCATCTGCATTCAGTGCTAGATGAAAACAATTCCCTATTACCTGTTTACCCACTTCAGATCTCCCAACTTCTCACTGGAGGTATACTAGAAAGGGGAAAAAAAAAATCCTGACTACTGTAGAAGAGCTGGGGGACATGAACTGAGAGGGCTTATGCTACCCTACCCACAACAAGGAAGATATCGACACTACATTCTAAGGCCATTAGCTGAGAACATTTACACTAAAAGAAAGGCGTGTGCAACAAGCAGGTTAAGAACTGTTGGCCCACATATCACGTGGCTTGCAGAAGTAGGGATTTGTTCTGGACATAAAAGAAACTGACAGTGAAGTGCTACCATAAATCCCAACTATACATTTTCTCTGGACTTTTAAGCAATGCTGATTTTGAGGCAGGAGAGTTTTTTTTTACATTAGAACCAACAAAAATGTAACTTATGGCAAGCCAGTACAGCTTTGGAACAGCTGCTAGCTACTGCCCAGCTTGACAAAACCCAGATGCTTGCAATTTTCCAGTCAAACACTGTTAAAGAGCCTCTACCTAGGACAAAAAAATTACCTTTATTTCTCTGCTGTGGGGCTTCCAAGCTCCATCATCTGCTTGAAGCATCTTCTTGGTATCTCTCTGCTTCTCTCTTCCTGGCTCCCTGCTGATAATAAGCTGATCCATATCTTTGTCAAGTTTCCTCATCAGACTGTCCTTCTCTGCCATCCATGCTTTCTCATTGGCTCGGGCATCAAACTTGAGCTGCAGAAAGTCACGAGTACTCTCATATAAGAGATTTTGGGTCTTATGGAGTCTGTAAAAAAGAGAACCCAGTGGAGTTAACTACTTGCCTAGTTCCTACATTTATTCCTAGTTCCAACATTTATTATATATTATTATTGCAAGTTGGAAGAAGCATGGAAGTAAAAGATAGGTGCTTTCCTAACAAGTTTAGCTCTTCTCATCTAATGAAAGAATTGATATTCCTTCAATGTGAAATAGGATTTTTAATATGCAGGTTACTCCTTTTATCTTCTTCCACACACACTACCAGATGGCTGCACAATTTGCTTTTCTGCCTGCTGCAGGAAGCAACATACTGAAAGCCAAAATATTTCTATTGTTCCCCTCTCTTCTCATCTCATGACTACATCGTGGTCATTCTCTCACACTCACTTATCTGTTACAGTTTTGATCTTGTCCTTGTCCCTCTGATGCTGGACCTGGGCTTCCTCCATGTGAATCCGCCTGTCCTCTAGTAGTGCCTCAACCTGTTCCTTGGATAATCGTGTCTGTTCTTCTATCTGAGCTTGAAGGGCCTCCACCTGAATAAGCAAAGACATGACTGAATAAGACCTCATAGCAGCTCTGATCGTGTTATTGAAAGTCTCTCAAATTCCAAGATGTAGATCAAAGACTCTACCCAATAATACCCTTGAGATTTCTAATTTCCGAAATTTTAATTTTAATGCTAAGTATTTCAAACAACTAAAACATTTTAAGAAAAAAATCATGCTATCATCAAGACAGGCATATTATAAGCAGCAACAATAGATTGAAGATATTGGAAAGATTTAAATTGCACACAGGATGTAACAAATCCTGTGAAATATGCAGAGACATATCTGTCCCTATGCTACCATCTTCCAATGAAATGGTGATATAAAAATACCTAAACTCTAGGAAGGCAGCAAGTACACATATCTTGAACAAAAGAAATTACTCAACCAGAATGAATTACTAAATGTAAACAAGATAATGAGTGAAGGAGTGGGACGCAAAGAATCTTGATCTAGGGCACATAGTCAGGGAGACAAACAGGAACAAATAATTGAAAAATGTACATCTGGCCTATCTGAAAAAACTTGGTGCATATTTAGATCGCTTATTTTTATGACAATTTTGTATGATGCTGTTATTTGTATGATAAATGTTGTTGGACAGTTAACTGGCCACTAGGTTAGTCACCACTGCCCTTGAACACATAATAATAATAATAATAAAAAAAAAAGAAAATCATCTATCTGCTGTACAAGTTTGCTCTTTAATTTGCTTCTCCTGACTCATCCTTCCTCATGTTTTACATACAGCTTCTGGGATCTTCCTCAATTCATGATGCTGTACATTTTGTCTTTCATTCTGTCATGCTATCTACACCCTATTTTTCACTGAAGTCTAGCAAAGGGAACATTTCGTTGCACTAGTGCATCTTATCAGAGCTGCCTAATTCCATCTCAGACACATTGCTTTTCTCAGACTTACACAAAATACCCAACCCTGCAGATCTTCTGTGGGTATAATATAAATTCATAGCCACAACCAAATTATGGGAGATAATATCAATTACACATTCTATATTTAAGGGCAACACATTCCAGCTGACATTCCTGGAACATCTGCTTATGTCAAGCTTCCAGAATCAGACCCAAGTTCTTAAATCTAAGCCTACATTCATCGCAAAGAAACAGCTATGTAAACAGACAAAAAGTAGGAATCCATAGTAAGATATGGGAACGAATAAAATTGGTATGTCTACATCTTATCTAAGCAGGCAGCATATTTGTCTATCATAATTTCCTGGACAGCCAGGAATTACGGCCATCAGTTAGCAAATGTTGTTACCTGAAGTAGAAGTGTTTGATTATCTCTCTGATATCTCTCAGGACTTTCTGGTTTATTTCCTTTTGCTGCTGGTTTTGAAGTGCTCCTCTTGGTGCCTATTGCAGAAATTTAACAGAAGTAGAAAAGGGTTTTCCAATCTACCTGCAGTACCTTTCCAAGCATGAAATATAGCATGTTCTGGCAGGCCTGCAAGCCACTGCTATAGTCACAAGGACTTCTAGGAGGGCTAGCTGTAAGAAAAGAGTTTCAGAACTTACAGTGTTCGCATACCTTTATCCCACACTATCACACCACAATATTTAGCAACCTAATAATCCTCTTGGCATATATAGAAAGCAAACTTAACAAATTTTCTTAAAGAAATGATGAATAGGCAGATGACACAGCTGCACAAGCATCAAGCCTTGAATGAGTTTTGAGCTTGTTTGCTAATTTCAGTCAATTTGGAAGAGGCAGTTCTTTCAAAAGAGAAAATCAGTAAGCAGGCATACAGAACCACCCTCCTGTCTACACTAAAGGCAGGCAGAACCCCACACCTTGGAAAGGCTGTGGCTAAGGGTGCCTGTCCAGCTGGTACCTGCACAGTTCCAGAACAGCCATTCCACAGTCATACCAGCCTCTTCCTTAGCTAAGCAGATCACAGACACGAAAGCCAGCTCAGGTTATTTTAAAAGATTGTGAACAGAAGCCAAGAGTAATGCATGTGTATGTATGTACACATGGATACATTCAGGGAACTTAATGGATACATTCAGGGAACTTAGTGGAGGTACACCAAAGTATTCACAGTGAGGAATTATTTTGGTATACTGGACACCAATACATAGAGAAACAAGTGTCAATAGCTGAGTTGCTGTTAATCAGCTTGGTGTGGTACCTGTTCTAGAAGTATCATTTTGTTCATGTGACTCTCTGGATTTAGCTGGCCTTTGCAGAACAGTAACCTACAGAAAGAAGATTAGATATCTGTGCTGAACATCTGACTTCTCCAAAGTTGCAGTGGTCAAGAACAAATCTTAAAGAGTAAAATGAGATATCCAAAAGAACAGCATTACCTTACGTCTACCATAAGGAAGACATTCACAAGTGTGATGTCCATGTTGAAAAGTTTCCTTTATCATGGCTGAGTTTTGCCATTTCTGCCTCTATTTTTTTTCACCGAAACTGGAAAGTAATCCTGCCTTTGCTGGCTTCATTAGGATGAAAATCAGCACCCTCAGCAGGAAAAAGGAGCATTTTGGGGACAGAGAGGAGAAGAGGAAGGTGAAGATGAAGATTATGTTATTTCCTTCTTTCATACTCCTCCTTGCCTTAGCAAGGGAGAAACGTGAAGCTTGATTTATCAGCATATTCACTCAAGCTACTGAACAAGCCTGGGATAAAAAGCTAACCAATAAAACTATTTAAACAACTCAACTGTTGAACTGAAACCAACTTAAAAACAGGAGGCCATGAGGGAGCACATTATAACCCCAATGCTTGTGTTCAGGTCAATGCTATATAATAGGCCTAATTTTAGAGCTACTCTATATCAGGGAATTTCAAAGCTTCTGCGAAATTTTTGAACTGCTTGAGCAGTGCAGAGCAACCACAAATGATGCAGCATATTTCAGCCTTTTTCTGCACCTTATTCCAAGATAAATCCTATATTCCATCAGTCTCTGTATGTTCAAAGCATTCCCAATTCGTGACTTTCTTAAGTAGGTTCAACTATGCTGCACTTCATATGCACTGTCATTTAATCCATTTGACATTATTTCTGAAACATGCAATACAATATTACCTAGAGGGGATGGCTCTTCTGCAGTCTCCTGCCCAGCAAACTGCTGCATTAACCTCAACACTGCTTTATTGTTTATTGAGGCACTAAGAGATAGGCACTCTGAGACAGCTGATCTTCAAACACCACACCTGGTCATTTTCTGCACTTCGTTTTTTTTCTTTCTCTTTGTGGTGTTCTCTCCAACTTCTCAATGACTGTTTGCCAAATGGTTTCAGACTCCTATCTGGCATTTAGGAGGCTGATCAGGAGGTATGTTTTGAAGACAGAAGGGGACTAATGCTAAGAGGACCTACTTCCAGTGTGCTTGTTCCTATTCGTCTGTCAGCAGCTGTACTAAAACCTGATGTTGCTACAGAGCTACAGATCCCTCCTGCTTTGGGCTCATTTAGCAACTTTTGACTTACAGGACAAATCTGGTCTGTGGTCAGCCTCTGGGGTACAGATCTTCATGTTACAATCAAAAGCAGAGTTCTACAGAAAAATGGAACTTGCCTTATGCGGAGGCTCCTTGTGAAAATACGTAACTTCTCCTTTGTCTGTTCTCACTAAAGCCAGGAGATGTTGAATTTTTTTTCTATCCTCCAATTCCCTGGAATTCAAAGAAAGTGGTCAGCATGTTGCTATTTTTAAGTACATCAAGACATTGTGACACACTATCCTTCTAGTTCACTCATTAATGCAACTTTTCCAAACAGCTGCAGTTCTTGAGAATACTGCTTTAAAAACACACGCCCAAAGACATTGCTGATGTTGCCGATATAATAACACCACTGATTCTGCTGGCATTGGAGAGCAATCCTCTTTTCAAGTATGACTTTACTACATAGGCTGATACAGCCATAGCACATAATGGTAAAGAATTTGCATTCCTGAGTTATGAACTCTGGTTATAAAATCCTTTATAAAATCTGGTGTATACAAAATCCTTTCAGATACTTCATTCAATAGATAGTAACTGTCCACTCTTTTTAAAGCAAACTACATCAAGGGCTGTGTTTCATCACTCTTGAGAAGTGACAAAGTACACCAACCCATGTTTTAACTTAAGTTCTTAAAACTTTAATAGAAAACATGATATTATCACCCACAAATGTTCTGAAGAAGGCAGGGAACTCCTTCGCCACTGGCAGCTAGTCTGATACAGCAGGTTATATTCCAGTTCACCAACTAAATGTCATTAAAAAGGAGTGGCTGTCAACATGATGTCATAGAGTGAGGGGAAACTTTGCTTTGGTCTGTATTTGAGCTTAAACGTTTTTAGGGCTGAGGGAGGAAGTTTTGCCAGGCAGGTACAAGGTCTGTGTATTGGGTTTGTGTGGCAAGGTTGTGGCAGTGGGGAGCTACAGGGGTGGCTTCTGTGATAAGATGCCAGAAGGTTCCCCTGTGTCCAACAGAACGAATGCCAGCCGGCTCCAAGGTGAACCCACCGCTGGCCAAGGTTGAGCCCATCAGTGACGGTGGTAGCACCTCTGTGATAAAATATTTAAGAAGGGGAAAAAACTGCACAGCAGCAGCCAGAGGGGAGTGAGAATATGCAAGATACAACTCTGCAGACACCAAGGTCAGGGAGGAAGGGAGGGGGAGGAGGTGCTCCAGGTGGCAGAGCAGAGATTCCCCTGCAGCCCGTGGGGCAGCCCATGGTGAGGCAAGCTGTGCCCCTGCAGCCCAGGGAGGTTAATGGTGGAGCAGATCTCCACCTGCGGTCCGCGGAGGGACCCCACATCAGAGCAGGTGAATGCCCAAAGGAAGCTGTGACCCCACAGAGGATCCATACTGGAGCAGTCTGTTCCTGAAGGACCACAGCCTGTGATAAGGACACATGGAAAGGACTCACACTGGAGCAGTTTGTGAAGAACTGCAGCCCATGGGAAGGACTCATGTTGGAGACATTAGTGGAGGACTGTCTCCCATGTGAGGGACCCCATGCTGGAGCAGGGGAAGAGAGCAAGGAGGAAGAAGCAGCAGAGACAACATGTGATGAACTGACCGCAACGCCCACTCCCTGTCCCCCTGTGCCGCTCAAAGGTAGGAGGTAGAAAATTTGGGAGTGAAGTTGAGTCCGGGAAGAAGGGAGGGGTGGGGGGAAGTTGTTTTAAGATTTTTTTTTACTTCTCATTATCCTACTCTGATTTGATTGGTAATAAATTAATTTCCCAAGATGAGTCTGTTTTGTCCATGATGGTAATTGGTGAGTGACCTCCCTGACCTTATCTCGACCCACAAGTCTTTCATTGCATTTTTTCTCCCCTGTCCAGCTGAGGAGGAGAGTGATAGAGCAGCTTGGTGGGCACCTGGCATCCAGCCAAGGTCAACTCACCACAGTCTGCTTAAATCAGAACCTCTGCATTCAAACTGGCAACTCACAATTCAAATCTGAATCTACAATCAACTTCTGCTCTTCCTTCTACTAACAGAATAAGAGGCATAATAAGTGGAAACATATTTAGCAGCCCAACAGATTGCATTCCACCTCCAAGATTGGTACTATTTCATAGGAGCCCTCTCTGGAAAGCGTGGCATAATTGCTTCTCTTAAGACTCCAGATCTGGGTAAGAACTAGAACATAATGCATGCAATTGCTACTGCCAGTGACCCAGCCCACCATTTAAGACAGCACACCTGATTTTCAGCCGGTCATTCTCTGAGTAAAGACGAAGGACATGTTCTCTCTCCTGGAAGAGGTAGACTTGCATATCACTCAAAGCCTTTTGCAACTCCACAATCTCCTCTTCTCGCTGATGAATCTCCCATTGCAATTTGTGCTAGGTAGAGAGAATAAGGTACTTGAAATGATACAGAGCATTGGGAAACACTTACAAACTTCAGACTGCTTGTGCCCTGAGCCTGTAACTGGTATAGAACGACTGCCAGGTCAAATTAATTATTTTTTTCTCTTAGAAAATTTGACCAGATGAGGGCAGTATTGGAAAAATTATTAAAAAATATTTCATCAGGGAGTTCAGAACCCTGAGAATCATTGTCACTATACAACAGTCAAATAAGGCCTAAGCCAGGGTCTCCAGTTCCCAGGGGTTGCACTTCTGCACTGACAGAATGGCACAGGTATGGGGAGTCTGACATCAACAAAAACCTAGCAAAGCCCCTGTAATAGCAGTTACTCTTAAAATAAATTACTGAAGAATAAACATTAAAATATCCATATGGCTTAGTAGTGAGAAATCTGACTAGTTACTAAGTTTCATTAATGATTTTCTACCTGGTGTGGAAAACTAACAAACCTTTTAGAAAACCATTCCCATAGGAGAGAAGGCACTATTTTGGAACCTGCCGCTCTTTTTACCATATGTTGAATGAAAGTAACTTGTACACCGCATATTTCCCAAGGACTTTTGGTCTGCTTCAAGCATGACGAGTACTTGAAAAGGGACCTCAATCACTTCAGAATTGATCATTCTATTCCCAAAGGGTCATTCATTCACAATTAAAAGATGACTGCTAGACAGGTGTATGCTGTAAGGCATATCAAGAGAACTAAATATCATACAGATACTCTGTAAGCTTTCTTACTCTCAAAAGGCAAAGGTTTTTACATTTTGGAGTCTCTTTTAAATTTGCATTTCTTTGCTGAGTAGTATACTGCTTAACAGCCTACAGCCAAGCTTATGAATTCCACTGCACTAAATACAAATTATATCCGTATCTCAAAGCCCATTAAATTTGGACAAAAGAACACTCATTCTTCACTATGACAAACAAGGGAAAGAAGTTGGACAACATGGAAACCGAACATCTAAACTTGGGCTTTAATTTTAAAACAACAGAAACAACCAACCTACTGTGAAGATATAACCAAGCTACTGTAATTTAAGAATAGAATAATATCCTACAGGCATGTTTCTGTTTGCTTTGACAGAGGACAAACAGCTCAAACAGCTAGATTTTACAATCAAACCCTGAAACCTACTTATTTTTTCTTAGCTCAATTCTACCACATTACTGGTAAATCTTAATACCATCCGTGCTTTCAGCTGAAGAAAAAATATTAAGTTTGTGTAAGGATACTTAGTCCATCATCATTCAAAAACTCTTTTCCTAACCTGCTCATCATATGTTTCTTTGTATCTCTCCAGCCTTTTTACCAAATCCTCATGTTCCTCATCAAAGTCAGCAATCTTCTTGCGGTAGTATTCCAGCAGCTCCCGGGAGGGATGGAGAAAGGCCAAGCGCTCATTGATTGAAGGGAGAGGAGTAAAGTCCTCCTGACTTGGAGACTGAGAACTAGCATATCTGGATGAGACATGGGGGGTTGCCAGCCTGGACAGAAACAGTTTCTAATGACATATAAGCTTCAGGCAATAAAATTTAAAAAACTTTCTAAAATAGTTAAAAATAAATTTTCAATTTTAATACAGGTTCCATTCCAAAACCAGATTATCTTGTCTGTGCTCCAGGTATTAACAGGAGATCACAACATTTACGAGAACCAGAAGCTTTGATACAGAACAGCTTGCAGGCTTTACTGTATGGTGGAGATGGGGCCAACTGAGGGAAAAGGGAGAAAGAAAAATGTTATGGAAGGAAAGTCTCATAGGTTATTTCGGAAGGGTGAACCTAAAAGGAAGAGGAGGAAAGAAAAGAACGACAACAAAGAAGACAAAAAGTCCATTGTTGTGCAATTAGAAGCATCAGCAACTGTAAGATAAACAGGAAGACATAATCTGTGACAATCACCATCTGATATCCAGAGAGAAAAACGCTATCTAAAGAAAGACTGTTGATTAAAGACAATAATTCAAGTTAGCTGATGCACAAGTCACCATAATTTAAAGTGTAGGTCTAAGAATCTACATACTTTCCTTTCTGGTGTACTTAATGTCTTACCCACATAGCTTGTCCACCCTTGATAGTGAAATAGAAGCTTCCAAGTTCTTGAATCTTATGTTGAGGTACTAGATGGAAATCATGTCAATATTACAAGATGTATGTATAATTACATATCTGATTTCTTTTAAGCAATGCTTACTGCATTCAGGCATTTAATTTGCTTAAACAAGCGTGAAATTTGCAAATAGAGCCACACACAGAATTCAAAATTCTCTTGCAAACTTTTAATTATTGATGTTGATCCGACACTTTTGTTTAATGATACCATGAATGACACAATTAAAGATAAGAAGCATCTTTATTAAAGATCTGCTTAACAAAAAAACCAGCTCAGAATCTGATTCCGGAGCCAGTGTCAGAACTTTGATCATAAAGTGATGTGGCAGGTGACACTGAGGCAGTGACCTTTATGGAGCAGCTCACCAAAGCTGCTTAGCTCAGAACCCCTGTGTTACAGCCATGAAAACATGCCAAGCTCCCTAATTCCTGGCACTGGAGAAAAGTATTAAATATGCAATAATATGATTATTTCACGTAGGAACTTTCCCACCAGCTGTGCTCAGAAATGCTTTAAACACCACACTTGGAAAAATAAATAACAGCGACAGAAGAAAATACATAACATAGGCACATGGTAAATAATTTATTACCGAACTAAAGAAGAGTAGAAATGGAAAGGCGTAAAGATAAGGAATCACAGCAGGCACAGAGCGGACAAAACGTTAAGCCTGGCTACGGGACAGAGAGAGGAGAGCTCCAGGGCCAGAGCCGCAGAGCGGTTTGGGCGCGGGGTGCCATGGAGGCAGCCCCCACACTACCTTCTGGAGCGAGGGGAGTCCGTCGCGCTCATGGCGCCCCTGCGGAGCGGCCGGGCTCACTGCGGGCAGAAGCTTCGGCCCCAGGTACCGCGGGAGGCTGCCGGAGGCGGGGGGGGGGGGTGCGTGTGGCAGAACCAGGAGCTAGGGCACGCTGCAGGCCCCACTGAGGACGGCCGTAGCCGCGCGGAAAAGCCCCCAGGGGGCTCTGCCAAACAACCCGGGGACAAGCTCCCGAGGCGGCGCGGGAGGAGGCCGGTACATCCGCTTACGGGCACCGCGAGAGGCCCCCAACGGCAAAATAACCGCCACCGCCACCCCTCCGCCACTTAAACAGCGAGACCAGCTGCCGCCGCCGCCCCTCCACTCACAGGCGGCCTTCCATGCGGCCCCACCGCCTCCGCCAATCAGCGCTCGCGACACGGGCGGCAGCGCTCCCGCGCCCGCGCGCCTGGGAGTTGGAGTCCGCGGGGCGCCGGCGGGGAGGGGGGCACTGCGCGTGCGCGGCCGGCGGGGGCGGGGCGGCGGTGGCAGCGCTGCCCCCTCGGCCTACCCACCAGCGCGGGGGGGTGCGTATTTGGGGAAGAAGCACCGTTCTCAAAAAGCAGTTAAATTTATTGTACGAGGGGCTGAAGTCTCTTCTCAGGGAAGCGGTAAATACTTCCAGATGACCAAGATGAATAAAGCCTAACGTGGGGTACACAAGCCTCAGCGTAGCCAAGTGTTTCAGAGGCCAACAGCCCCCAAAATGGAGGGGGTAACGGGGAAAAGCGTAAAACTCTGTTTCAAAAAGGGCATCTGCAGAAGTGGTGAAATTAAAAAACGCCCCCTCACAGGCAATTTGGGATTTTTAGCTTTTTACTCTATTGGGAAAACCTGCTCTCTTCCCAGCAGTGCCCTCCACTAGCCCAAACATTAACACAAAGCCAAAACAACCTTGAGCAGTCTAGATGGAAATCAGCAAAAGACTGGTTTTCAAAACAAAGCTTTTGCATGGATTAGGTGCATTCTAGAAAGGAGTTTTTTCCCTCTACTACTCCCGGCTAAATCACAGCTTGTCTCGGAAACCGGATACCTTGGTGATTCTGCTGTTGGAATAGAATACACATACATGTACATGCACAGGTACATTTCCTCAAAAGAATCTGGTACAGCTCATCAGAAGAGAGATACAACCAAATAATAAAAGACAAAAAAATAATGGCGAGAAGATGTAGAAATATAATTTACAGATATTGGTAAGGAGATATCTGCACTCCATGTGCTTTTACAGTCATAAAAGTATCAGGCATCCATGTCAAGATCCCTCTGCAAAATAAAAGAAGACATTGCAACAACACAAAAACCATTGATAAATTCACTCAGTGTTCTATGATCTGTTTCCTCTTACCTATAACTTTTGTCAAAATTAACCATTCACATTAGAGCCATTGGCTTCCCGTATGTAAAATGAGGGTGACACCTCTTCAATCTATCAGGGAGCAATGCAGACAAATTTATGTGTCTGAAGCAGATCTTGTAAGCCTCATGGTAACAGGAGGGGGAAATTAACTTTTTCTCAGGCTGAAATAGTACACCAGGACCAAGGCTGGAATAAGCAGTAAGAAGAAAGTGATCTGTGGAGTATGGTGAACGCTGAAGGCAGAGTTTCGGTTAAAAACCAAAACGCACAATTCTTTTTGGAAGACTATGGATAGGTAAAAGAGGTACTGCGTGAGTCCCAACTTGCAGGTACTTGATGTTGGAAATAAGACATTCCATATGGGGTATCTATACATAACACAGAATATACAGCAGAGTATCTATACCTAATGCAGAAGTTGGGGGTTGGTTGTGGAGGACTTGTTATTAATTACTTGTTATTAATTATCTGAGACCTTAACTGAAGCAGCGAGAGGGACAGTCTGGGCCAGAGGTGGTGGAGCTGTCAATAGGAGTGTGTGCTGACTGTCGTTAGCGCCGGTTAATTGACAGTACCCTCGGGCGCGGCCGGAGTGCCGGCCTCGCAGGCTCGCAGGCGCAGGCCTTCCCGTGAGGCGCCTGCGGCCTGCTCGCGGCCCCGCCCTGAGCGCCGCGGGCGCTGACGGCTCGCTTCCTACACAAGTGAAACACAGACGGCAAGAATCCGCGGGAGATGCTGTGCGCCAGCTGCCGGCAGACACGCTCCGAGGGCTCGGGCGGCGTTTCCCCGGCGGCGCGGCCTGCCCGCCCCACGGGGCCTGAGGGAACGGCGGGCCGCCCCCCCACGCCGGCCCAGCGGCGGCCGCGGGGCGGGGCCTGCGGGAGGGGCGGGGCCCGCGGAGGGGGCGGGGCTCCCGGCCCTCCTCCTGACGTCCGGCTCAGACAATGAGCGAAACGGCCCTTCAGCACCGGAAGTGAATGGCTCGGGTTTCGTCGCACATTCCTCCGCGGCGGAAGCGCAGGGGGCCCCGCCCGCCTCGACCTCCGCCGGCCCCCTCCTCCTCTGGCCGCGTCGCGGGGTGTCCTGAGGGGCGGCGGCGGAGCGGTTTCCCTCTCGGCTCTGTCGGAGGAGTGTCCCCGGGAGCGGCGGGCGCGGGAGGCGGTCGGCTCCTCGGCGCTGGGCTCCGCCTCGCCAGAAGAGTAGCGGAGGGACTACTTTTTGGATCGGAAGGCAACAGCGCCTCCTGCTTCCGGGGGAGGGCTCAAAGCGAGACGCGTAACTTCCGGCGAGCTGGAACGCGAGCGAGAGGGGCTCGGCGAGGGGGGAGGCAGCCCCGGGGGACGGGACGACAACAGTCGGCAGGAGCTGCCCCCGCCGCCCCGCACGGCCGCTCCGCCGCCCCTCTCACCCCCCCACCCCCTGGCGGCCGCCCTGCCCGGCAGCCGCCGCCGCAGGATGCGCCTCGGCCACCGGCCCAGCCCCGCCGGCCGCCCCTGAGGCCCCCCCCCCGCCGTCCCCGGCCGCACCTTTCTGCCCTGCCCCGCCGCGGCCCTCCGTGCGCTCCCCCCGTCGGCGGCGCCCTCCCCCTGCGGCCATGTCGGGGGGTGGTGGGTCGCGCTACGCGGCCGAGTTCGTGCCCCCTCCAGAGTGCCCCGTATTTGAGCCCAGCTGGGAGGAGTTTAGCGACCCCCTCGGCTTCATCGGCCGCATCCGCGGCCTGGCCGAGAAAACCGGCATCTGCAAGATCCGGCCCCCCAAGGTACCGCCCGTCTGGGGCCTGGGGTGGGGGCAGGGCGGGGGACCGGGCTGGGCCCAGCGTGGTCGGGAGGGGCTCGGCGGGGTGCGCCGGGAGGTCTGAGCGGGCCCGGAGTCTCGGTGGCAGAGCGGTGAACGTGGGGACCCGGGGAACCCTTTCCCCCACACCCGCTGCTCGCCTGGGGTTTCGTGTGTCGCCTTCCATAGGCCTCGGTGTCCGTGCCAGGGACTCCAAGGAACCTGTATAGTCTTTGACCTCAGAGCTGGGGTTTGTAGAGGTTGCTTTGAGCAGGTGAGAAACTAGTAGTGCATGGCGGTGTCTGGGACTTCACGCTCTTTTTACTTTAAAAAAACCCCCAAGAGCCTGTTTGTGAAAATTGTGAATGCGTTGTAGGTGAAATCAGGCGTTTGCTCCGGGGAGGGGGGGGAAAGAGAGGAGGAAAGGTATTTTTAATACATCGTTGTTTATAAACGTAATCTTTAAACTGTTAATATAAGTGCAGCCAACCTGTTTGTGCAGGGAAACTATGTTTATGCGTAGCAGTTTAGAAGGTAGAAGCTTAATCTCTCTGATGACTTGATTGTTATTTTATGATGACTTCCCCTGTGACCTGGTAAACTGTTTATATGAGAACATCAGGCAATTTGGCAAAAGGTGGTTAGATCACTTCATAATTAAAGTACAAATAAACTTTAAATATAGCTGTAAAACTAGAAAATTGAAAATACTGAGAAAGAGGCTGAAAAAAACTGAAAAGAAAGTGTGTAATTGAGAACAACTTGGATACGGGGGTTGCTGATTAGATTTCACGATCCTTCCTCTCCTTCTGACCTGTCTGGGTTGCTGGAATATGTTTAGTTGGTTTAATGACATGGTGAAAACTTGACCTCCAAGGGGCTGCCCTTTCTAAAATAAGCAGAATGGCTTAGGTTGAGAGGCTGCAAGAAACTGATCCAGATCCTGTTCATTGAGAATAACTAGAACTTTCCTGGCTGTTAACGCATTTGTATTTCTCCATGATTGCTTAGCTGTTTGCATTGCAGGGCTTTGCAGGATGCATGCGTCAAGTTGATTTGCAACCTGCAATAAGGACTAAATCAGACACTTTATACTAACCTTACTGATTTATTATTCTTTTCCATTATTAGAAGCTGTAAATATTTTACGATTGTGCTTGAGGCCTTTATATGCTACAGCAGTGCAAATAATAAATATTTAGTGTGGCTCGTCCACCTGGAATGGGGTGTCCTTACTCTGTTGTATTTACTGCCAGGTAGACAGTCTACTATAACTTAAGTTTTCTTAAAAAGTACTAAAAAGCTGAATTGTACTTGTTTTGATGTTGTAACACAGTTTTGAGAGAAGGGGCTAGGAGGCACTTGTGGTTGAACCAACTGCTGACTGTGTTTGTTGATAAAGGTGTTATTTAAGGCAGCTTTTCTGTTAAAGAATTGAACTCCCGACTGGTGGTCTTATCTTTATTGAAATGACTGGAGACAAACATGAAGAAAGTTAAATGCGTAATAATGTGCCTTATTTAGTCTTTGTCACTGTTGATGGTGAGAATTTTGCAATGTGCAGGATATATGGAACTTTTTTTAAAGTAAATAACAAGCTACAGAGTATCTCTCATATTTAAACTCAGTGTGAGGTAATGCACACTGAAATGCTTTGAACCTTATTTTCTTTCATATTTTTAATTCTGTGACGATCTCTTTCTTCAAACTAAAATATTGTGGGAAGAACGTTATTTTTACTGCACAAGAATGTCATAAAATCGGAAAAATGATGTCACCAGTTGTACTGAGAAACTCATTTACTATTGGGAGCTTGTTTACTCAGACATTGTTAGGGCCTTCTGTTTTGTGCATTTTTTGGAGAAATTTACTGAAGCAATAACATGTCTTTCTGTCTCTGTTTAGGACTGGCAGCCTCCATTTGCATGTGAAGTACAGAGTTTTCGTTTCACTCCACGAATTCAGCGCCTGAATGAACTGGAGGTGAGCTTTTCCACTGTTGATACAGTTCTGTGTTTGCACTGAAAACAGTAGGTCTCCTTGCTTGAGATTTGCATCTTGGCAGGTTTCTGGATGGAGGAGACTTTAGAAACCCATAGACCACATCAGTGTTTATACTTGGCAGTGGCAGAGTTCATATAAAATAACTTTCCACGGCTTTGAGAAAAGTCTGGTTTTTATTTTATTACCCAAAATAACCACAAGAGTTTTTCACATTCAACTGGAAACATCTAAAATGAATGCCAAGTACCATGTTGTGTAGTAAGAACAGCCAGTGTCTAGCCTTCGGAGCTCCACAGGCAATGAATTTTTTTTTCTTAAAATATTTTCTGAAGCCCTTGGTTACCTTATACTCTTGATAATGCCTTTTAAGCCTTAAAATGAACTGTTTTTTTATAGGCTTATTATAGTTGGTTAATTTTATGATTTAAAAATGTATGGGAGCTTTCTTGAAAGCAGTATGAGTCCCATTCAGTCCTGGTTTTTTCCTTTTCTCTACAACATTTCTCAAAGCTTTGCTCTGTTCAAATACCAAACCATCATGTATTATTTGGCTTGTAAATGGGTCTCCTTATGGAAAGTGATTTGAGTACTCCAGAAGTACTCAAGGGAGGAGGCCCTTCTTCCTGGTTAAGGCATATATAAAATCTGTTTGTAACTCTCCCCCTCCTTTCAATGTATATTTTAATAATTGCTCTTGTGTTTCTCCCTGGAATGCCGATTTTTTTCATAAGTATGCATTTTTGTTGCAAACCAAGAAATTGTTAGGTAGGAGTTTGGTTTATAGCCTCTTGAAGGCAGAGAGAAAAGCATATACAATTTTCTGTTTGTAAAGATATTTCTTTTTATCAGTATTTTTCTTTCTAGGTTTTTTTTACATGAGTAAGAAATACCTCGCTTGCCAAGTTGCACTTTGAAAATGTAAACACTATAAAAACTTGTCATGTTTTTTCTCAGGACTGTAAGGTATTGTCATGCTTGTTTTGGGACATATGCATTTTTCTTCCTTTATTTCAGGCAATGACAAGAGTGAAGCTGGACTTCTTGGATCAGTTAGCAAAATTTTGGGAACTCCAAGGATCCAATTTAAAAATCCCCGTGGTGGAGAGAAAAATACTGGATCTCTATGCTCTGAGTAAGGTGAGTAAGCAAGTGTAGGCCTTGGTCAGACAGGGACCTCGTTTTTTATTCAAGTTCAGGAAGCCAAGCAACAGGGAGTGCTTGTTTTACAGCATTAATCTCATTAATACGGAGATTAAATGAGAGTGTGGAAAAAAATTACAGTGAAAGAGAACTTTTAAATTGAATGGTTACGGCAGACTGTCAAGCACAGTTAAATCAGTTGCCCTTGGTTGGGTTCTATAGAGCATATATTTGTTGCCTTTCGTACAGCTTCTAGTTCTTGTTTTTCAGATATGGTAGAGCTGCAGGAGTTTGAGGTGGTTTTTGAGAAGGCAGCAGTGTAATTGCATGCAGTTCAGCTTCTGACCTAGCAATTCTGCAATGAATTGTTGTAATTGCTCCTTCCTCTCTCCCATTGTGAAGGGTTCCCACATCATGTTCTACACATGACATAAACATCCATCTTTGTGAATTTACAATGTCAACTTCTGGAATAATTATTTTAATTCCAGAACAGACTAGGCTTAAGGCTGGCTAGAAATTTATACTACTATAGTTGTGTTTGGTGTGTTTGTTTTTTTTTAAAGTTTGCACACAAATAAAATATCTGTTGGAATTTGCTTTTACATTGGTAAAATATATTTATTAATATAAACTTACCTGCTAAGGATGGATTGTTAGTATAAAGAGGTGGATTTTTTTCTTGCAAGGTAAGGTAGTTCTAGTGCTTCTAGGTTAGAGCATCAATTTCCATTCTTCATCAAGATTTCTTTCTCTTAGGTAAGTAAAAATGTAAAGATGTGAATAGATTTTATTTTAATCATAGTCTTTTGGACAGTCTGGAATTGCCAATAAAATGCGCAGAAAAGCTGATAAAATGTCTTTCAGTATTTTTTTTTTCTTTTCATGTCTATGGTGGTTTGCTGGGATATGCAGAATATCATAGTGGTGCTGGGAAGTATCTGGGTCACTGTTAAGAGCTGGAACAGATATGCAGGTCTAAGCTTATTTAGTTACTTGGTGGCTTCTCTAGCCATTGTTCATGTAGAAATAAATTTTCATGGACATTTTGAAAATAAGTTGAAATTAGGAATAGTTTCATTTAAAATGGCTTTTCAATTACTTTGCTGTAAATATGAGGAAAAATAATATTGTTTTATCTAAGTGTAGCTAGCTCTGATTATAGGAGGAAACAGAATTAACTAATTTATTTGTTACTGTCACAATTAGACTTTTGAATTTACCTCAGTCTCAAAAGTAAACCATAAATTTCGCTCCAGTAACAGAATGTTTTTGCATTGAGGTTTCTAACAGTCTGTGAAACATTAAGCATGAAATTTGGTCCTCATGTGTAAAGAAACGTAATGCAAAACTGCACTGTTGTAGAAATGCTATTAGTCTTACCGTAATATAAATGAAATTATAATCCATTTGGGTTTTAAGCTACTTGGCAGTGAAACTGTAAAGGGAATGGAGACGGTGGAAATGTGGCCAGTGTTTCTGAGAAAGCAACTCATATGCTGTTATGATCATTGCTTGGAGTCAAATGGTCTGTTGTTTTTCATTCTATGCACATATTAGTTACATGTAAGCAGTGATAGTTCTGTATGTGAATTACTAGGCTCAAACCAATTGAAATCAGGTGTAAAACAGGACTGAGTTAATTGGAAGGTAAATTCAGTTTCTCCTCTTTTTACAGTAGTCTCTCTTCCGTTCAGGGTTTTGTTAGAGTTTCTATAACTCTGAAGGTGTGAGCTCCAACGCTCCCTTCTGCCTGGGGTCTGTTAGAATGGGCTTTGCTTCTGGCCAGACTTGTGTTTTGCATCAGAGTACAAGTCTGGTGAGAGTTAACTTTTCAGTTTGTTCAGATGGTGGGGTTTGTATTCTTTCCAACAGGTCATAAATCTTGACTGTTGGACTCGTCCTGTCTAGGACAGTATGCAATTTACATTTACTAGGAAAATTGTCATGTTAAATGTATTAAGTAATGAGGATAAGAAAGTGCTTAGTTATTAAAGTACTGGTCCTTCAGGAAGCAAAAACTAAATTCAGGATTCTGTTACTTTTTAATAGAACCTCTTAATGTTTGGTTGGTTTAATTGATTCTTGGTTTGTGCAAGGTGGTGAGAGCAGCTCAAAACCCTTAACTTTTTGTTTATGCGTTTCAGATTGTTGCCAGCAAAGGAGGCTTTGAAGTAGTCACTAAAGAGAAGAAATGGTCTAAAGTGGCAAGTCGACTTGGCTACCTGCCAGGAAAAGGCACAGGGTCATTACTCAAGTCTCATTATGAACGGATCTTATATCCCTATGAGCTCTTCCAGTCTGGGGTCAGCCTTATGGTGAGATGCTTCTCTTTCATGATATGAAGAGGGGATCCAAACTACACATAGAATGCTACTTGTTATTGCATACACAACTAGGACATAGGACCTACAGTTTTAGAAGCTTTATCTATTTAAACAAACATAGAACCACCCTCATACTTGCTTGTGACAGGATAGTGCTAGAAGTTGTAACATGACCTTGTGTAGTTATTTTCTGATAGCCATTTTTTTATAGAACTGAGGCCAACCCTACGGGGAAGGAAGATGAGGCAAAAGATGATACGAATATTTGGAAAGATGTCTTTCTCTCTCTCTTGATAAGCTGGCAGTTGAGATTCAGTTTCCTTATTTTGAAGGATGTGTGGATTAATTTGGCCTCTTTGTCTGAATGATAGATGTAATACTGTTTGATTTCACTCATCCTGTTTCTTAGCAAACAGAATGATTCACAGACCATGGAATGATTAGCACTGCTTGATCAATCAACCTGGTGGTCTGTGCTCTGATCCTCTAGGGCATCCAAAAGCCAAACTTGGACCTTAAGGAAAAAGTGGAGGCTGAGGACCTCAGCTCAGATGCCCAGGCTTCCCCAAAGCAGGCCTCAAGAATGAATGTTGTGCTGAAGAGAACCAGGCGCGTCAAATCCCAGGTACCCCTGTTAATTTGCTCTTTCAGACAGAGAACACTTAGTCATTCCACCAGCACAGCAGCATAGGCAGCGCCACAGCCTTTGGCTGGCTGTAGGAGCCTGCTCAAAAGCACCACCAGGAAGCGGTGCTCGTTTAAATAAAATCCAGAGAAGGATGTCTCTCTAAGGCTTGGTTTGCTTATGGTAGATGCAGTGTTTATCTGAAAACTTATAAAAGCTGCTTTTTGTTTATTGACAAGTGACCTAGGTACTGTGGTTGTGAATATATCTGTGAGTAAAAAGCCATTTGTGAAATGTTGAAACTTCTGCCAGTGCAAAGTTCGAAAAGTTTTTTAAAACTTTCTCAAATACACCCTTTTTTACATGAACACAAATATGTGTAGATAAGTCTTTGTTAATTGTGGAAATTGCACTTGGGAGTAATTATCTGAAGCAGGACAGACTTGTTTTTGTGAAGAAAAGAAACCTGTATGTGGGAAGATGCTCACTGATGACTGAAACTATATAGGATTTCCACAGTTTTTCTACTAAAAAGCAGTTTATTTTCTTCTGGATTAGTGGTGGTGTAGGAACTTCTGGTAGTCTACTAAGTGATACTAAGTCCTGGGAGTACCCCCCAGTAAATCTCAGTTAAAATGGTGGTGATTCAGCTTGAAATGCTGTATCATTAGAAATAATCTTGGAGGCTTGTCCTCATGGCTTCATTGCTTTTATTGCACTATTTAAACCAGGCCTTCACCTTTTGACAAAGATATCTATTGCAGGTAGCATCCTAAGGCTCTTCACAGCAGGTCTGGTGACTCCCTGCTGGGTAAAAGCTGGATTTGTATGCAACAAACTTACTACTAGCTTAATGACATTTTAGACTTATTTTAAGCACGACAGAGATTTTTCAGATGCTCTTAAACTGCTTTTTTCAAATGCATCTTTCTTGTCACTGAGATATTTCAGTATCCTTTATAAACTTCTTTTTTTCTGATGTCACGATTGATTTAGACTAAATTGTCTTTTTTTACCGAATTTACCGAAGCTGACTTGATATTTATTGTAGCCATATAACAATGCATCACACAAACAGTCCCAGTCTGTGATCTTAACTAGATCTCTTGAATCATGTATTGTTAATGAGCTATCCGGAAAAACCAAGGGAACTGCAGGAACTGAAGCAGTCATTCATTATGTGAAATTCTGCTTTGGATTTGAACAAATCTTGTGGGTTAATGCCAGTATGACCTTTTTCTCATATGTGGTGTAAGAGTATCACTACGTTATTAAGATCCTATGGGATCATTTCTCGTGCTGATTTCAGTAGAATAATGGTACTTCTCATTTCTCCTTGTTGGAAAAAATGATTCTGTGGTGATCCTGGTACAGTATAGCTGCTTCATTTCATTTAAAGGGGCTGCATTTCAGAAGTGAGAGGTGATTTTACTTGGATCACCTGCAAAAAGTAAATACATATATATATATATATATATATACACACACATATTTAAATACCTTTTATTAGGCCTGTAGCCAAGCTGTCTTTTAAGCATTATAGTTACTAAAATGGCTGAAATTAGCTCTTTAATGCAGGAAAAACTCAACCTACTCGCATAGCCAGGAGTATTTTTTAGCTGTGTTGGAAGCTATGTACAACTCTCAAGTCAACTCTGAAACGGTATTTAGAAACAAAGATTTGTCCTCAATAGCCACAAATGGTAGAAGTGTAAATATCTGGGAAATACTGAGAAACTGTTCCAGATTTCAGTGCACCTCCTTATTGTAGACAGGACTCTGTTTGTTTGTGCTTACCTGGAATTGTACCAGAGATTGTCTAGATAGTCTTCAGAGAACAGGTAATATGCAAGTAATGTAAAAACCTGCTAAGTAAATGTCATTCTGCTCTAGAGGAAATATCTGAATGATTTGTGTGTAGTGTGCTGAATAGTCCAATGCCTGGGTAGTGAGCATGGATAACTGCACTGACTTCTGCATGTTGGTAGATTTCTTCCAAGTGCTAAAAGTACTTTCCAAAAATGCTCTGCATCTTCTTGCAGGTAACTTACCTAAGAATGGGTGATGAATAAGAAAGCATAAAGATAGTAATCTGAAATTACTGAAATAAACAAAGATCATCAGCAGTAGAAGGGGGTGGCAGACTTTCAAAAAGCAAATTTTTGAATTTTTAGAGAAAGTAAAAATGAAAGAAAACAGGGAATGAGAATTCTTTTTTTGTGAAAGATGGGTTGGGAATCTTTGGATACGACAATCAAATGTCAGTTGTATACATTGTCTTTGAATTGGAAAAGGATAATTTGGTGATGAGAGATTCTGCTCAAAAATAGACTTAATGCTTCATTCTTTTTCCCTTTTGCTGAAGAAAGCTATCACAAATAAAAATGGGAGAAGGGCAACTGAATTGCTAAGGGCTTGTAAAGAAAAGGACAACAAAAAGTAGAATGAATTCAGATTCGGAAAAGAGAATATCCTTAAGGAAAGGTTAAATTTAGGAGAATACTTCTTAGAAGAGAGTAGTAAACCTTCATAGACGATCTGTTAGGGTGTGTTAACTGGCAAGATGTTTCTCTAATGAGGTTATATCATGATGATTGGTAGAGAAATGCAGTACTGGAAGAAAAGATAATGAAGTGCTGTCTTTCCAAAGCATATTAATGTCCAGATAATTTTCTGAAAAATTAAAACCAATTCTAAGTAATATATCTGCTTTCAGGTTTCTTTTACAAATTCCGTTGATTGCAGAATAGTGGAATTAATGAAATAAGCTTCCATTTTTTTAATTTGAAAGATTTCCTTCTGTGGGAATAATTGTGTGAAACAAAAGAACTCTGAGATGCTGACAAACGCCCAAAACACATAAATATTTTGATTCTTGGTTGTAACTATTCTGTGCATTCTGTGCATTGAGGGTGGAGGGGTGAGGATGTGAATGTTTCAAAATGGATGAGGGTAGGACAACAGTAAAAAGATAGTGTGTGAATCCAGTGTAACTGGATCATGTTATTAGGCTTTGCCCATGTACAAGAAAAGCCTTTGGATTGTACTTTCAGTTGAGAAGGTAAAAGAAACAAAAATATGTCTACAAGCTTCAGGAAAAATATGAGGTAAGAACAGAATTGCAGTTTAATCAAGTTCATTTTGCTTATACGGAAAAAATATAATGGAAAAGTGTGATGGAGCTTTGTTAGCAATGAGAAAATGACAAGAAATGCAAGATTTCTGCTTCCACGTGTTCACGGTTTTGAGTTTGATGTTTTTATACAGTCTTAAAGGACACCGCAGAAAGATTGAGACTTCTGAATGCTTTCAGTATTCTCACCTTAAACTACCTATTCTGGCAGTGTTCATAAGGTTATATAGGAAGTTGAGCTTTAAAAAAACATTTCCATTTCAATATGCAACCTGTTCTTTCTGAAGACTTTATAGCTTTTTCCACCTGGGCATGAATGGATTGCATCCCCTTAGGTTTAGTGGAATCCAAGTAAATCTGGGTAATGGAGTTAGGCAATGCATTTTTAAACAAAGCTGTAAAACTGAAGAGAGGTTGCTGCATGTTAATGATTTACTTTTAGTAAATATGATAGTAAAATTATTTTTCTGGTATCATTGAGAAAATTTTCTTAGGTCACAACAGAAGGAGAGAGAAATTGTAAGGATCATTCATAAATGTTGCTGAAATGATGGAAAATTGTACTGTGCTGAGAAATGTAATGTGGGTTAATGCTGTCAGTTTCTATTAGTTGAGAGAATGGATGAGCTGTTAATGAATTTCAAATGGGAAGTGAGGGACTATGAAGTCTCCAAGTGGTAGGCTTTCTTGCACAGCAAAAAAGTCAGTGTTTCCTTATGGCTTGTTAGCCAAAAAGTGGGGAATTTATGAGAAAAATTTGCCAGTTAGAGTGCAATTTCAGAGTGGACTTACAAAGTTGGTAACATATATCTACAGTGAAAATAATTTAATAGCAACATAGAATTCATAAATGTTCAAAATTAGAATATCAGGAATAATAATTTTAGAAAGATACCAGTTAGCATACTGCATACACAGTTCAGTGGGAGCAGGGACTCTAAATATCACTAACAATTTCTTAGAGTAATAATGCCTAGGAAATGATATCTCTTTTAATGTGTTCCGGAAGCAAGAAAAATAACTGATGTAGGCTGAATAAAGGAAAATTATTTTATTAACTTCATTGCAAATGCATTTGAACTTATTTTAAACACTGTTTTTGAAAGAGGTTTTTTTTGTTTATTGATTAAAAACCGTGGAAGCATGTCACCTCAAGGGAGCTTGTTTCATGCATGGTGTATCAGGCCATAACTGTGGAAAATGACAGATGAAGTATCATCAGGAAGTTACTTGAAGAATAACCTCTTTAGAATTAGATAATCACCTTCAAATTGATAGATTTGCTAAGATCTTCTAAGATCAGTGAATTTCAGGAGGAAGGTTGTGAATGGTGAGACTTTAGTGGCCTTCTATACCAGATTAGAAAAGGTTTTCAAAGTATAAGGAGGCAACGTAAAGCCAAATACCAAGGTGATTGCGTTGCAGATAAAAACAGAATATGGAGATTCTCTTTGTTAGGTTAGTGGCAATTATGTGGGAAAATGATGGGTCAGTATGGGTCACTAATGGCAAACCGGAAGAAGTTGAGTTGAACAGAACATTTAGGAAACAACACCGGCAGGGGCATGGAATTGTCACCTAATGAGTCTTTTCAATTCTGATTTTGAGGTTGCAAGGGCAGCATGAGTAGCTGTGATCTCAGAGTTGTAGTCATTTCACAGAATCACAGAATTATTCAGGTTGGAAAAGACCCTTGGGATCATCGAGTCCAACCATC